>NW_027649817.1:567500-951019 GCF_965287045.1 Carcharhinus amblyrhynchos
ATCATGGCTGATCGTCAGATTCAATATCCTGATCCCCCCTCCCCCCCCCGCCCCATATCCCTGGGCCCTTTAACCCCGTAAGAAGTCTGACGCCACCAGGTTTAAGTCCAACTGATTTATTTGATAGTGAGCTCACTAGCTTTCGAGGTTCCCCTCTTCGTCAGGTGAATGGAGAGTTCTGGCCTCAGGCAGTACTTCTTGCTGTGTTTACCCCAGTCCAACGCCGGCATCTCCACATCATGACTACTATCGACCCCTTTAACCCCAAGAGCTGTATTTTATTTCTTCCTGAAATCACACAACGTTTTGGCCTCAACTACTTTCTGTGGGAGTGAGTTCCACACATTCACCACCCTCTGGGTGAAGAAATGTCTCCCTCACCTCAGTTCTGTAACGATTACCCCTGATCCTCAAACTATGACCCTCTAGTTGTGGACTCCCCCACCATCGGGAATATTCACAAGAGTGAGAAAAAGTGATACAGACAGCGAGATAGAGAGACAGATAATAATAGAGACAGAGAGAGAAAGAGAGAGACCGACAGTAATAGAGCAAAGAGAGACAGACAGAAATAGAGATAGAGAGAGAAAGAGAGAGTCAGACAGTAATAGAGCAAAGACAGGGAGACAGACAGTAATAGATACAGAGGTAGAGAAACAGATTGATTGAGAGAAACCAAGAGAGAAAGTGAGAGAAATCTAATCTGCAAACAGTATACAGAACATAACAGCCTTTCATTTCCATTCACAGATTTCCCGCTGAAAGTGCAGTCTAATATTACAGACAGAGGAACTCGAATACCTACTCCCGATGGCCATGTATTCACCTGTTAAGTTCATTTTTCACGAGGTTCTTCCGTCCTTGATACAAAGGCAAACGCCAACTGCTATCCAATTGAAAAGTTATTTATTCTTCTTACATATACAAGCTGGTAAACCTTTGCTACGTAACTTCCACTCAGTGCTGGGGGTCAGGTAGCAAAGGCGCGCTGAATAATGGGACAGTCCCCCTTTATGTACCTTTTACAATCCTTATGATCACATGTGGTCTGATACAATACAGCTAATCACAAGGTAACTTTTGTTCAAGTCAGGTGAACCATATCTAAGGTCATAATATCGTTATGTTTAAACAAAGAGAACTGTTAAAGGATAAATTCATTAATCGCAGATGTCTTAAGCTTGTCATTTTGAAATCAACTCAAAAGTTCTTAGTTGCATGCGATGTTAACCCCTTAATACCTCACACCCAGACAGCCCATTTCACCGCGAGGAATATCACTGCTGAGCCAGGACCTGCCCTCAGAAGCCCCTCTGCCTCTTTTTCTACCTCTTAACTAATTTATTTTGTCTTCATTCTCAGGGATATAAGACCAGTATTTATTGCCCGTCTCTAATTATCCCTCAGAAGGTGGCAGTGAGCTGCCTTCTTGAACGGCTACAGTCCATGAGGTGTAGGTACTCCCACAGTGCTGTTAGGGAAGGAATTCCAGGATTTCGACCCAGCCACAAAGAAGGAACGGCGATATATTTCCAAGTCAGGATGGTGAGTGGCTTGGAGGGAACTTACAGGTGGTGGTGTTCCCAGGTATCTGCTGCCCTTGTCCTGCTAGATGGCAGTGGCCATGGGTTTGGAAGGTGCTGTCTAAGGAACCTCCGTGAGTTTCTGATATGTATCTTGTAGATGTACCCATGGCTGTCACTGTTCATCGGTGGTGGGGGGAGTGAATGTTGAAGGTGGCAAATGGGGTGTCAATCAAGTAGGTTGCTTTGTCTTAACCAGGTGGCCATGCATCAGAACAGGAGAAGGCCATTCAGTCCCTCGAACTTGCTCTAACATTCAATCCAATCGTGACTGGTCTCCTCTATATTAGCTTCCTTGATCAGTCTTTTCCCCATACCTTCTAGATGGTAGTGGCCGTGGGTTTGGAAGCTGTTGCTGACGGATCCTTGGTGAGTTGCTGCAGGTGGGGGCGGCAGGGTAGTACAGTGGTTAGCACTGCTGCTTCACAGCTCCAGGGTCCTGGGTTCGATTCCCGGCTCGGGTCACTGTCTGTGTGGAGTTTGCACATTCTCCTTGTGTCTGCGTGGGGTTCCTCTGGGTGCTCCGGTTTCCTCCCACAGTCCAAAGATGTGTGGGTTAGGTTTATTGGCCATGCTAAGAAATTGCCCCTTAGTGTCCAGGGATGTGTAGTTTAGAGGGATTAGTGGGTGTAATGTGTAGGGATATGGGGGGTAGGGCCTGGGTGGGATTGTGTTCAGTGCAGACTCGATGGGCCGAAGGGCCTCTTTCTGCACTGTAGGGTTTCTATGATTCTATGAATGCATCTTGTAGATGTTACACAGGGCTGCCACTGCACGTCAGTGGTGGAAGGAGTGAATATTTGTGGATGGGGTGCCAATTAAGCGGGGCTGCTTTGTCCTGGATGGTGTCGAGCTTCTCGAGTGTTGTTGGAGCTGCCCCCATCCAGGCAAGCGGGGAGTGTTCCCTCACACTCCTGACTTGTGCCTTGTGGATGGTGAACAGGCTTTGTGAAGTCAGGAGGTGAGTTACTCACCGCAGAATTCCCTAACCCCTTGACCTGCTCTTGTAGCTACGGCATTCAATATAAAGGTGTTAACAGCAGCTTAGAAACAGCTTATCGAGGACTGCACCTCAAGCTCTTTGGCCCCTTCACTGAGTTAATCATAAGATTTACCCTTGGGTTTTGTCCAGGTTCCTGCTCTAACTGCTCGACAGGGTCACAGTAAGGGCGGCAGACAATAAATACTGAGAGAAAATAAGCTGTCAACATTTCGAGAACAGTAACATTACAATCCCTAATAAAATTTAAGGAAATTAAATGTAGATTTTGGTGCAAATGATACACTGAGTGAAAGAATGATTAACAGAAATTGTAAAGTACAATGATTGGCACTATTCAAAACAAGCTGCGAGGGAAGTCTGGGAATACCTTTCCATCCGGTACAGCTGGACTCAGAGTGCACTTTCCATAGCTTTGTATCTCAGTCAAAGGCAGTTTAACCAATTCCTTCTCAAATATTCCTAAACCAGGGTCACTGTCGATCATCTCAGCTGCTGGTCATGGTTCCTAACGTCTCCTCCCTCAGCCCAGTGTCCATCTCTGTTGGACTGCACCCTGGGGTTTTATTTTGTGCCAAAGGCGCTATATAAATGGACATTGTCAGGCTGGATTATGGGTTTAAGGTGGAGCTTGCCCTCCTGGATGCCAGGATGAGAGGGCGACATATTCAGCCGTGGGACAAAGAGCAGGAGCCTCATGCTGAATCCAGACGAATGTTATAATGTCAGTGACCGTGAATTTACACTGCGGGATAACTTGCAAATGTTAAAATGCTCATTTGTTTAAATTCAGTGCGTGTTCTATTTATTATAAAAGGTGAAGGCCACCAGTAAAGTGATTAGTAATCCAGTGGTTTAGGCCAACATCCAGGGGACACAAGTTTGAATCTCACCATGGTAACTGGTAGAATTTGAATTCAATTGATTAGTAAAAACCTGAAACCATTGTCGATTGTCGGAAAAACCCATCTAGTTGACTAATGCCCTTTAGGGAAGGAAATCTGCTGACCTTACCCAGTCTGGTTGAGGGGATTTTCACAGTAACTTCATTGCAGTGTGAATGTAAGCCTACTTGTGACTAACAAAAAAACTTTAACTTTATGTGACTCCAGAGTAACAGCAACGTGGTTGACTCTCAGCTGTCCTCTGGACAAAGGCAATTAGGGATAGAGTCATAGATTCATAGAGGTTTACAGCTTGGAAACAGGCCCTTCACCCCAGCTTTTTTTTAAAACATCTAACATCGTCCCAATTGCCTGTTTTTGCCCCATATCCCTTTATACCCATCTTACCCATGTAACTGTCCAAATGCTTTTTAAAAGACAAAATTGTACCCGCCTCTACTACTACCTCTGGCAGCTTGTTCCAGACACTCACCACCCTCTGTGTGAAAAAATTGTCCCTCTGGACACTTTTGTATTTCTCCCCTCTCACCTTAAACCTCTGCCCTCTAGACCCCCCTACCTTTGGGAAGAGATATTGACTATCTAGCTGATCTGTGCCCCTCATTATTTTATAGACCTCTATAGGTCACCCCTCAGCCTCTATGTTCCAGCGAAAAAAGTCCCAGTCTCTCAGGCCCCTCCTTATAACTCAACCTATCAAGTCTCGGTCGCATCCTAGTAAATCTCTTCTGCACTCATTCTAGTATAATAAGATCCTTTCTATAATAGGGTGACCAGAACTGTACACAGTATTCCATGTGTGGTCTTGTACAACTTCAACAAGACATCCCAACTCCTGTATTCAATGTTCTCAGCAATGAAACCAAGCATGCTGAATGCCTTCTTCACCACTCTGTCCACCTGTGACTCCACTTTCAAGGAGCTATGAACATGTATCCCTAGATCTCTCTGTTCTGTAACTCTCCCCAACGCCCTACCATTAACTGAGTAAGTCCTAACCTGGTTCAATCTACCAAAATGCATCACCTCACATTTATCTAAATTAAACTCCATCTGCCATTCGTCAGCCCACTGGCCCAATTGATCAAAATCCCGTTGCAATCAGAGATAACTTTCTTCACTGTCCACAATGCCATCAATCTTGGTGTCATCTGCAAACTTACTAAACCATGGGTAATAAATGCTGGCCAGCCAGCGATACCCACGTCCCATGATAGAATGAAAATGGATAACCTGATGCTGTTTGATGATTACAGCTGAAATACTGCCCAGCCTCAAAAATAAAGACATTTTTTCATTAACCTGTGAACACATGAATAACAAATTATCCAGTCTACCACATGTGTACAATTTTGGTCACCCAATGATAGAAAGGATATTATTAAACTAGAAAGAGTTCAGAAAAATTTACTAGGATGTTACCAGGATTTGATGGATTAAGTTATAAGGAGAGGCTGGATAGTCTGGGACTTTTCTCTCTGGAGCATAGGTGATCTAATAGAGGTCTATAAAATAATGAGGGGCACAGATCAGCTAGGTAGTCAATATCTTTTTCCAAAGGTAGGGGAGCCTAAAACTAGAGGGCAGAGGTTTAAGGTGAGAGGGGAGAGATACAAAAGGCTCCAGAAGGCAATTTTTTCACACAGAGGGTGATGAGTGTCTGGAACAAGCTGCCAAAGATAGTAGTAGAGGTGGGTACAATTTTGTCTTTTAAAAAGAATTTAGACAGTTACATGGGTATGATGGGTATAGAGGGATGTGGGCCAAATGTGGGCAATTGGGACTAGCTCAGTGGTAAAAACTGGGCAGCATGGACAAGTTGGGCCGAAGGGTCTGTTTCCACGCTGTAAACCTCTGTGACTGTATGTGAGAAACCTGTTTTCAAATCACTGAAAATGACTTCAGGAACACTATACAGCACCTCCTGCAATGCAGTCGCTCCCTGCACTAAATATTTTTATAACAACAGCCTCACCCATGCACTGAACTCTCTGGAGAGGGGCGGGGTGGGGGGGGGGGGCAGCTATCAACCTCTCCGACTGTGTGACCACTCCCCCACACCCCCCCCACACCCCCCCCCCCCCCCCCCACCACACCTCCCCTCCGACTCAAACTGACTGAGTCAGGGGCTGAGACCCAATGCCTCATCACTGCCAGGCTACTAGAACAGAAATTTAATTCCTGAACTAAATTAAAACAAACTGAGACTAGCAGTTGGAAAATATTTTCTCTCTTTAAGTGGAGGAAGTTTGAACAATTTCACTCTCTTGTTTTTGATGGATCATCACAGCGATACGTGCACACACACACACACACACACACACACACACAGCCGATGCTGTGTCAGAATTTATCAATATTAGTTCCCCGGGAGCAGGAAACGGAAACAGTGATATTATTATCTAAAATAATTAGGCAGCAATAAAAGCATTTTAACTTCAGTGGGTAAACAGCGTTTGTGTGTGTTCGCCCAGTGTTGTAACCCGTAATTATGTGTGCGTTACAACACTTCTGATTCTTTCTTCCAGA
Organism: Carcharhinus amblyrhynchos; assembly: GCF_965287045.1. Classification (NCBI taxonomy): domain Eukaryota; kingdom Metazoa; phylum Chordata; class Chondrichthyes; order Carcharhiniformes; family Carcharhinidae; genus Carcharhinus; species Carcharhinus amblyrhynchos. The sequence goes on from NW_027649817.1 coordinate 573,518, forward strand.
GCATCTTAGGAAACAAAAGGGTGGCACGGTGGCACAGTGGGTTAGCAGTGCTGCATTAGGGACCCGTGTTCGACTCCCAGCTCGGGTCACTGCCTGTGCGGAGTCTGCACGCTCTCCCCCGTGTCTGCGTGGGTTTCCTCCGGTGCCCTCCCACTCTCCAAAGATGTGCAGGTTGGGTGGATTGGCCATGCTAAACTGACCCTGAGTGTCAGGGGGACTAGCTAGGGTAAGTGCCCGCAGTTATGGAGATAGGGCCTGGGTGGAATTGTGGTCGGTGCAGGCTTGATGGGCTGATTGACCTCCTTCTGCACTGTAGGGATTCTATGATTCTATAACTTCAACAAATATCTCATTGACTTGGGTCATGAGTGGCTAATAAAATACAAATTCTCTCTCTCATTTTCCCCTTCCTCTCTTTCCCTCTCTATTTTCTTCCTTCTTTCTCTTGTTCTTCCGTGAACACCCTTCGGGGGTTCACTGTCATTATTGTTCTTTGCACCCTGGGCTGTTTTATTAGGGAGGAGGGGATGTTGATGGAGAAATTGGATCTGGAGGTTCGGCCTGTGTCCAGCCTCCTGGGGGAGGAGGGAGGGAGGGAGGGAGGGAAGCAGGGTCACACGGGATAACCAGGCAAGTGAACAATCTAGAAACAATCTAGAAAAGCAATCTAGAGCAACCTAGAATTCAAAAACCTGCTCATCACTCAGTCCAAGAGGCAACCGGACCCCTGCAAAATTTAACCCAATTAGTCATTATGAACCCAGGAAGAGAACTGGATGGGAGTGAGGAAAAAAACTGCTCTATATTGCCAGGGGCTGGCACAGTGGTTAGCACCGCTGCCTCACAGCGCCAGGGACCCAGGTTCGATTCCCGGCTTGGGTCGCTGTCTGGGTGGAGTTTGCACATTCTCCCCATGTCTGCGTGGGTTTCCTCCGGATGCTCCGGTTTCCTCCCACCGTCCGAAAGACGTGCTGGTTAAGTGCATTGGCCACGCTAAATTCCCCCTCAGTGCACCCGAACAGGTGCCAGAGTGTGGCGACTGGGGGAGTTCATTGCAGTGTTAATGTAAGCCTAGTTTAGCACTGCCCCCTCCCTAACCCGCACATCTTTGGGGTGTGGGAGGAAACCAGAACACCTGGACCGAACCCACACAGATACGGGGAGAATGTGCAAACTCCACGCAGACAGCGACCCAAGCTGGGAATCGAACCTTGCTCCCTGGTGCTGTGAGGCAGCAGTGCTAACCACTGTGCCACCCCCAGGGAGTAGATGGGAGGTCAGGTGTTTCTGATGTGTTGGGGTGGACTCAATGGGCCAAAGGACAGATTCCTTTATCATCCTCCTTTGCAAGTACTTCTCCAACTCCCTCCAAAATCACCCCCCCCTCCTCATTAGAATGGGGGTTGCAGGACATGTTGGAACACCCCAGCAGGGTGACACTGCAGGACAGTGTCACTCCAAGTATCATTGGGAGATTATGTTTTTTCTGTAACTCCCCGCTTCGATTTTTGCTGTTGGGAGCCCTCAGGGGCCCCCTGTCCCATCACCACTCTCAGAATTCTGCCTCAATGCGACTTGTCCCATTCCCCCTTTCGTTCTCTCCAAACCAGAGAGAGGGGCACAGCACAGGAGAGGAGGGAGGACAGATAGAGAGGAAAGGGGGAAGAGAGAGAAACATCATTAAAGAGAGGGGGAATGCGAGAAGGTGGGGGGGAATCTGTGTGTGTGTTTCTGCTGTAATTCACCCATTAGACACCAATCTTTATAATCAATATATCTATATATCAGTAATCAATGACTCAGGACAGTTGTGAATTCTGTATCGATGTGTGATGTTTCTAATACTGGTGGTCTGTGCGGGGACACAGTGCAGTTAACACTGCTGCCTCACAGCTCCAGGGACCCGGGTTCGATTCCTGGCTTGGGTCACTGTCTGTGCTCAGTCTGCAAGTTCTCCCCGTGTCTGCGTGGGTTTCCTCCGGGTGCTCCAGGTTCCTCCCACCGTCCGAAAGACGGGCTGGTTAGGTGCATTGGACGTGCTAAACTCTCCCTCAGTATCCGAATAGGCGGCAGTGTGAGGCGACGCAGGGATTTTCACAGTAACTTCATTGCAGTGTTAACGTGAGCCTACCTGTGAATAAATAAACTTTAAAGACTTTAATATAGAAATCGGAGCAATTGGCAATTATCAACGCATCGATTTGTGAACTGATGGTTTAATTTCTCCTGCAGCTTTAGTTGAAAGATGAAAGGATCAATTTCGGTGGACTGTGAACATACAGCTGCAGACTTGATCCCACACATGGGGTGTTCCAACACGTCCTGTTTCATTTCAGCTTTCCATCACGCTGGCAGTGGTTTAAAACTCACACTCCGGTTATTCAATTGTTTCCTGTTTGAAAAGGTACAGCCACAACACCTGAGTCTTCGTATCCTCCTCGTGTCCCACCCACAAATTCACTCCCACTGCCCTTTCTTCCTCATCTGTTATCTTTTCGACATGAAATTTACCCTCTGATCTGAACAAATACAATAATTACACTGTGCATTTGAATAGCGCCGTTAACAGAAGCAGACTCACCCCAAGTTCTTCACACAGGACTGATTATCAAACAAGGAAGGTAGTTGAGGATTTTTAAAAATTCATTCATGGGACAAGGGCGTCGCTGGTTGGCCAGTATTTGTTGCCTAAAAAACCTAGTTGCCCTTGGAGGGCAGTTGAGAGTCAACCACATTGCAGTGGGCCTGGAGTCACGTAGGCCAGACCGGGGTAAGGACAGCAGATTTCCTTCCCTAAAGGGGCATTAGCGAACCAGATGGCTTTTCGCAACAATTGGCAATGGCTTCATGGTCATCAGTAGATTCTTAGTTCCAGATTTCTTTTTAATTGGATGTGCTGGCCTTGGAGGAGGTTCACAAGAATGATCCCTGGAATGAAGAGCTTGTTGTATGAGGAACGGTTGAGGACCCTGGGTCTGTACTCGTTGGAGTTTAGAAGGATGAGCGGGGATCTTATTGAAACTTACAGGATACTGCGAGGCCTAGATAGAGTGGACGTGGAGAGGATAGAGTCACAGAGGCTTACAGCATGGAAATAGGCTCTTCAGCCTAATTTGTCCCTACCATCCTTTTTTTTTAAACTGCTAAGCTAGTCCCAATAGTCCGCATTTGGCCCATGTCCCTTGATACCCATGTAACTGTCTAAACATCTAAAGGATGTTCCCACTAGTAGGAGAAACTAGATCCAGAGGGCACAACCTCAGGCTAAAGGGACGATCCTTTAAAACAGAGATGAGGAGGAATTTCTTCAGCCAGAGAGTGGGGAATCTGTGGGACTCTTTGCCGCAGAAGGTTGTGGAGGCCAAGTCATTGAGTGTCTTTAAGACAGAGATAGATAGTAAGGGGAAAAGGCAGGAGGATGGGTTTGAGAAACACATCATCCATGGTCAAATGATGGAGCAGATTTGATGGGGCTTTTTCTGAATGGAGGTCAGTCACCAGCGGAGTGCCTCAAGGATCTGTTCTGGGTCCCTTGTTGTTTGTCATTTTCATAAATGACCTGGATGAGGAAGTGGAGGGATGGGTAAGTAAGTTCGCTGATGACACTAAGGTCGGTGGTGTTGTGGATGGTCTGGAAGGATGGCAAAAGTTGCAGCAGGACATAGATAGGATGCAGGACTGGGCGGAGAAGTGGCAGATGGACTTCAACGCGGATAAATGTGTAGTCGTCCATTTTGGCAGAACCAACGGGATGAACGAGTACACTATCAAGGGCAGAAGTCTGAGTAGTGTTGAAGAGCAGAAGGATCTAGGGGTCTGGGTCCACAGGACTCTTAAATCGGCCTCGCAGGTGGAGGAGGTGGTCAAGAAGGCGTATGGTGTACTGGCCTTCATTAATCGAGGGATTGAGTTTAGGAGTCGGGAGGTAATGCTGCAACTTTATAAGACCCTTGTCAGGCCTCATTTAGAGTATTGTGTGCAGTTCTGGTCGCCTCACTATAGGAAAGATGTAGAAGCTATTGAGAGGGTACAGAGGAGATTTACAAGGATGTTGCCTGGACTGGGAGGCATGCCTTATGAAGTTAGGTTGAGGGAGCTGGGACTCTTTTCCCTGGAGAGACGAAGGTTGAGAGGCGACCTGATAGAAGTTTACAAAATGTTGAGAGGAATAGATAGGGTGGACTCTCAGAGGCTATTTCCCCGGGTTGAAATGGTTGCTACGAGAGGACACAGATTTAAGGTGCAAGGAGGGAAGTTCAAAAGTGATGTTAGGGGTAAGTTTTTCACTCAGAGGGTGGTGAGTGAATGGAATCGGCTGCCGTCAGTGGTGGTGGAGGCGAACTCGCTGGGGTCTTTTAAAAGACTTCTGGATGAGTATATGGGGTTTAATGAGATTGAGGGTTATAGATAGGTTGTAGGTTGGTAGGTGTTGATGTGATCGGCGCAACTCGTGGGCCGAAGGGCCTGTTTGTGCTGTAGTGTTCTATGTTCTATGTTCTATTTGATGGGCCAAGTGGCCTAATTCTGCTCCTATATCTTATGGCTTTAGAGTGGTTTAGGTACGACTTGTGCGTGAGATCACCTGATTCTGACCTGAGTAATATTTCAGGAGCAGCAAGATGCGGAGATACACAGGTGCATCCATTCTAGACGTTGTTACAGATTAACACCCAGCTTTTTAAATTTGAGGAGCTCTTGTTCCACCCACCGCCTCCCCCCCCCGCCTCTCCATTCCACATCCTGGAACGGACAGGAGATCAGAGATTGAACACATTCAGCTCCACGGTCCAGTGGAGTGGAAAATAGACTTTATACCCCACCATTCTGCAGCCTCCACCCAGCCCAGAACCGGCTCCCACAGCCCGAGGGCCAGACCAAGGGGCTGGCTCAGAGTGCGGAGGAAATCACGAACTGGAGTGTGCAGTGGGAGAGCAAGGGGCAAACAAGCAGCGCCCAAGATAAATCAATCATTAAATAGCCTAAATCAGAATTAAGGATCTCTTTTCTACCTGGTTAAACGTTTAATTGACTCATTCTCTGACGTTCTCAGACTCTCCCCATTTTTACCTGTTGTGCATCGTCCTTTTCCTATTGACAAGTTTCGGAGGGTTCAGACAGGCAAAGACCATCATATCAGGACTGCAACTTTGCCGGGGCAATAATCCCAGTTTAATGATCTTTAACTCCCTCAAGGGAGAGACGGAGATGAGGGTTTCTTGCCGTCAGCCAGTCGAACATTGCTTCGCTCGTGGTCTCATTCCCTTCTTTTGTCTGAGTTGCCTTTTCTTTTCGTCCCGAATTTATCCCTTGTAAAATCACACGCACCCAGAGAGAGAATCGGTAATTGTGTCCTTAAGAGCCCTCGGCTACACAAAGAGTGTCAGAGTCAACAGCTGGACCTCTATCACCTCGCCCACCATGGGATTGGCACAGGCGAGGGTCCGACCACAGGAATCCCCATTGACCCCAGGCGGGAATTTCCAGTCTCGCCTGAGTAAGGCCGTAAAGTCCCATCCATTGGCCAGAATTTGACCACACTGCCACGGGAATTGGAGCGAGCAGAGGGGTTGGACTGTGGAAAGGTCCGTTGACCTCAGGCTGGTTTCAGGATGAGCGAGGCCATAAAATCCCACCCATAGAGTCGAAGAGCTCACTGAACATAGAAATATAGACACTAGAAGCAGGGGTAGGCCATTCGGCCCATCAAGCCTGCTCCAACATTTATTATGATCATGGCTGATCATCAAATTCAATATCCTGATCCCCGTTCCCCTCATTGATCCCTTTACCCCCAAGAACTATATCTAATTTCTTCTTGAGATTAGACAACGTTTTGGTCTCAACTACTTTTTGTGATAGTGAATTGTGGTAAGGGAGGCACGGTAGCACAGTGGTTAGCACTGCCGCTTCACAGTGCCAGGGACCCGGGTTCAACTCCCGGCTTGGGTCACTGTCTGTGTGGAGTTTGCGCGTTCTCCCCATGTCTGCGTGGGTTTCCTCCGGATGCCCCAGATTCCTCCACGTTCTGAAAGACGTGCTGGTTAGGTGTATTGATCCGAACAGGAGTTGGACTGTGGTGACTACGGGAATTTCACAGTAGCTTCATTCAAGCCTTACTTGTGACCAATAAATAAATAAGCCTTAATTCCACACCTTTGGGCGAAGAAATTTCTCCTCACCTCATACCTTCATCATTGTTTTATTAAATACTAGCATGTAGATGATTGGCCCCTCCGGCATTTATTGCCCATCCCTAATTGCCCTCGAGAAGGTGATGGTGAGCTGCCGTCTCCATTCCCTGCAGTCCATGTGGTGTAGGTACATCCACAACCTATCCATCGAACACACTCAGACACAGAATGCACTCATACACACGATGCAAGACCAGACCAATGGACAGCGGTGTAGCTCATGTCAAATAATAAAACATCCCAAGATGCTTCACCGTGACAAAATGTGACACTGAGCCACATAAGGCCACATCAGGTCAAACGGTGGGTTTTAAATGGTGTCTGAAAGGGGGAACATGATGTGGAGAGGTGGAGAGGTTTAGGGAGGGAATTCCAGAACTGAAGCCCACACTCAGTGGGAAAATCCGCTTGTCAGGGAGGTTTGAGTGTCAGGGTAAGGACGGATGGTGGTGGATGATGGAAGGTTGGTAAACTCTGCAGCCCCTGGGGGAATTAGGTTGCCCTCGAGGGGTGAACTGGATGTGGATTCAGGTGTGCCCTGCCCGCCACAAGAGGCAGCCAGTTACTTATAAGTTCCCTCACCCTTCCTTCACTCGTCAACATTGCTAATTAAATCAGGAGATTGAAGCCAAGCTCCTAACACTTTGTTTTGGGTGGGTCCCCTATAAGGGGCTGACTTTCTTGTTTTGTCCCTCAGTTTGTTTAATTTAGTTTAATTGGTTCAATTGGAAGAGTTGGAAGCGATGACCATTGTGACCGAGTGTCCATGGAGAGGGAGCATGCGGTGTCCATGGGCAACCTTCCATGCACAATAGAAGGATACAGGAAAGATTTACCAGGATGTTGCCTGGTATGGAGGGCATTAGCTATGAGGAGAGGTTGGAGGAACTTGGTTTGTTTTCACTGGAATGACAGAGGTTGAGGGGAGACCTGATAGAAGTCTACAAGATTATGAGAGGCATGGACAGAGTGGATAGTCAGAAGCTTTTTCCTAGGGTGGAAGAGTCAATTACTCGGGGGGCACAGGTTTAAGGTGCGAGGGGCAAGGTTTAAAGGAGATGTACGAGGCAGATTTTTTACACAGAGGGTGGTGGATGCCTAGAACTCACTGCCAGGGGAGGTAGTGGAAGCAGATACAACAGTGACTTTTAAGGGGCGTCTTGACAAATACAGGAATAGGATGGGAATAGAGGGATATGGTCCCCGGAAGGGTAGGGGGTTTTGGTTCAGTGGGGCAGCATGGTCAGTGGAAGGCTGGAGGCCGAAGGGCCTGTTCCTGTGCTGTGATGTTCTTTGTCCTTTGTTCACACTGGGCACTGCAGGGACTGCAGGGCCTTATTGACCCCTCTAACCACATGCTAGTTTGACATTTTAAGTTACATTTGAGATTTGTTTTTGTTTAGGGCAGTACCTCTTTAAGGGACCTCCCCTTTTAGGGAAATAGGAATTAGGAGCAGGAGTCAGCAAAATTTGGGCCAGCTCTGCCATCCAATCAGATCATGGCTCACCTTATCCCTCAGTTTGTTCAATTTAGTCTACTTCATTTTTTTAAGTGATGGGAGCATTGCCTCCCAGACACTGAACTCCAGTGTTCGTACCAGCATCAACATTGCACACTGATGTGAACCCCAGTGTGAGGGTTGTATGCTCTTGTCTGTCATAACTCACCCCGTTCCATGTCATGACGGGGTGGGGAATGAGGGACATTGAACATAAGAACTTAATACATAAGAACATAAGAAGTAGGAGCAGGAGTCGGCCATCTAGCCCTTCGAGCCTGCCCCGCCATTCAATAAGATCATGGCTGATCTGAAGTGGATCAGTTCCACTTTCCCGCTTTCTCCCCATAACCCTTAATTCCCTTGTCTATCAGAAACCTATCTACCTGTGACTTAAATATATTCAGCGAGGTAGCCCCTACCACTTCAACGGGCAGAGAATTCCAGAGATTCACCACCCTTTGCGTGAAGAAGTTCCTCCTCAACTCTGATCTAAACTGCCCCCCCTCCCTTATCTTGAGGCTGTGCCCTCTAGTCCTGCTGTCCTTTCTAAGCGGGAAGAATCTCTCTACCTCTACCCTATCCATCCCCTTCATTATCTTGTAAGTCTCTATAAGATCCGCCCTCAGCCTTCTAAACTCCAACGAGTACAGACCCAGTCTTGTCCCCTGATACGCATTGATTCCAGTTTCACTCGGGGTCCTCGAAGCCACACTCGGTCAGATGCAGCCTTGAGGTCAAGGGCTGTCACTCTCACCTCACTCCTCGAATTTGCAGAGTAGGGCTTCATTGTGATGATTGGCAGGTGTGGTTGTGTGACGGGGAAGCTGGGTTTTTTTTACGGGATATTCCAACCTTACATGCTGCTTTTGGAGTTGAGTGAGCAGTGTTTGTGTTTTCCCCTCTCTGAAGCTGGAGACTGGAATACTCCAGGAGATAAGCCTCTTTTTTGGAGGTTCTGCTCTACGAGAGCTGCTGCTTTGGGGGTTCGGGGAGGGGTGCAGTGAGGGGTGGGGGGGGGAGGTGGGTGGGGTTGGGGGCGGTGGTATCCATTTCTGTTTCAGGGGTTTGGAGCTGGGAACTTCCAGAGGCTGGTTTCTTTCTCGAAGATTTTATTGCTTTGAGGATATACGTTTCTCTGAAAATTGCTGGCTTGGATTTCTGTCCATCAGAGTTACAAAGCTAAAAACCCAGCATCACGCGAGTATACTTGCTTTTTGTGCTAAGTCTGTAGAAGGGAGTATGTCAATGGGTATTGCTTTAAATTGGAACAACAGAGATAGCTAGCTGTTGAGAAATATACAATGCCGCATTTAACCATTGTAATTGGTAGAATTATGCCAATTCTTTTTGTTATATTCTAACTGTTTTCCTAAATAAACTTTGTTTGATAAAAGCTTCCCAGTGGGTCACTTGAAGCAGACTGAGCAGAAACAGCTTCTGCTCATCCTGATGTCAAAATCAAATTATAAACCTGGATTCTAGGCTAACTTCAGAAAACACCTTGGAGTTTCTGGCCTGGGTCTTAACACTAGGTTCACCCTCCATGAGGTCTTACACCAGCACATTACAGTGAAGGGGGGGGGCCTCGTGATGGAGCCAGCACGCATGGGCAGTAAAGCCATTGGCTGGATGCTGCAGGGGATGACTTGTATTGAGGTCAGAGTGATGCTCCTCTCATCCTCAGCAATATGTCTGACTCCTGCCTGACAGAGAACTGAACACATCTTGCCAATGAATGGGCTTATCAAGAGGTTCAGAGATGATGGGTGAATAGCCTCAGCTATTGGTACAAAGAGAATAAAGAAAATTACAGCACAGGAACAGGCCCTTCGGCCCTCCAAGCCTGCACCGACCATGCTGCCCGACTGAACTAAAACCCCCTACCCTTTGGGGACCATATCCCTCTATTCCCATCCTATTCCTGTATTTGTCAAGACTCCCCTTAAAGGTGACTATCGTACCTGCTTCTCCTACCTCCCCCAGCAGCGAGTTCCAGGCACCCACCACCCTCTGTATAAAAAAACTCTGCCTCGTACATCTCCTTTAAACCTTACCCCTCGCACCTTAAACCTGTGCCCCCTAGTAATTGAGTCTCCCACCATGTGAAAAAGCTTCTTACTATCTGCTCCGAGGTGCTGGTGTTCTCTCCAGTTTCGCAGTAACTTCTTTGCAGTGTTAATGTAAGCGTAGCTGTGACTCTAATCAATGAACCGAACTAGCCTTACATCCTCATCACAGGACAAGAGTGGCTGACATGAGAGGCCTGAGTGTCGATGCTGTGGTGGTGGTGGTGGTGGGGGGTTGTCACATTCCATGTGTGGGGGTTGTACACCACTTGTCACAGCCCTCCATTCAGAAATGTACCTTTCCACTGCTACTTTCTGGCTTCTTTGACAGAGCCAGTTTTGTATCCACCTTACCAGCTCACCTCTGAACCCAAGCAACTTCACCTTCTGTACCAGTCTGCCATGAGGGACCTTGTCAAAGTCCTTACTGAAGTCCATGTGGACAACATCCACTGCCCTACCCTCATCAATCATCTTCGTCATTTCCTCGAAAAACTCGATCAAGTTACTGAGACACGATCTCCCCTTCACCAAACCACATTGTCTCTCACTAATACTCCACTTATTTCCAAGTGGGAATAAATCCAGTCTCGAAGAATGCTCTCCAATAATTTCCCTACCACTGATGTAAGGCTCACCGGCCTGTAAATACCTGGATTATTCTTGCTCTCCTTCTTAAACAAAGGAACAACATTGACTATTCTCCAATCCTCTGGGACCTGCCCTGTAGCCAGTCAGGATACAAAGATTTCTCTCAAGGCCCCAACAATATCCTCCCTTGCCTCTCTCAGTATTCTGGAGTATATCCCAACATACCCCTGGGGACTCGTCTACCTTAATGTTTCTCAAGAACCCCAATACCTCCTCCTTTTTGATCTCAACATGACTCAAACTATCTATATATCCTTTTCCAGACTCATCATCCAGCAAGTCCTTCTCTTTGAGGAAAACTGACACAAAGTAATCATTTAATACCTCACCCATTTCCTCTGGTTCCACGCATAGATTCACTCCCTTTTCCTTGAGTGGGTCAACCCTCTCCCTGGTTACTCTCTTGCTCTTTATGTATGTATAAAAAGCCTTGGGATTTTCCTTAATCCTGCTGGCCAATGCTTTTTCATGACAGCTTTTAGCCCTCCTTACTCCTTGCTTAAGTTTCTTTCTACTTTCCTTGTATTCCACACTTGCTTCATGTGTTCCCAGCCTCCAAACTTTGACAAATTCTTCCTTTTTCTCTTTGACTGGGCTCACAATATCTCTCGCCATCCAAGAATCCTACAACTTGCCATATTTATCCTTCATCCTTACAAGAATGTGCTGGTCCTGAATCCCTAACAACTTACACTTGAAAGCCTCCCACATGCCAGATGTTGATTTGCCCTCAAACATAAGAGCATAAGAACATAAGAAATAGGAGCAGGAGTAGGCCATCTAGCCCTTCGAGCCTGCCCCGTCATTCAATAAGATCATGGCTGATCTGTCGTGGCTCAGTTCCACCCCGCTAATCTATATTCTTGATTTCCTGCCTAATATTGTTGTAATTCGCCTTCCCCCAGTTTTGGACCTGCAGGTCCAGTATGGCTGGACCATCTACCTACTGTTTCAAGGAGCTCTCCTGGACGTTCCTTTCAAACTCTGTCTCATCCATAGCCCCAGCTCTAAGTGAGTCCCAGTCAATATAGGGGAAGTTAAAATCCCCCATTGCAACAACCCTGTCACTTTTACACCTTGCCAAAATCTGCCTCCGTATCTGTTCCTCTATCTCTCACTGGCTGATGGGTGGCCTGTTTTAAACCCCCAACACTGTGACTACACCCTTCCTATTCCTGAGCTGTACCCCTATTGCCTCGCAGTATGAGCCCTGGAGGTGTCCTCCCGCAGTACAGCTGCCATCCTCCGTTTCTCACTTCTTAGTAGATGTTGGGATCTCTGGTGGGAGGAGGGGAAGAAGGAGGGAGGCGAGTCAGATTTATCTCTGTTTGTTGGAGGGGGGGGGGGGGGGGAGGTGAGGGGCTGGAAGGGCCAGATTGTTTTCTTGTGTTGGGGGGGGTGGGGAGGGGGAGTGCGGGAGAGGTGGGTCATCAGGGACCGTTGCCACTCTGCGGGCGAGTTGTGGGGGGGGTTGGTGGAAAGAGGGCAGGGGGACACGGTCGGTTTGGGTAGTGGGGGCAATGGGTGGATAAGGGGGGCAGTTAAATAATGAGGGTGGGGCGATATCTGCGGAGGCCATTGCTCATGGTTTTTGTTCCCAGGCCCCAGAGCGGTGTGACAGGGGCACGTTTTTCAATTTCTTTTCTCACTGTGCATGCGCGGTTGAAGGTTCTGATCAGAGTTGCAGTGATCTGGATGAGTTAAACCCTCCCCCCTCCCCCATCCTCCCCACAGCAGCACCCCTCCCCCACCCCGACCCCCACCCCGCCCCCCACAGTGCAATTCAGATTTGTGACTTTTTTCAGGCTGAGTGTGTATGGGGGTGCCTGACAGCAGATTTCCAAATTGGATCTAAGTTGCACCCAGATTCAGCACTTTGAATGAAAATGGTAAAATCGGGCCCAATATACAACAATCTTCACACGCACAATATATAACAATCTTCACACACACACAATACAACAATCTTCACACATACAATATACAACAATCTTCACACATACAATATACAACAATCTTCACACACACAATATATAACAATCTTCACACACACACAATACAACAATCTTCACACATATAATATACAACAATCTTCACACATACAATATACAACAATCTTCACACATACAATATACAACAATCTTCACACATACAATATATAACAATCTTCACACATACAATATATAACAATCTTCACACACACACAATACAACAATCTTCACACATATAATATACAACAATCTTCACACATACAATATACAACAATCTTCACACATACAACATATAACAATTTTCACACACAATATGTAACAATCTTCGCACACAATTTGTAACATTCTTCACACACACAATATACAACAATAGTCACACACAATATATAACAATCTTCACACACAATACATATATATCTTCACACACTCAATAAGCAAACTTCACACACAATATATAACTATCTTCACACACATAATACTTAACAACCTTCACACACACAGTATATAAAATTCTGCATACGTAATATATATATCAATCATCACATACAGCATGTAACAATCTTCACATACAATATATAACAATTTTCACTCATACAATATGTAACTATCTTCACACACACAATATTTAACAAACTTCACACACACAATATAGAAAATTCTGCGTACACAAAATATATCAATCTTCACACAATAAATAACAATTTTCACATACACAACACATAACAACCTTGACACAAAATATGTAACAATCTTCTCACACAATCTGTAATAATATTCAATCTTCCAATACACAAAGCATAATAATCTTCATACACACACACACTATATAACAATCTTCACAAACAAACACAATCTATAACAATGTCCACAAACACACAAGATGTAACAATCATCACACACAATGTATAACAATCTTCACACACACAATATATAACAGTCTTCACACACACAATACATATCATTCTTCACACACAATATATAACAACCTTCACACAAAATAAGTAACAATCTTCACACATGTATATAACAATCTTCACACACTAAATATAACTAAGTTCACACACACAATATATAACAATCTTCACATACAAACACTATATATAGCAATATTCACAAGCACACAATATATAACAATCTTCACAGCACAACATATTTGATTTGGTTTGATTTGATTTATTATTGCCACATATGTTAACGTATAGTGGAAAGTATTGTTTCTTGTGCACTATACAGACAAAGCATACCATTCACAGAGAAGAAAATGAGAAAGTGCAGAGTATAGTGTTACAGTAATAGCTAGGGTGTAGAGAAAGATCAACTTAATGCAAGATAGGTCCATTCAAAGGTCTGATGCAGCAGGGAAGAAGCTGTTCTTAAATAGGTTGGTATGTGACTTCAGGCTTTTGTACCTTTTTCCCGAAGGAAGAAAATGGAAGAGAGAATGTCCAAGGTGGATGTGGTCCTTAATTATACTGGCTGCTTTGCCGAGGCAGCGGCAAGTGAAGACAAAGTCAATGGATGGGAGGCTGGTTTGCGTGATGGATTGGGCTACATTCACAACCTTATGTAGATAGGCCAACTAGAGGTGAGGCTATATTGGATTTGGTGCTGGGAAATGAGCCAGACCAGGTGCTAGACTTGGAAGTTGGTGTGCATTTTGGTGTTAGTGACCACAATTCGGTTACGTTCACCTTAGTGATGGAAAGGGATAGGCATGAACCTTGGGCCAGTGGTTTTAGCTGGGGGCAGGGTAATTATGAGGCTATTAGGAGAGAATTAGGAAGCATAGGTTGGACTAGGAGATTACAGGGACTGGGAACGTCCGAAATGTGGAGTTTTTTCAAGGAGCAGCTACTGCGAGTCCGTGATAGGTATGTCCCTGTCAGGCAAGGAGGAATTGGTAGGGCTAGGGAACCGTGGTGCACCAAAAAAGTTGATTCGTTGGTTAAAAGGAAAAAGGAGGCTTATGTTCGGATGAGACGTGAGGGCTCGGGTAGGGCACTAGAAAACTTTAGATTGGCTAGGAGGGAGTTGAAGAGTGAGCTAAGAAGGGCTAAAAGAGGACATGAGAAGACTTTGGCTGATAGGGTTAAGGAGAATCCTAAGGCGTTCTATAGGTATGTCAAGAACAGAAGGTTGGTTAGGGCAAGATTAGGGCCAGTTATAGACAGCAGAGGGAAGTTCTGTGTGGAACCGGAGGAGATTGGAGAGGCATTGAACCAATATTTCTCTTCGGTGTTCACGCAGGGGGACATGGATATAGCTGAGGAGGACACTGGGTTGCAGGGGAGTAGAATTGACAGTGTTACAGTTGATAAGGAGGATGTGCTGGATATTCTGGAGGGTCTGAAAATAGATAAGTGCCCTGGTCCGGATGGGATTTACCCCAGGATTCTCTGGGAGGCAAGAGAAGTGATTGCAGAGCCTCTGGCTCTGATCTTCAGGTCGTCGTTGGCCTCTGGTATAGTACCGGAAGATTGGAGGTTAGCGAATGTTGTCCCATTGTTTAAGAAGGGGAACAGAGACTTCCCCGGGAATTGTAGACCGGTGAGTCTCACTTCTGTTGTGGGCAAGGTTTTAGAAAAAATTATTAGGGATAGGATTTATAGTTATTTGCAGAGTAATGAATTGATTGGAGATAGTCAGCATGGTTTTGTGGCGGGTAGGTCGTGCCTTACTAACCTTATTGAGTTTTTTGAGAAAGTGACCAAAGAGGTGGATGGGGTTAAGGCAGTGGACGTGGTGTATATGGATTTTAGTAAGGCGTTTGATAAGGTTCACCATGGTAGGCTTCTGCAGAAAATGCAGATGTATGGGATTGGGGGTGATCTAGGGAATTGGATCAGGAATTGGCTAGCAGATAGGAGACAGAGGGTGGTGGTTGATGGTAAATATTCATCATGGAGTTCAGTTACGAGTGGTGTGCCTCAGGGATCTGTTTTGGGGCCACTGCTGTTTGTAATTTTTATTAATGATCTGGATGAGGGTATAGTTGGGTGGATTAGTAAATTTGCTGATGACACCAAAGTCGGAGGAGTGGTAGATAGTGAGGAAGGGTGTCATAGTTTGCAGGAAGACTGAGACAGGTTGCAGAGCTGGGCCGAGAGGTGGCAGATGGAGTTTAATGCGGAGAAGTGTGAGGTAATTCGCTTTGGTAGGAATAACAGATGTGTCGAGTATAGGGCTAACGGGAGGACTTTGAATAGTGTGGATGAGCAGAGGGATCTAGGTGTATGTGTACATAGATCCCTGAAAGTTGGGAATCAAGTAGATAAGGTTGTTAAGAAGGCATACGGTGTCTTGGCGTTTATTGGTAGGGGGATTGAATTTAGGAGTCGCAGCGTTATGTTGCAACTGTACACAACTCTGGTGCGGCCGCACTTGGAGTACTGTGTGCAGTTCTGGTCCCCACATTACAGGAAGGATGTGGAGGCTTTGGAGAGGGTGCAGAGGAGGTTTACCAGGATGTTGCCTGGTATGGAGGGGAGGTCCTATGAGGAGAGGCTGAGGGATTTGGGGTTGTTTTTGCTGGAAAGAAGGCGGCTAAGAGGGGATCTTATTGAAACATATAAGATGATTAGAGGTTTAGATAGGGTGGATAGTGATAGCCTTTTTCCTCTGATGGAGAAATCTAGCACGAGGGGGCATGGCTTTAAATTAAGGGGGGGTAGTTATAGGACGGATGTCAGGGGTAGGTTCTTTACCCAGAGGGTGGTGAGGGATTGGAATGCCCTGCCTGCTGCAGTTGTAAATGTGCCTAGTTTGGGGGCGTTTAAGAGATCCGTGGATAGGTTTATGGACGAAAAGGGATTGGTTTAGGTTAGTGGGTCATTGTTTTGTAACTGGTCGGCGCAACATCGTGGACCGAAGGGCCTGTTCTGCGCTGTAATGTTCTATGTTCTATGTTTTGTAGTTCCTTGCAGTCTTGGATAGAGCAGCAGCCCATACCAAGCTGAGATACAACCAGAAAGAATGCTTTCTATGCCGCATCTGTAAAGTTGGTGAGAATCATAGCTGACATGCCAAATTTCCTTAGTCTTCTGAGAATGTAGAGCCGTTAATGGGCTCTCTTAACTACAGTGTTGGTGTGGGGGGGAACCAGGACAGGTTGTTGGTGATCTGGACAGCTAAAAACTTGAAGCCCTTGACCCTTTCTACTTCAACCCCATTGATGTAGACAGAGACATGTTCTCCTTTTCTCTTCCTGAAGTCAATGACAATCTCCTTTGTTTTGTTGACATTGACGGAGAGATTATTGTTGCTGCACCAGTTCCCCAGATTCTCTATCTCATTCCTGTACTCTGTCTCTTCATTGTTTGAGATCCGACCCACTACGTCAGCAAACTTGAAAATCGAAATGGAGGGGAATTTGGCCACACAGTCATAGGTATATAAGGAGTATTGTAGGGGGCTGGGAACACTGCCTTGTGGGGCACCAGTGTTCAGGATGATTGTGGAGGAGGTGTTGAAGCTTCACACACAAAATATAACAATCTTCACATACACAATATATATAGCAAGCTTCACACACACAATATTTAACTATCTTCACACACATAATATTTAACAACCTTAAGACACACAATATATACAATTCTGCATACACAATATATAACAATCTTCACACACAATATATAACAATCTTCACACACAATAAATAGCAAACTTCGCACATAATATGTAACTATCTTCACCCACATAATATCAAACAAACTTCACACACAATACTGAAAATTCCGCATACACAAAATATATCAATCTTCACACATAGTATGTAACAATCTTCACACATTAAATGACTATCTTCACACACACACGCATAACAAACTTGACACAAAATATGTAACAATCTTCTCACACAATCTATAACAATTTTCCAAAACAAAATCCATAACAATCTTCACATACACACTATATAACAAGGTTCACCCACACAATATATAAGAACACTTAAGCACACAATATGTAACAATATTCACCCACACAATATATAAGAAGCTTCACACACAATATATAACAATCTTCACATAGAATATGTAACAATCTTCACTCACGATATATAACAAGCGTCAAATGCACAAGATATAACAATCTTCACACAATATATAACAATCTTCACACACTCAATAAATAGCAACCTTCACATACAATATATAACAATCTTCACACACACAAAATATAACAATCTTCACACAAAGTATGTAACAATCATCACACATGGTATACAGCAATCTACAAATACACAATGTATAACAATCTTCACACACACAATATATAAGCTTCACAAGCACACAATATGTAACAACGCTAACACATACAATATATATAACAATCTTCACACATACACACAATATATAACAATCTTCACACACACACACACAATATATAATAATCTTCACAAAGACACAAACAATATGAAATGTTCACAAGCACACAATATATGTTTACACGTACAATATACATATAACAATCTTCACCCACACAATATATAACAATCTTCACACATACACAATATATAACAATCTTCAAACACACAATATATAACAATCTTCACACATACAATATATAACTGTGTGCAGTTATGGGCACCGTACTTACGCAAGGATATTTTGGCCTTGGAGGGAGTGCAGACGAGGTTTACTAGGCTGATGCCGGAGTTGAGGGGGTTGAGCTATGAGGAGAGGCTGAATAAACTAGGCTTGTACTCGTTAGAGTTTAGAAGAATGAGGGGAGATCTCATTGAGACGTATAAGATGATGAATGGGATGGATAGGATAGAGGTGGAGAGACTCTTCCCACTCAGAAAGGACAGTAGGACTAGGGGGCACAGCCTCAAGATAAAGGAGGGGGGGGGCGGTTTAGAATGGAGTTGAGAAAGAACTTCTTCACTCAAAGGGTGGTGAATCTCTGGAATTCTCTGCCCGTTGAAGTGATGGAGGCTACCTCGCTAAATATTTTTAAGACGCGCGTTGATGGGTTTTTGATAAGAGAGGGGATTAAAGGTTATGGGGAGAGGGCGGGAAGGTGGAACTGAGCCACGACAGATCAGCCATGATCTTATTGAATGGCGGGGCAGGCTCGAAGGGCTAGATGGCCTACTCCTGCTCCTATTTCTTATGTTCTTATGTTCTTATAACAATCTTCAAACACACACAATATGTAACAATATCCACAAACACACAATAAATAACAACATTTACACCAACAATATATATAAAACAATCTTCATATACACGTTCTATCACAATCTTCATGCATGATATATAATAATCTTCACACACACAATACATAACCTTTATACACACAACATACATAACAATCTTCACACACAATATATAACAGATCTTCAGACAGAATCTTCACACATGCAATATATATAATTTTGATTTAATTTATTATTGTCACATCTATTGGCATACAGTGAAAAGTATTGTTTCTTGTGCGTTATACAAGCAAAGCATACCATTCATAGAGAAGAAATGAGAAAGTGCAGAATGTAGTAGTACAGTTAGAGTTAGAATGTAGAGAAAGATCAATTTAATGCAAGGTAGGTCCATTCAAAAGTCTGATGACAGCAGTGAAGAAGCTGTTCTTCATTTGGTACGTGACCTCAGACTTTTGTATCTTTTTCCCTGTGGAAGAAGGTGGAAGAGAGAATGTCTGGGGTGTGTGGGATCCTTAATTATGCTGGCTGCTTTGTTGAGGCAGCGGGGAGTCCAGACAGAGTCAATAGATGGGAGGCTGCTTTTTGTGGTGGACTTAGTTACATTCATGATGTTTTGTAGTTTCTTGCAATCTTGGGCAGAGCAGGAGCCATACCAAGTTGTGGTACAACTAGAAAGAATGTTTTCTATGGCGCATCTGTAAAAGTTGGTGAGAGTCGGAGCTCACATACCAAATTTTGTTAGTCTTCTAAGAAAGTCGAGGCATTCGTAACTATAGTGTCTGCATGGGGGGATCAGGACTGGTTGTTGCTGATCTGAACACCTAAAATCTTGAAGCTCTCAACACTTTCTACTACATCACCCTTGATGTAGTCAGGGGCATGTTCTCCTCTAGGTTTCCTGAAGTCAATGATAATCTCCTTCGTTATGTTGACATTGAGGGAGAGATTATTGTTACTGATTCAGTTCACCAGACACTTTATCTCATTCCTGAATGCTGTCTCATCATTGTTTGCGATCTGCCTCACTATAGTGGTGTCATCAGCAAGCTTGAAAATCGAATTGGAAGGTAATTTGGCATCACAGTCATTGGTCTATAAGGAGTATAGTATGAGGAGGTGGGGGGAGGGTGGGTGGGATGGGGGGGACATAGATATGCGGGGCACCGGTGTTGAGGAGGTATTGTTGCCGATCCTTACACAATATATATCAATATTCATACAGTATATAACAATCTTCATTTGCACAATATATATAACAATCTTCACATACAATATATAACGATCTTCATACACACAATATATAACAATCTTCACACATAATATGCAACAATCTTCACACACAATATATAGCAATCTTCAGACACAATATATAACAATCTACACACACGATATATAACATTCTTCATACAAAATGCATAACAATCCTCTAACATGTATGCTAATACATGTGACAAAAAATCTTCACGCACAATATGTAACAACCTTCACACACACAATATGTTAAACTTTCACGCATACAATATATAATAATCTTCACACAATATATAAGAATCTTCACACACAATATGTAACAACCTTCACTCAAAATATGTGACAATCTCACTCACAATAACAATCTTCAAATACATAAGATATAACATAATATATTCTTCAAACACAATATATAACAACCTTCACACACAACAGATAACAATCTTCGCACACAATATATGTCAATCTTTGCACACAAAATAACAATCTTCAGACACAATATGTAACAATGTTCAGCCACATAATATCTAACACTCTGCACACACAATATATAATGATCTTCACACATACAATCTTTAACAATCTTCACACAAAAGATGTAACAATCATCACTCACAACATATAACAATCTTCAAACACAATATATAACAATCATCACATACTCAATAAATAGCAAACTTCACACACAATATATAACAATCTTCACACACATAATATTTAACAATCTTCACACACAGAAAATATAAAATTCTGCATACACTATATATATATCAATCATCACACACAAACTATAAAAATCTTCATTCACACAATATATAACAATTTTCACACAAAAGATATAAAATTCTGCATGCACAATATATATCAATCATCGCACACACAATATATAACAATCTTTACACACACAATATATAGAATAATCTGCACACACAGAGCTAAATAATGATCTTCGCACATATAATATTTAACAATTTTCTCACAAAATATGTAACAGTCTTCACTCACAATATATAACAATCTTCACACACAATACATAAAATTATGCATACACAATATATAACAATCTTCAAGCACAATGCACAGCATTCTTCACACACACAATATATAACAATCTTAACACACAATATATAACAATCTTCACACACAATATATACAATCTTCACACACAATATATAACTATCTTCACACAGATAATATTTAACAAACTTCACACACACATACTGAAAATTCTGCATACACAAAATATATCAATCTTCACACACATTATGTAATAATCTTCTCGCGATAAATAACAATCTTCACACACACAACACATAACAATCTTGGCACAAAATATGTAATAATATTCTCACACAATCTATAACAATTTTCCAATACAGAATCCATAACAATCTTCACACACACAATATATAACAATCTTCACACATACAATATATAACAATCTTCACCCATACAATATATAACAATCTTCACACACATTTCTCAATCCTCACACACACAAAATATAAGATTTTTCACAGACAATATATAAAACTCTCACATACACAATACATGACAATCTTCACACACAATATATAACCAGCTTCACACACACAATATATAACAGTCTTCACACACAATATGTAGCATTCTTCACACGCAATATGTAGCATTCTTCACACACACAACATAAACAATCTTCATGCAAACAATGTAAGAACCTTCACACAAAATATATAACAATCATCACACACAATATATGACAACCTTCACACAAAATATATAACAATCATCACACACAATATATAACAATTTTCACACACAATAGATAACAATCTTCACACACACACAATATATAACAATCTTCAGACACAAAATATAACTACATTCACATATAAAATATATAACAACCTCCACAAACAAATGCTATATATAACTATGTTCACAAACACACAATATATGACACTCTTCACACACACAATATATATATAACAATTCTCACACACACAATATATAACAATTTTCACACACACAATATATAACAACATTTACACACACAATATATAATAATATTCATCCACAAAATACATAAGAATCTTCACACACAATATATAACAATGTTCACAAACACAGAATATGGAACAATCTTCACACACACAATATATAAAATTCTACATACATTACATATATCAACCTTCACACACAATATATAATAATCTTCACATGCAACATATAATAATCTTCACTCATACAATATTTAATCATCTTCACACACGCAATAAATAACAATCTTCAAACAAAATATGTAACAATGTTCAGCCATGCAATATCTAACAATTTGCACACACACAGATAAATAATGATCTTCGCACATACAATATTTAACAATCTTTATACATATAATATTTAACAATGTTCACACAAAATATGTAACAATCTTCACTCAGAATATATAACAATCTTCAAATACACAATCAAAAACAATCTTCAGACACAAGACATAACAATCTTCACACAATAAATGAATAGCAAACTTCACATACAATATACAACAATCTTCACACAATATTTAACAACCTTCACACACACAATATATAAAATGCTGCATACACAATATATATCAATCATCACACATGATATATAACGATTTTCACACACACAATACATTGCAATCTTCACATGCAGAATATATAAAATTCTGCATACACAATATATATCAATATTCACACACAATATAGAACAATCTTCATACAATATATAACATTCTCCACACACAATATATATGAATCTTCACACACAGTATGTAACAATCTTCACACACAATATGTAATGATCTTCATTCACACAATATATAATTTTCATGCACAATATATAACAATCTGCACACACACAATATGTAATATTTTCACACATGCAATATATAACAATCTGTGCACACACAATATATAGCAATATTCACACATACAATGTACGATGATTTTCACACACAATGTAAAACAATCTTCATACACAATATATAACAATCTTCAGACACATAATATGTAACAATTTTCACACACAATATGTAACAATCTTCAAATATACAATATATAACAAAATTCTCACACACAATATAGAACAATCAGCAATTGTTATACATTGCCTCAGGGATTTGGTGCTGGGTCCATTGTTGCTTGTCATTTATATTAACGATTTGCATGAGAACTTAGGAGGCATGGTTAGTAAGTTTACAGTTGTCACCAAGATTGGTGGCATGGTGGACAGTGAAGAAGGTTATCTAGGATTCCAACGGAATCTTGATCAATTGGGCCAGTGGACTGGTAAGTGGCAGATGGAGTTTAATTTAGCTAAATGCGAGGTGATGCATTTTGGTAGACTGAACCAGAATGGGACATACTCAGTTAATGGTAGGGTATAGAACAAAGGGATCTAGGGGTACAGATTCATAGCTCGTTGAAAGTGGAGTCACAGGTGGACAGAGTGGTGAAGAAAGCATTCAGCATACTGGTTTCATCGGTCAGAACATTGAATACAGGAGTTGGGATGTCTTGTTGAAGTTGTATAAGACATGGGTAAGGCTACACTTGGAATACTGTGTCCAGTTCTCGCCACCCTATTATAGAAAGGATATTATTAAACTAGAAAGAGTGCAGAAAAGATTTACTAGGATGCTGCTGGGACTTGATATTTTGAGTTATAAGGAGAGGCTGGATAGAATGGGATTTGTTTCTCTGGCGCGTAGGAGGTTTAGGAGTGATCTTATAGAGGTCTACAAAACAAAATAATGAGGGGCATAGTCAATATCTTTTCCCAAAGATGGGAGAGTCTAAAACTAAAGGGTATAGATTTAAGGTGAGAGAGGAGAAATACATTGGGTCCAGATGAGCAAATGTTCACACAGAGGATAATGAGTGTCTGGAATGAGCGGTCAGAGGTGGTAAGTAGAGGTGGGTACAATTTTGTCTTTTACACCATTACATGGGGACGATGGGTATAGAGGGATATGGGCCAATCGCAGGTAATTAGGAGTAACTTTGGAGTTAAAAAAGGGGTGGTATGAACAGGTTGGGTCGAAGGGCCCATTTCCAGGGCTGTAAATTTTTATGACTATGACTTTAATCTTCACAAATACAATATATAATAATTTTCATACATAATATATAGCAATCTTCACACAGAATATATAACAATTTTCACGTACAATATACAACAATTTTCATACACAATATATAGCAATCTTCACACAATATATAACAATTTTCATACATAATATATAGCAATCTTCACACACAATATGTAACAATTTTCACATAATATATAACAATTTTCACATACGCGTTATATAACCTTCACACATACAATGAATAACATCTTCACACACACAATATATAACAATCTTAAGACACAATTAACAGCAATCTTTACACTGATGTATTTTAAAAATCTACACACGTGATTGTCCTTCTACACGCGAGCACACACACACAGTTACACATGTATATATGTATATATTTTCCCCTTTCATCCTTACTGTACTCGAAAACAATTCCCACCATGGACCCATTCTCTCCGTCTTCAATAAACCATTCATTACCCGGAACTCAGTCCCAAACTTCACAGTCCACCACTCACTCTCGTTCCAACCTTTACCCTCAAATCTTCGAACAAAATTGCCCGACGCGACGGCCGCTGACATTTCTCCCCCTTTCGAGAAATGAGCAGTGATCAGTTTTGGGGTTCGATTCTACGGAAATTAACAGGTTGTTGTCGAGTTCGCACATCCTGACATCCAGTAAATATATTGCACGGTCCCGCATTCACACAAAGTGCAGATTGAATGATGAAAGTTTTAACGTGAGCTGCCCTGTTTATAAATATCACGGAGCAGGGGGAATAAAAAAAAACATCTAGCGCTGTTGTGAGGGAATGTTGTGTTCAGATATTTCGAACTATTTTGATCTGTTACAAAAGCAAAATGCTGGAAATCGGAAATAAAAGCAGAAAATGTTTGTAAATATTTAGTGGGTCTGGAGGAGAACATTTCAGGTCTTTGATCTTTGATTAGAGAGACTCGAACCCTTGGGGTCCTTGGCCCTTTGATACATCACACACACACACTGCCTGACCCGCTGAACATTTCGTAAGCGTTTTCTTTTTATTCCGTTTTGTGTGTTGACAAATGAGTTGTAAATTTCTCTGCACTCGGCCCAGATAAGGATCCTTATTGGGAGGGTGTGAGGAGACAGGAGCTGGCCTTCACCCTCTCCCACCCCCCCCCCGCCCCACCACCCCCTCCTCTCCCTGGTCCCGGTTGCAAACTGGCTACAGCCGCCCACTGAGGCTGGGCTGGGTCGTGGGGGGGTGGGTGGCGGTTTCTGGGGGGTGGGGGCTGCAGGTGTCCCTGCAAAATGGGCAGGTGAGGAACTGTGCCTGCCAATCCCACAAGCCAGGTAGCAACATACTTCACCAGCCTCTTCTTCCCCCCCTCCCCACCCACCCACTCTGCCCTTACACTAATCCCTGCTCCACCTCCTCCCCAGTCTCTCTCTCTCTAAAGAGACACAACAGAAAGACAGCCTCTAATGAGTCCCTGGGTGTCTGGACATTTCCATAAGGGAACTCATTGCACTATATGAATGGATGTGCCCTTGCTCCATTCCTGACACGTCTGCTCCACACTCCTGTACCCCCCCCCCCCACTCCACCACCCCCCCCCCCCCACCCCACCTCCTCTCCTATCAAACCTTGCCTGGCAAAATCAACTGAAGACTTTGAATTCCCCCCTCTCCCCTTGCGCTCAAACACAGAAAGTCATGTTTCATTCAGCCAGTAAGCGCTGTTTCACCATCGAGTCCCTGGTAGCGAAGGATCACAGCCCCCTGTCCCCGGAGGAGCCTCTCCGTCCCACCGCCGTCACCTACCCGCCCTCCGCCGATGCTTTCGCCAGTAGCTTCCAGGCGGCGGGTCGCTCGCTGTACTCCGGGCCGGACCTGGTGTTCCAGGAAGCGGTCAGTCACCATCCCTCGCTGCCCGTCCACCCTCACCAGCTTGGGACGCACCACCTGCAAACCCACCACCCCTTCTTCGCGCCCCAGCACAGGGACCCGCTCAATTTTTATCCCTGGGTCCTGAGGAATCGCTTCTTTGGCCACAGATTTCAAGGTAAGAGCGGCGTTCAGGTAAAAAGATTTATCCATCCCCAAAAAGAACGGATAACACCGTCTGCAGCAACTCTGCAGAGGAACGCTAATATTCACTCTAATAAATTGAGATTAATAGTAGAAAAATATCATTGCTATATGTATAGAAATTGCAAGATCGAAAAATGCAACTATTTTAGCAGGATAATGTATACAAAATCCACAAGTCCTTTTAAAATACGGCTTGTGTATCATATATATAGTAGCTTTACTCGTCTATAAATGCTACAAATTGTAACTTCTATCTATAATTGATAGTGTAATTTTGATACAACAAATATATAATGATATAAATTATTTTAACAGATATTTTTTGTTAAGATGAGTAATTGTAATGTAGGCATCAATCTCGCTTATATATAAAATACGCGCGTCGGTGTCTACAGAGAGAGAGTGTGTGTGTGTCAGCTATATTTACGTACAATGTCAGGTATATCAATAAATATTGAGGCCATTGATATATTCGAAGCGCCTTGGCTAACAAGGGGAGAGGTGATTTCAGAATAATTTTGTAGCAAATATCAAACTAGCTTTCGGGAAGGGAAAAGAAACGATTTAAAGACTCTTGTTTCAATATCCAAGAAGCAATTTAATATTTTTTTATAAACGAACCTTCCATGCGTGGACAAAATTAGACCGAGGAACGGAATCTAGAGTGTGGTCTAGTTTGTTTGGGCAGGTTTTAAATTCATTTGAACGGGCGAATATTGACCGAAATAAAGTGAGTGCACAGGGCGCTCGGGTTTTCCTCTCTCAGGCTGGGCGTGCGAGGTTTTTCCTGTTCAAGATTAGGATCACCTTAAGAGAGAAATGCTGGAAAAAAAATCTCAGCAGGCCTGGCAGTATTTGTAAGGAGAGAAAAAGAGCTGGTGTTTCCAGTCTAGGTGACCCTTTGTCAAAGCTAAAACGGGAGATATTGGGAGATTCCTATAAACTTCCTTGAAAAGCCAGGAAAATATCCAACGTTAAGGAGAGTGGAAGCAAAAATCACCTCCAACCTGAGCGCAACTTTAAAATTAAACTGCTAAAAAATGGGGTCAGGGACTCAAATAAACGAAATGATAAATGCGGTCGGTTCTAACCTACCCCCGTTTGATTTTTATTTCCATGGTTTGCGGTTTGATCTGTAACGGGGAAATATTTCTACAAGTGCTCTCAGGAATTCGTCGCTCACGGAAGCTTTTTTTTTCAATCTCTCTCCGCCGAGAGGATGGGAATTTCGGGGTAAAGTGAAAAATGCAGAGGACTGGGGTTGAGCAGAGCTTTCCGTTGGGGGATCGGAAAATCGGGGGGATGGAATGGAATTGTGGAGAAGGAGCTTGGAGGGGCTGAATGGCCTGACGTTTGGTATATTTGACAGAATGTGACCTGGCCGTGTATTGGGGCCGAAGCGACGGGGTTGCTTTTAGACAAACAGAACGAGACATTCTTTTAAAAAGATATATATATATAAATTCAGAACGAAATGGAATTAAAAATTGAGAAAAGCATTCCAGAGATTTACTAATTTATCTTCCGCGTTGAAATTGGGACTGGTTTTGGCCACTGGGCTGTTAATAAGAGGGGTGATTTTATTTTTACAGATTTATTGATACAGGAGTTAACTCAAGTCTGGTTTATTAAATAGTGAGAGTTACAGCAACAATCCTGCTGCAGTTATCGTTCAAAGAGTATTTTTATAGTTTCCTTTCAATAAAAAACATGACAATATTTTTAAAATATTTTTTGTAAAAAACAGTGGCTTTTAGTGCCGTTTGATTTCGATTTTCTCCTGTTTCCGCCCCCCGCGCTCCCAGTTCTGTTTCTCTCTGTTGGGGTTTTGAGAAGCTGGGATTTGTTAGAAGGTTTTCTGAAAGCAGGTGTGATCCGGTAACAGATCCGCTAACGATTCGAATTCACTGCTTCCCCCAATCTCGACAAGAGTTCAAACGCTCCTCACCGAACACACGTTTCTTCGTTGGGTTAAAATTAGGTTTTGTTCCTAACTTTTTAAATCTTCGCTCGCCTCCAAAGCCCACTCCACAAAATTAATACAACCTCAGATAGCCCGAGAGACACACACAGAGAGGTGGGGGGGGGGGGGGGGATGCCTGCAGTGAGGGTTATTGAATAGGAGAGGAAATCTAAGCCGTAGAAAGGTGTGTATTTTGCAGGGACAATGGGACAAGCGGGCGGGTTGAATCTGTTAGATTGTGATCATCGGGTCTACACACAAAATGTGAGATTCCCGTCTCACATTCTCCATTCCTGCAAGCTGGAAGCGGATGAGAGGGAAAGCCAGAGGGTGATAGAGAGAGAGGGGTGATAGGGAGAGAGGGAGTGATAAGCAGAGAGAGGGAGTGATAGGCAGAGGGAAAGAGAAAATGATGGAGAGAGGGAGAAAGTGTACGAGGAAGAGAAAATGAGAGTGGTGGAGGGAGGGAGATAAATGACAAAAGTGGTGGAGAGAGAGAGAGGGATGGAGAGAAAGTGAGAGTGATAGAGTAAAGAGGGAGAAAGTGTACGAGGAAGAGAAAATGAGAGTGATAGAGAGGCGAGAGGGAGATAAATGAGAGAGTGATAGAGAGAAGGAGAGAGGGAGATATATGAGAGAGTGACAGAGATAGAGAAAGAGAAAGTGAAGGGTATAGAATAATGTAGAGAAGGGGAAAATAAGGGAGGGGAAAATAAGAGTGATAGAGGGAGGAAAGGAAAGGCGAGAGTGATGGAGAAAAATGAGAGAATGATAAAGAGCGATGGAGGAAGAAAGAAAAGGGAGGGTGACAGAATGAAGGAGAGAGGGAGAAAGTATGCGCGGAAGAGAGAGTGATGGAAAGTGTGATGGAGGGAGAAAAAGAGTGTACGAAAGTGAGGGCGTGATCGGATGAACGGTTCAGAGGGGGTGGGAAGGAATAAGCGACAGGGAATGAGTGATGGTGAAAGGGCGCGAGGAAGGGAAAGCAAGGGAGAGAGAGAATGTGAGAGGGAGTGAATGAAGGAGAGCGCGCGAAAGAAACTGGAGGGAGAAGGGGAGTGAGAAAGAGGGAATGAGAGAGAGAGAGAGCTGGAGAGAGTGATAAAGTGAGGAGAATGAAAGTGGAGAAGGGGGCTTAAAATAGAAGGAAGGAAGAATGGGAAACAGACAGGGAGAGATGGAGCGAGAGAGGAGGGAAAGAATGTTTCTGTGCGGGACTGGCAGAGAAACTGGTTTAAAGAAACACTGGGGGAAATGATTAGCGCGAAGCCCCCCCCCCCCCACCCCTCATCATTAAAAAATTCTTGATATAGAAGGAATTGTAAATCTGAAAGACAGGCGCAAAATATCCAACAGCAGCAAGAATTCTCAAACCCGGCTGTGTCTGTGCTGTGGAGTGATTGAGAGGGATAGGGATAGTGCTGGGATAGGGATAGGGATAGTGCTGGGATAGGGATAGGGATAGTGCTGGGATAGGGATAGGGATAGTGCTGGGATAGGGACAGGGATAGGGATAGTGCTGGGAAAGGGACAGGGATAGTGCTGGGATAGGGATAGACCTGGGATAGGGACAGGGATAGTGCTGGGGTAGGGACAGGGATAGTGCTGGGATAGGGACATAGGGATAGTGCTGGGATAGGGATAGTGCTGGGATAGGGATAGTGCTGGGATAGGGATAGGGATAGGGATAGTGCTGGGATAGGGATAGTGCTGGGATAGGGACAGGGATAGTGCTGGGATAGGGACAGGGATAGTGCTGGGGTAGGGATAGTGCTGGGATAGGGACAGGGATAGTGCTGGGGTAGGGACAGGGACAGGGATAGGGATAGTGCTGGATTAGGGATAGTGCTGGGATAGGGATAGTGCTGGGATAGGGATAGTGCTGGGATAGGGACAGGGATAGTGCTGGGATAGGGATAGGGATAGTGCTGGGATAGGGATAGGGATAGTGCTGGGATAGGGATAGTGCTGGGATAGGGATATAGGGATAGTGCTGGGACAGGGATATTGCTGGGATAGGGATAGGGATAGTGCTGGGATAGGGATAGTGCTGGGACAGGGATATTGCTGGGACAGGGATAGTGCTGGGATCGGGATAGTGCTGGAATAGGGATAGGGATAGTGCTGGGACAGGGATAGGGATAGTGCTGGGACAGGGATATTGCTGGGATAGGGATAGTGCTGGGATAGGGATAGTGCCGGGATAGGGATAGGGATAGTGCTGGGATAGGGATAGTGCTGGGATAGGGATATAGGGATAGTGCTGGGACAGGGATATTGCTGGGATAGGGATAGGGATAGTGCTGGGATAGGGATAGTGCTGGGACAGGGATATTGCTGGGACAGGGATAGTGCTGGGATCGGGATAGTGCTGGAATAGGGATAGGGATAGTGCTGGGACAGGGATAGGGATAGTGCTGGGACAGGGATATTGCTGGGATAGGGATAGTGCTGGGATAGGGATAGTGCCGGGATAGGGATAGGGATAGTGCTGGGATAGGGATAGTGCTGGGATAGGGATAGGGATAATGCTGGGAAAGAGCAGCTTCACACTCACAGAACCTGGTAAACTTTCCCAAAGGAACAGTGATAGTCAGGAGGTGAGCTCTCTCCCCCTCTCCCTCCTCAAACTAAAGCCCAGTCTGATCACCGGGGGCAGTATCGGAAGTTTTTTCTCTCTCTCTCTGGTTTATGATTCAGGGGCTCGGGATTTGAGAATTTCCCGGGGCTCCCGGGTGCTTTTTAAACTTTGTCTCAAATCTTCACTGTTAATATTTCCCTCACCTTTATTTAACCTGTCTACACAGCATTAGCAGGGACCCAAGGATAGAGAGGAATAGAGAGTTGGAGAAGGCCACTCGGCCCCTCCAACCTGCCTCTCCCAGTCAATAAAACCATGGCTGCTTTTCTGTCTGTCCGCTATTTCTCTCTCTTTTCCCCTCTCTCTTCCTTATCTCTCTTCCTTTTCCCACTTTCTCTCTCTCTTCCTCCTCTCTTTCCCCATCTCTTCCTTGTTTCTCTTCTGCCCTTTGTCTTCCCCCTGTCTCTTTCCAATCTCTCTTCCTCTCTCCCCCTTCCCTCCTCTCTCTCTCTTCCTCTCTCCCACCTGTCTCTCTTCCCCCCACCCCTCTCTCTTCTCCTCTCTTTCTCTCTTTTCCCTCTCTCTCTCTTCCTCTCTCTCCTTTCCCTCCCCCTCTCTCTCTCTTCCCCCTCTCTCTCCCCTCTCTTTCCCTTCTCTCCCCCTCTTTGTTCTCCCTCTCTGTCCCCTCTCCCTTCCCCCTCTATCTTTCCCCCTCTCTCTCTTCCTCTCCCTCTTCTCCTCTCTCTGCATATCTCTGAATGTCCCCCCGATCCAGCACTCTGAATATATTTGACGATGGAGCCTCCACATGTTCCATCTCTCCTTTCCTTCTCCCCTATGTACTCTACGAAAACACACCTGTATAGTGTGCAAGAAACTTTTCACTGTACATGTGGCAATAATAAATCAAATCGGTGGCACTGGAGTGAGATGACCGCATGAAAGTTGTACCCAGTACACCTTCTAATTTTATCTTTTACTCTGGTTCTTTGCTTCTAGAACTTCATTCTAACTCTTTTAAACTCTCTAATAATGCTCTACACCCTAGTTTTAACACTGCATTCCGCACCCTCTCCTTTCCTTCTCTGTGGTACGGTATGTTTTGCCCATATAGTATGCAAGAAACAACGCTTTTCACTGTATGCTAATACTTGTGACAAATAATAAATCAAATCAACAGTTATCTGGGAGAAATTTTATTAAATTGACACGCTTGCTTCATATCTGAAGTAGAAGCTACACTGATCACAAACAGTTAGTGCTGTAATCACCCCTTTCTTCAGGACTTTCCAAAGATTCACAACCCCCTAAAGTAGAGTTTATTTATTATTATCAGAAGCAGGCTGACATTACAATGAACAGTGCAGTGAAGTTACTGTGAAAATTCCCCCCTGCCCGCCACCCGTTCAGTTACACTGAGGGAGGATTTAGCATGGCCAATGCACCCTAACCTCCACATCTTTCGGGCTGTGCCAGGAAACCCAGTAAGAAGCCTGACAACACCAGGAGAAAACCCACGCAGACTCCTCACAGACAGTAACCCGAGCGGGGAATACGAACCCGGGTCCCTGGCGCTGTGAGGCAGCAGTGCTGACCCACCGCGCCACCCCTGCATCGAGTGGCGTCTCCTGCTCTCAGTCACTTATCCTGAAGCCAGTTCATTAGATTTCCCCAGGCCAGGAAAACCCTCCAGGGGTCTTTGTTTTAATGGGATCACCTTTAATTCTCCCAAACACCATGGGGGCATTCCACTCAATCCCTCTGTCTCATGCCTGGGGAAGGGGTCCAGTGTCCACATTTCTCCAGCTCTGCTTCCCCCAGTGTCCCATATCATTGTGATAAAGTCTACAGAATTCACTCCCAAGGTAAAGTTAGGCAGGTAAACGGGATGGTTAGGGAAGGATCATAACGTCGACATTTCTCCACATCTCACCGTCTTTTATATCGCGCGTGTTTGAAATAATACTTTGAAATGGAATTGCTATTTCTAAATTAAAGAGATTTTTTTCCCCTGTTTGCCGGCTGTTGCTCTGTACAATTCCCGAATTAAACAGCAGTGTGAACCTGTTAAGAGAGGCTTTTCCCCATCGGCACAAACTCCCTGTGAACTGAGGGGCGTTTGCGGGAAATACCGACAAGTTAACCAGAGCTCAGAAAGAATCCTTCTCCCGATTCCCGGCCGGGACTGAGGTTTCTAACAAGCATTGGCTTGAGATTGAAAAATAAACTCTGGGCAATCGAAGGAAAGAGAGAGAGAGAGAGAGAGAGAAAGAGGGCGAGATAGAGCGAAATAGAGAGAGAACGAGCGAGGGGGAGAAGGAGAAAGAGGGCGAGAGAGAAAAACAGTGAGAGTGAGAGAGAACTGAGTGAGAGAGAAAAAAGGGATAGAGAGAGAAGTGAGTGAGAAAGAGAGGGAGAAAAAGAGCAAGAAAGAGAAAAAGTGAGTGAGGGAATGAGAGAGAAAGAGAGTGCGAGAGAAAGTGAGGGAATGAGAGAGAAAAAAGCGAGAGAGGAGGAGACCGAGAGAAAAAGTGAGTGAGAGTGAGAGAATGTGTGTGAGCGAGAAAGAGGTTGAGAGAGAAAGTGGATTAGAAGGAGAGAAGGGAGAGAGGGAAATAAGTGGCAGAAATAAACAGGAGAAAACAAGGAAGAAAGCATTGGAGTAAAAGCAGAGAGGATGAGAGTGAGAAGGAAGGAAAGACAAAGGAGAGAAAAATTCGAGATTGGATTTGAAGAAATAGAAGAAAAGATAATGGAAAGTGAAGGAGAGTTTACAGGGAGAGTGAGGAGAGCAGCTGCAGGAGGGGATTTGGGGATGGGTTTATCCGGCTGGCCTGCACAGGTAGACATTCCCACATTGATCCACTCTCTCTGCCCCACGGGGATTTGGGAATGGGTTTATCCGGCTGGCCTGCACAGGTAGACATTCCCACATTGATCCACTCTCTCTGCTCCACAGGAATTTGGGAATGGGTTTGTCCGGCTGGCCCGCACAGGTAGACATTCCCACATTGATCCACTCTCTCTGCACCATAGGGATTTGGGAATGGGTTTATCCGGCTGGCCCGCACAGGTAGACATTCCCACATTGATCCACTCTCTCTGCTCCATAGGGATTTGGGAATGGGTTTATCCGGCTGGCCCGCACAGGTAGACATTCCCACATTGATCCACTCTCTCTGCTCCATAGGGATTTGGGAATGGGTTTATCCGGCTGGCCTGCACAGGTAGACATTCCCACATTGATCCACTCTCTCTCTGTTCCACAGGGACTGATGCAGCTCACGAGTCTATGTTACTGCATGGACCCTTCGCCAGGAAGCCCAAGAGAATCCGGACCGCCTTCTCCCCATCGCAGCTGCTCCGCCTGGAGAGAGCCTTTGAGAAGAATCACTATGTGGTGGGAGCGGAGAGGAAGCAGCTGGCAAGCAGTCTGAGCCTATCAGAAACACAGGTAAGACTGAGCAATCCGGTGTTCCCATCGACACTGCCGGGGCCAAGGCAGGGACCGTACTGGGAAACAGACTAAAATACACAGTATTGGAACAGCACAGGGTGATGGGCTGAAGGGGCTTTTACTGTATAGCTAAGAGTCTGCCTAACACCCGGGTACAGACACCCCACAAACCCGGGTACAGACTCCCCACACACCCGGGTACAGACTCCCCACACACCCGGGTACAGACTCCCCACACACCCGGGTACAGACTCCCCACACACCCGGGTACAGACTCCCCACACACCCGGGTACAGACTCCCCACACACCCGGGTACAGACTCCACACACACCCGGGTACAGACTCCCCACACACCCGGGTTACAGACTCCCCACACACCCGGGTACAGACTCCCCACACACCCGGGTACAGACTCCACACACACCCGGGTACAGACTCCCCACACCTGGGTACAGACTCCCCACACACCCGGGTACAGACTCCCCACACCTGGGTACAGACTCCACACACACCCGGGTACAGACTCCCCACACCTGGGTACAGACTCCACACACACCCGGGTACAGACTCCACACACCCGGGTACAGACTCCTCACACACCCGGGTACAGACTCCACACACACCCGGGTACAGACTCCACACACCCGGGTACAGACTCCTCACACACCCGGGTACAGACTCCACACACACCCGGGTACAGACTCTCCCCACACACCCGGGTACAGACTCCACACACACCCGGGTACAGACTCCCCACACACCCGGGTACAGACTCCACACACCCGGGTACAGACTCCCCACACACCCGGGTACAGACTCCCCACACACCCGGGTACAGACTCCCCACACCCGGGTACAGACTCCTCACACACCCGGGTACAGACTCCACACACACCCGGGTACAGACTCCCCACACACCCGGGTACAGACACCCCACACACCCGGGTACAGACTCCCCACACACCCGGGTACAGACTCCCCACACACCCGGGTACAGACACCCCACACACCCGGGTACAGACTCCCCACACACCCGGGTACAGACACCCCACACACCCGGGTACAGACTCCCCACACACCCGGGTACAGACTCCCCACACACCCGGGTACAGACTCCACACACCCGGGTACAGACTCCCCACACACCCGGGTACAGACTCCCCACACACCCGGGTACAGACTCCACAAACCCGGGTACAGACTCCACAAACCCGGGTACAGACTCCACACACCCGGGTACAGACTCCACACACACCCGGGTACAGACACCCCACACACCCGGGTACAGACTCCACACACACCCGGGTACAGACACCCCACACACCCGGGTACAGACTCCCCACACACCCGGGTACAGACTCCCCACACACCCGGGTACAGACTCCCCACACACCCGGGTACAGACACCCTACACACCCGGGTACAGACTCCCCACACACCCGGGTACAGACTCCCCACACACCCGGGTACAGACACCCTACACACCCGGGTACAGACTCCCCACACACCCGGGTACAGACTCCCCACACACCCGGGTACAGACTCCTCACACATCTGGGTACAGACTCCCCACACACCCGGGTACAGACTCCCCACACACCCGGGTACAGACTCCCCACACACCCGGGTACAGACACCCCACACACCCGGGTACAGACTCCCCACACACCCGGGTACAGACTCCCCACACACCCGGGTACAGACTCCCCACACACCCGGGTACAGACTCCACACACACCCGGGTACAGACTCCACACACCCGGGTACAGACACCCTACACGCCCGGGTACAGACACCCTACACACCCGGGTACAGACACCCCACACACCCGGGTACAGACTCCCCACACACCCGGGTACAGACACCCCACACACCCGGGTACAGACTCCCCACACACCCGGGTACAGACTCCCCACACACCCGGGTACAGACTCCCCACACACCCGGGTACAGACTCCCCACACACCCGGATACAGACACTCTACACACCCGGGTACAGACTCCCCACACACCCGGGTACAGACTCCCCACACACCCGGGTACAGACTCCCCACACACCCGGATACAGACACTCTACACACCCGGGTACAGACTCCACACACACCCGGGTACAGACTCCCCACACACCCGGGTACAGACTCCCCACACACCCGGGTACAAACTCCCCACACACCCGGGTACAGACTCCCCACACACCCGGGTACAGACTCCCCACACACCCGGGTACAGACTCCTCACACACCCTGTTACAGACTCCCCACACACCCGGGTACAGACTCCCCACACACCCGGGTACAGACTCCACACACACCCGGGTACAGACTCCCCACACACCCGGGTACAGACTCCACACACACCCGGGTACAGACTCCCCACACACCCGGGTACAGACACCCTACACACCCGGGTACAGACTCCACACACACCCGGGTACAGACTCCCCACACACCCGGGTACAGACTCCCCACACACCCGGGTACAGACTCCCCACACACCCGGGTACAGACTCCTCACACACCCGGGTACAGACTCCCCACACACCCGGGTACAGACTCCACACATCTGGGTACAGACTCCCCACACACCCGGGTACAGACTCCCCACACACCCGGGTACAGACTCCTCACACACCCGGGTACAGACTCCACACACACCCGGGTACAGACTCCCCACACACCCGGGTACAGACTCCCCACACAACCGGGTACAGACTCCCCACACACCCGGGTACAGACTCCTCACACACCCGGGTACAGACTCCACACACACCCGGGTACAGACTCCCCACACACCCGGGTACAGACTCCACACACACCCGGGTACAGACTCCCCACACACCCGGGTACAGACTCCCCACACACCCGGGTACAGACTCCACACACCCGGGTACAGACTCCCCACACACCCGGGTACAGACTCTCCACACACCCGGGTACAGACTCCTCACACACCCGGGTACAGACTCCACACACCCGGGTACAGACTCCCCACACACCCGGGTACAGACTCCCCACACACCCGGGTACAGACTCCCCACACACCCGGGTACAGACTCTCCCCACACACCCGGGTACAGACTCCCCACACACCCGGGTACAGACTCCCCACACACCCGGGTACAGACTCCCCACACACCCGGGTACAGACTCTCCCCACACACCCGGGTACAGACTCCCCACACACCCGGGTACAGACTCCCCACACACCCGGGTACAGACTCCCCACACACCCGGGTACAGACTCCCCACACACCCGGGTACAGACTCTCCACACACCCGGGTACAGACTCTCCACACACCCGGGTACAGACTCCCCACACACCCGGGTACAGACTCTCCACACACCCGGGTACAGACTCCCCACACACCCGGGTACAGACTCCCTACACACCCGGGTACAGACTCTCCACACACCCGGGTACAGACTCCCCACACACCCGGGTACAGACTCCCCACACACCCGGGTACAGACTCTCCACACACCCGGGTACAGACTCCCCACACACCCGGGTACAGACTCTCCACACACCCGGGTACAGACTCCCCACACACCCGGGTACAGACTCCCCACACACCCGGGTACAGACTCTCCACACACCCGGGTACAGACTCCCCACACACCCGGGTACAGACTCCACACACACCCGGGTACAGACTCTCCACACACCCGGGTACAGACTCCCCACACACCCGGGTACAAACTCCCCACACACCCGGGTACAGACTCCTCACACACCCGGGTACAGACTCCCCACACACCCGGGTACAGACTCCCCACACACCCGGGTACAGACTCCACACACACCCGGGTACAGACTCCCCACACACCCGGGTACAGACTCCACACACACCCGGGTACAGACTCCCCACACACCCGGGTACAAACTCCCCCCACACCGGGGTACAGACTCCCCACACACCCGGGTACAGACTCCACACACACCCGGGTACAGACTCTCCACACACCCGGGTACAGACTCCCCACACACCCGGGTACAGACTCCCCACACACCCGGGTACAGACTCCACACACACCCGGGTACAGACTCTCCACACACCCGGGTACAGACTCCCCACACACCCGGGTACAAACTCCCCACACACCCGGGTACAGACTCCACACACACCCGGGTACAGACTCCACACACACCCGGGTACAGACTCCACACACCCGGGTACAGACTCCACACACACCCGGGTACAGACTCCCCACACACCCGGGTACAGACTCCCCACACACCCGGGTACAGACTGTCTACACACGCGGATACAGACTCCACACACACCCGGGTACAGACTCCCCACACACCCGGGTACAGACTCCCCACACACCCGGGTACAGACTCCACACACCCGGGTACAGACTCCACACACACCCGGGTACAGACTCCCCACACACCCGGGTACAGACTCCCCACACACCCGGGTACAGACTCCCCACACACCCGGGTACAGACTCCCCACACACCCGGGTACAGACTCCCCACACACCCGGGTACAGACTCCCCACACACCCGGGTACAGACTCCACACACACCCGGGTACAGACTCCCCACACACCCGGGTACAGACTCCCCACACACCCGGGTACAGACTCCCCACACACCCGGGTACAGATTCCCCACACACCCGGGTACAGACTCCCCACACACCCGGGTACAGACTCTCCCCACACACCCGGGTACAGACTCCCCACACACCCGGGTACAGACTCCTCACACACCCGGGTACAGACTCCCCACACACCCGGGTACAGACTCCTCACACACCCGGGTACAGACTCCCCACACACCCGGGTACAGACTCCCCACACACCCGGGTACAGACTCCCCACACACCCGGGTACAGATTCCCCACACACCCGGGTACAGACTCCCCACACACCCGGGTACAGACTCTCCCCACACACCCGGGTACAGACTCCCCACACACCCGGGTACAGACTCCCCACACACCCGGGTACAGACTCTCCACACACACCCGGGTACAGACTCCACACACACCCGGGTACAGACTCCCCACACACCCGGGTACAGACTCCACACACACCCGGGTACAGACTCCACACACACCCGGGTACAGACTCCACACACACCCGGGTACAGACTCCCCACACACCCGGGTACAGACTCCCCACACACCCGGGTACAGACTCCACACACACCCGGGTACAGACTCCCCACACACCCGGGTACAGACTCCACACACACCCGGGTACAGACTCCACACACACCCGGGTACAGACTCTCCCCACACACCCGGGTACAGACTCCCCACACACCCGGGTACAGACTCCCCACACACCCGGGTACAGACTCCCCACACACCCGGGTACAGACTCCCCACACACCCGGGTACAGACACCCCACACACCCGGGTACAGACTCCCCACACACCCGGGTACAGACTCCCCACACACCCGGGTACAGACTCCCCACACACCCGGGTACAGACTCCCCACACACCCGGGTACAGACTCCCCACACACCCGGGTACAGACTCCACACACACCCGGGTACAGACTCCCCACACACCCGGGTACAGACTCCACACACCCGGGTACAGACTCCCCACACACCCGGGTACAGACTCCTCACACACCCGGGTACAGACTCCCCACACACCCGGGTACAGACTCCCCACACACCTGGGTACAGACTCCCCACACACCCGGGTACAGACTCCCCACACACCCGGGTACAGACTCCACACACACCCGGGTACAGACTGTCTACACACGCGGATACAGACTCCCCACACACCCGGGTACAGACTCCCCACACACCCGGGTACAGACTCCCCACACACCCGGGTACAGATTCCCCACACACCCGGGTACAGACTCCACACACACCCGGGTACAGACTCCTCACACACCCGGGTACAGACTCCCCACACACCCGGGTACAGACTCCACACACCCGGGTACAGACACCCCACACACCCGGGTACAGACTCCACACACACCCGGGTACAGACTCCACACACCCGGGTACAGACACCCCACACACCCGGGTACAGACTCCACACACACCCGGGTACAGACTCCACCCACCCGGGTACAGACACCCCACACACACCCGGGTACAGACTCCCCACACACCCGGGTACAGACTCCACACACCTGGGTACAGACTCCCCACACACCCGGGTACAGACTCCCCACACACCCGGGTACAGACTCCCCACACACCCGGGTACAGACTCCCCACACACCCGGGTACAGACTCCCCACACACCCGGGTACAGACTCCACACACACACCCGGGTACAGACTCCCCACACACCCGGGTACAGACTCCCCACACACCCTGGTACAGACTCCACACATCCGGACACAGACTCCCCACACACCTGGATACAGACTCCACACACACCCTGGTACAGACTCCCCACACACCCGGGTACAGACTCCCCACACACCCGGGTACAGACTCCACACACACCCGGGTACAGACTCCCCACACACCCAGTACAGACTCCCCACACACCCGGGTACAGACTCCCCACACACCCGGGTGGTGAGTTGATTATAAAGTTGGGGAGATTTTGCTTCAGTTGCGCAGAGTAGTCTAGGTTTTCACATTTGGTTTATTGTTTACCATATTTCTTACCCTTTTTAAGGAAAGATTTAAATGCTTTTATAGGACCTCAGAGGAGGTTTACCAGAATGATCCATGGAATTGTTGTGTTGTCTTGTGTGGGATGGTTGGAGAGACCAGGCTCGTTTCCACTGGATCTCCGTTTGCTGCTGGGTTTTGGATGTGTTGGTTGCTCAGAGTTGGTAACAAGTTTATTCCAAATGAGAGAGAGGGGGGACAGAGAGCCTGCAGCTTGTTTCCTCGCTGAAGACTTTCTAGACCCTGCCTTTGTCATTGCAATCTCCCTTTCGTGGCTTCCTCTCCTGCCTTGGAATATTTCACCCATGCTGCTCTTCCAAGTGGTTTTGGGTGTGTCTGTGTGTGGTATCCACTTTACAGTTTAAATATCTCTCCCTGGGACCGTACGAGTTTGAATAGGCCTTTGGATTGTAGGAAATGTCTCTCTCTTTAGCACGGTTGTTTGTTTTACCTTCAAATGAAAGTGTGGCCTCGCATTTTTGAATCCATTTCCTCCTCCTCAGTTTGAATTGTAAATGTTCCAGTCAGTTTTAGAGTTGAAAGGTCATGTTTTCAAAAATACCAAGCAATCACAAAGAAATGTAATGAGACTCGCACCCAGGCAGTTTTGCTACTCTGTACAGGCCACTGGACTGGAGCTTTTAGGGGCTTGTCCAGCTTTGGCGCACTTGTCTGCCTGCCTTGTTCATAGCTGGGAGATCGGTAAATGTTCTCAGGCCAGTCATAGACTCTCAGGAGTTGCTGATCGAATGCGCTTAATTGGCCTAACGTGGAGGCTTCTGCCTTCTCTCCTAAAATGTACCGGGTGGCACGGTAGCACAGTGGTTAGCACTGCTGCTTCACAGCTCCAGGGACCTGAGTTCGATTCCCGGCTCGGGTTACTGTCTGTGTGGAGTTTGCACATTCTTCTTGTGTCTGCGTGGGTTTCCTCCGGGTGCTCCGGTTTCCTCCCACACTCCAAAGATGTGCGGGTTAGGTGGATTGGACATGCTAAAAAATTGCCCCTTACTGTACTGGGATGCTTAGGTTAGAGGGATTAGTGGGTAAAATATATAGGGGTCGGGCCTGGGTGGGACTGTGGTCGGTGCAGACTCGATGGGCCGAAGGGCCTCTTTCTGCACTGTAGAGTTTCTATTTCTGTAGAAAAAAATCTCTGCTCAATTAGGAACCCCTCGCTTGGTGTTGTAAACCAGTTCAAATGGAGTACAACTCTGGTAGAGAACAGAGGAAAACCTCAACCTTTATCCCAGCTGGAGTATTGTGACAATTCTTGGCACCAGAACTATAGGAAGAATATGAGCACGTTGGCACGTAGGAGAGGTTTATATAAACGGTTCTAGGGATGCAAATCTTCAATTATGAGGGTAGATTGGAGAGTTTGGGACTGTTCTCCTCAGAGAGGGGAAGGCGAAGAGGAGATTTGATCGAGATGTTCAAAATTATGAGGGGGCTGGACAGAGTGGATAAGGAGCAACTGTTCCTGCTTGGAAACGGATCAAGGAGGAGAGGGCACAGGTTGAAAGTGATCAGTGAAAAAAGAAATTGTGATACGAGTAAAATCTTTGTCACACAGCGAGTGATTGGGGTCTGGAATGATCTGCCTGGAAGTGTAGGGGAGACAGGTTTAATCAGGGGCATTCAACAGGGAATCGGATGAATATTGAGTAGGAACAGTGTGCCGGGGTCTGGGGGGAAGGAAGGCGAATGGCACTAATTCATGATGCACAGGCATAATGGGCCAAATGGCCTCTTTCTGTATCTTAACAATCCTGTGATTCAGTTTAAGTTTATTTATTGGTGTCACAAGTAGGCTTACCTTAACACTGCAATGAAGTTACTGTGAAAATCCCCTAGTAGCCACACTCCGGCGCCTGTTCGGGGTTCACTGAGGGAGAATTTAGCGTGACCAATTCACCGAACCAGCGCGTCTTTTGGACTATGGGAGGAAACAGGAACACCCGGAGAAAACCCACGCAGACACGGGGAGAACATGCAAACTCCACACAGACAGTGACCAATCTGGGAATCGAACCCAGGTCCCTGGCACTGTGAGGCAGACGTGCTAAACACTGTGCCACCTTGCTGCCCACATGGGGGTATAATTGATTTTAGGGTCTGGTAGTAATGTTGCACCCCGCCCCCCAGGTTAATAGGGTGGTGAAAAAGACTATGGCACCCTCGCTTTCGTCAATCGGGGTATAGATTACAGAAACAGAGAGGTTGTGTTGGGGTTGTGTAGAACTTTGGTGAGGTCACAGCTGGAGCACTGTGTGCAGTTCTGGTCACCACATTATAGAACATAGAACATAGAACATTACAGCACAGAACAGGCCCATCGGCCCACGATGTTGCGCCGACCAGTTAAAAAACAATGACCCTCTAACCTAAACCAAACCCTTTCCATCCATAAACCTATCCACGGATCTCTTAAACACCCCCAAACTAGGCACATTTACAACTGCAGCAGGCAGGGCATTCCAATCCCTCACCACCCTCTGGGTAAAGAACCTACCCCTGACATCCGTCCTATAACTACCCCCCCCTTAATTTAAAGCTATGCCCCCTCATGCTAGCTTTCTCCATCCGAGGAAAAAGGCTATCACTGTCCACCCTATCTAAACCTCTAATCATCTTTTATGTTTCAATAAGGTCCCCTCGTAGCCGCCTTCTTTCTAACGAAAACAGCCTCAAATCCCTCAGTCTCTCCTCATAGG
The DNA here is from genome assembly GCF_965287045.1 of Carcharhinus amblyrhynchos. Lineage (NCBI taxonomy): Eukaryota > Metazoa > Chordata > Chondrichthyes > Carcharhiniformes > Carcharhinidae > Carcharhinus > Carcharhinus amblyrhynchos. The sequence continues at coordinate 616,841 of NW_027649817.1, forward strand.
ACCTCCCCTCCATACCAGGCAACACCCTGGTAAACCTCCTCTGCACCCTCTCCAAAGCCTCCACATCCTTCCTATAAAGTGGGGACCAGAACTGCACACAATACTCCAAGTGCGGCCGCACCAGAGTTTTGTACAGTTGCAACATGACGCTGCGGCTCCTAAATTCAATCCCCCTACCAATAAACGCCAAGACACCGTATGCCTTCCTAACAACCCTATCTACTTGATTCCCAACTTTCAGGGATCTATGCACACATACACCTAGATCCCTCTGTTCATCCATACTATTCAGAGTCCTACCGTTAGCCCTATACTCTACACATCTGTTATTCCTGCCAAAGTGAATTACCTCCAACTTTTCCGCATTAAACTCCATCCGCCACCTCTCGGCCCAGCTCTGCAACTTGTCCAAGTCTCCCTGTAGACTAAGACACCCTTCCTCACTATCTACCACACCTCCGACTTTGGTGTCATCAGCAAATTTACTAATCCACCCAACTATACCCTCATCCAGATCATTTATAAAAATTACAAACAGCAGTGGCCCCAAAACAGATCCCTGAGGCACACCACTCGTAACTGAACTCCATGACGAATACTTACCATCAACCACCACCCTCTGTCTCCTATCTGCCAGCCAATTCCTAATCCAATTTCCTAAATCACCCTCAGTCCCATACATCTGCAATTTCTGCAGAAGCCTTCCATGGTGAACCTTATCAAACGCCTTACTAAAGTCCATATATACCACGTCAACTGCCTTACCCCCATCCACCTCTTTGGTCACTTTCTCAAAAAACTCAATAAGGTTAGTAAGGCACGACCTACCCGCCACAAAACCATGCTGACTATCTTCAATCAATTCATTACTCTCCAAATAACTATAAATCCTATCCCTAATAATTTTTTCTAAAACCTTGCCCACAACAGAAGTAAGACTCACCGGTCTATAATTCCCGGGGAAGTCTCTGTTTCCCTTCTTAAACAATGGGACAACATTCGCTAACCTCCGATCTTCTGGCACTATACCGGTGACCAACGACGACCTGAAGATCAGAGCCAGAGGCTCTGCAATCGCCTCCCTTGCCTCCCAGAGAATCCTAGGGTAAATCCCATCCGGCCCAGGGGACTTATCTATTTTCAAACCCTCAAGAATATCTAGCACATCCTCCTTATCAACTGCAATACTGTCCAGTTTACAACCCTGTAACCCAGTGTTCTCCACAGCTACATTTATGTCCCCCTGCGTGAACACCGAAGAGAAATATTGGTTCAATGCCTCTCCAATCTCTTCTGGTTCCACACATAAATTCCCACTGCTGTCTCTAACTGGCCCTAATCTTGCCCTAACCAACCTTCTGTTCTTAACATATCTATAGAACGCCTTAGGATTCTCCTTAATCCTATCAGCCAAAGTCTTCTCATGTCCTCTTTTAGCCCTTCTTAACTCTCTCTTTAACTCCCTCCTAGCCAATCTAAAGCTTTCTAGTGCACTACCTGAGCCCTCAAGTCTCATCCGGACATAAGCCTCCTTTTTCTTTTTAACCAGCGAATCAACTTTCCTAGTGCACCACGGTTCCCTAGCTCGACCAATTCCTCCTTGCCTGACAGGGACATACATATCAAGGTCTCGCAGTAGCTGCTCCTTGAAAAAACTCCACATTTCGGACGTTCCGAGACCCTGTAGTCTCCTAGTCCAACCTATGCTTCCTAATTCTCTCCTAATAGCCTCATAATTACCCTTCCCCCAGCTAAAACTACTGACCCGAGGTTCATGCCTATCCCTTTCCATCACGAAGGTGAACGTAACCGAATTGTGGTCACTATCACCAAAATGCACCCCAACTTCCAAGTCTAGCACCTGGTCTGGCTCATTTCCCAGCACCAAATCCAATATAGCCTCACCTCTAGTTGGCCTATCAACATACTGAGTCAAGAAACCTTCCTGCACGCTTTGTACAAAAACTGACCCCTCTAATGAGCTAGAGCTATAGCAATTCCAATCAATATTAGTAAAGTTAAAGTCCCCCATAACAATTACAATTATAGGAAGGATGTGGTCACCCTGGAGGGGGTGCAGAGGAGATTCACCAGGATGCTGCCTGGGATGGAACATTTAAGTTATGATGTGGGAATGCCGGCGTTGGACTGGCGTAAACACAGTAAAAAGTCTGACAACACCAGGTTTTAGTCCAACCTATTTATTTGATAATAGACTCACAAGCTTTCAGGGTTAGCCCCCTCGTCAGGTGAATGGAGAGTTCTGGCCTCAGACAGAGCATATAAAGCACAGACAGTTTAGAGATTACTGATTAGAATGCGAATCCTTACACCTAACCTGCTGTTCAAGACCTGAAGTGGCTGATAATGTGAGTGGAAGGAGCACTGATCACAGTTTAAAGAGATGTGTATTGTCTCCAGACAGTACAGTAAGTGAGGTTTTGCAAACCCAGGCAAGTCACGGGGGTTACAGATAGTGCGACATGAACCCAAGATCCCTGTTGAGACCGTCCTCATGTGTGCGGAACTTGGCTATCAGTCTCTGCTCAGCGACTCTGCGCTGTCGTGTGTCGTGAAGGCCGCCTTGGAGAATGCTTACCCGAAGGTCAGAGGCTGAATGCCCGTGACCACTGAAGTGTTCACCAACAGAAAGGGAACAGTCTTGCCTGGTGATTGTCGAGCGATGTTCATTCATCCGTTGTCGTAGCGTCTGCATGGTCTCCCCAATGTACCATGCTTCGGGACATCCTTTCTTGCAACGTATCAGGTAGACAATGTTGGCCGAGTTGCAAGAGTATTTACCATGTAACTCGGCCAACATTGTCTACCTGATACGTTGCAAGAAAGGATGTCCCGAAGCATGGTACATTGGGGAGACCATGCAGACGCTACGACAACGGATGAATGAACATCGCTCGACAGTCACCAGGCAAGACTGTTCCCTTCCTGTTGGCGAACACTTCAGTGGTCACGGGCATTCAGCCTCTGACCTTCGGGTAAGCATTCTCCAAGGCGGCCTTCACGACACACGACAGCACAGAGTCGCTGAACAGAGACTGATAGCCAAGTTCCGCACACATGAGGACGGTCTCAACAGGGATCTTGGGTTCATGTCGCACTATCTGTAACCCCCGTGACTTGCCTGGGTTTGCAAAACCTCACTTACTGTACTGTCTGGAGACAATACACATCTCTTTAACCTGTGATCAGTGCTCCTTCCACTCACATTATCAGCCACTTCAGGCCTTGAACAGCAGGTTAGGTGTAAGGATTCACATTCTAATCAGTAATCTCTAAACTGTCTGTGCTTTATATGCTCTGTCTCAGGCCAGAACTCTCCATTCACCTGACGAAGGGGCTAACCCCGAAAGCTTGTGAGTATATTATCAAATAAATAGGTTGGACTAAAACCTGGTGTTGTCAGACTTTTTACTACATTTAAGTTATACAGAGAGGTTGGAAAGACTTGGGTTGTTTTCACTGGAGCAGAAAAGACTGAGGGGACAATCTGATTGAGGTGTTCAAGATTATGAGGCACTGGACCGGGTGGATAGGGAGCAGATGTTCCCCTTAGCTGAAGGGTCAGTTACGAGGGGTTAAAAGTGAGGGGTGGGAGGCTTAAGGGGGGATTTGAGGAAAATCTTTTTACCCAGAGGGTGGTGGCAGCCTGGAATGATTCCCATGCCGGCTCTTAGGAAGGAGCTGGTGGACTGTGTGGAACCTCTGCCCAGAACAGGAGGGGTATAGCCTTGGCATCATGGATGTGGCTACCAGCTTCCCAGACTATATCCCCCCTCCGAGACCCAAACCTGCCCAAATCGTACTGAGGGAATTAACACAACTCTTTACCCGGATGGGCTACCCAATCAGATCCAGTCAGATCGGAACTCACATTTCATGTTCCAAAAATTCACAGGAAGTCACAGATAACCTGGGCATGACCCAGCTGACGTGACAGTATCATAGAATCACAGAATACTACAGTGTAGAAGACACTGGGAGGGTGGTGGAGGTGGGCTGCCTCACATCCTTTAGAAAGTACCTGGATGAGCACTTGGCACACTGTAACACTCAAAGCTGTGGGCCAAGTGCTGGCAAGTGGAGTTAGGTGGGTGTTCGGAGCCTTTCATGCAATGGTGCAGACTCGATGGGCCGAAGGGCCTCTTCTACACTGTAGTATTCTGTGATTCTATGATACTGTCACGTCAGCTGGGTCATGCCCAGGTTATCTGTGACTTCCTGTGAATTTTTGGAACATGAAACGTGAGTTCCGATCTGACTGGATCTGATTGGGTAGCCCATCCGGGTAAAGAGTTGTGTTAATTCCCTCAGTACAATTTGGGCAGGTTTGGGTCTCGGGGGGGGATATAGTCTGGGAAGCTGGTAGCCACATCCATGATGCCAAGGTTATACCCCTCCTGTTCTGGGCAGAGGTTCCACACAGTCCACCAGCTCCTTCCCAAGAGCCGGCATGGGAATCATAGGATGTAGACTGAGGTTTTCCCACAACCTGCCCTCCCTGTGGAGGTGTGGCCAGTCGAACTGCTGGCTGATGAGGGTTTGGGTTCTTTGAATCTCGACGTGCCCAGCCATTGAGATTTTGTGTGCCAGTCTTAATATTTCCCCCTGGTACCCAGCGGGTCACCCCATTCACAGATCCCTGAGGGGGGGGTCTCCACTTCCTCACCAATCATTCATTTTTAATGCAGCAGCATCCAGGGATTACCCCTGCCTCAGCTTTACACTGGGCAGTCAGAGCTACCATTCTAACAACGTGTCATTATCAATGAGGATCTTCTGATTATCACCGTAGGATTCTCTGGATACCTGGAAAGGTCATGATTGGAGATGCCGGCGTTGGACTGGGGTAAACACAGTAAGAAGTCTCACAACACCAGGTTAAAGTCCAACAGGTTTATTTGGTAGCAGAAGCCACAAGCTTTCGGAGCGCTGTTCCTTCGTCAGGTGAGTGGCAAGTTCAGAACTCTCCACTATCAAATAAACCTGTTGGACTTTAACCTGGTGTTGTGAGACTTCTTACTGTGTTTACCTGGGAAGGTCTCAGACGTGCAGACAATGTTAAGTTTCAAATGTTTATTCATTGGTGTCACAAGTAGGCTTACATTAACACTGCAATGAAGTTACTGTGAAAATCCCCTAGTGGCCACACTCCGGTGCCTGTTCGGGTACACTTTAGCACGGCCAGCACACCTAACCAGCATGTCTTTCAGATTGTGGGAGGAAACCGGAGCACCCGGAGGAAACCCACGCAGACACAGGGAGAATGTACAAACTCCACACAGCCACAGCCGAGAATTGAATCCAGGTCCCTGGCACTGGGAGGCAGCAGTGCTAACCCACTGTGCCACCGTGCTGCAGGTATCTTTCAGCACTGTCACCTCAGCCTCCTCTGACAGCACGAATCTGACCATAGACCAGGTTGCCACAGAGCCAGTGAAAATGCCCAGAACTTTCTCCAGCAGCTGTTCTGTCTCCTTGGTCTGGCTCAGTTTCTCTGCGATCACCGGGGATTGTTGTCTGTTTTGATCCCACCAGCTCATTGCGGCCGGTTAACCCTGACCACAGGAAGTCTGGGCCGACTGCCACACTCACCGGGTCCTGACACGAGGTTCCCCGGTGCCCAGTATAAAGGGGATGGGAATGTACCCTCCTCAATGCCCTTTACCAACACCTTGGCACTTACTGCTCTCTCTAGTGGAAAGCTCATGCCTTTTCCTTGGAGAAAAGTTTGACTGGCCCCTTGTATCCCTCACTATTCTCACTCTGGCCTCTCTGGTGTTCCGCACACATGAGGACGGTCTCAACAGGGATCTTGGGTTCATGTCGCACTATCTGTAACCCCCGTGACTTGCCTGGGTTTGCAAAACCTCACTTACTGTACTGTCTGGAGACAATACACATCTCTTTAACCTGTGATCAGTGCTCCTTCCATTCACATTATCAGCCACTTCAGGTCTTGAACAGCAGGTTAGGTGTAAGGATTCGCATTCTAGTCAGTAATCTGTAAACTGTCTGTGCTTTATATGCTCTGTCTGAGGCCAGAACTCTCCATTCACCTGACGAAGGGGCTAACCCCGAAAGCTTGTGAGTCTATTATCAAATAAATCGGTTGGACTAGAACCTGGTGTTGTCAGACTTTTTACTGTGTTTACGCCAGTCCAACGCCGGCACATCCACATCATGACTCTCTGGTGCTCACAGTATTGCATCTTCTGGGATTTGCTGCTGCAATGTGAACCATAATCTGCTCTGCTCACTGTCTGCGTGAGGTTTGTCTTCCCAATAAATCCCATAGATTTCTACGGGAACTTCCAGCAACTTGCACGGACGTGTCCGGCCTTGTGGCTGTTAAGACACACACAGGCTTCTTTCCTCACCCCACTCCTCAGCACCGTCCTTTCTGGCCTGAGGAGGGAGCCCCACCTTTCCAGCTGTCCCTTTTTTTCCCCAAAGGCGCTCACTTTCTATCACTCTCCCACCTTCTATCCTTCCCGAATGGTTAGGGGTGGGTTCCAATTGGGATGAGGGTTTGTGGACCAGCCCCTCTCCATCAGCCAGGGATATTTCCAGTCGGATCTCTGTTCCTCTGGGAGAGTTCTTATCAGGAAGGGTATGTAGGCTTTGAACTCCTTGAGGAGAATTATTTCCCATAGCATCCTGGAGGTGATTTGATTTGATTTGATTTATTATTGTCACACGTATTAGTATACAGTGAGAAGTATTGTTTCTATATAGACACCGCATGCCGTTCATAGAGAAGGAAAGGAGAGAGTAGTGTTACACTCATAGCTAGGGTGTAGAGAAAGATCAACTTAACACAAGGTAAGTCTGACAGCAGCAGGGAAGAAGCTGTTCTTGAGTCAGTGACCTCAGACTTTTGTATCTTTTTCCCGATGGAAGAAGGCGGAAGGGAAAATGTTTGGGGTGCGTGAGGCCCTTAATTATGCTGACTGATTTGCTGAGGCAGCGGGAAGCGTAGACAGACTCAATGGAATGGAGGTTGGTTTGCCTGATGGACTGGACTTTGTCCATGACCCTTTCCAGATTTTTGCAGTCTTGGACAGGGCAGGAGCCCATACCAACCAGGTACAACCGGAAAGAATGCTTTCTATGGAGCATCTGTAAAGGTTGGTGAGAGTCGTAGCTGACATGCCAAATTTCCTTAGCCTCCTGAGAAAGTAGAAGCATTGGTGGGCTTTCTTAACTATAGTGTCAGCGTAGGGGGGGACCAGGACAGGTTGTTGGTGATCTAGACACGGAGAAACCTGAAGCTCTCGACCATTTCAACCGCATCTCCATTTATATAGACAGGGGTATGTTCTCCACTACCCTTCCTGGCATCAATGACTAACTCTTTCATTTTGTTGACATTGAGGGAGAGATTATTAACATTGCACCAGTTCACCAGATTCTCTATCTCATTCCTGTACTCTGTTTCATCATTATTTGAGATTACGGGGGTGTCATCAGCAAACTTGAAAATCGAAATGGAGGGGAATTTGGCCACACAGTCATAGGTGTATAAGGAGTATAGTAGGGGGCTGAGAACACAGCCTTGTGGGGCACCAGTGTTGTGGATGATCGTGGAGGAGGTGTTGTTGCCTATCCTTACTGATTGTGGTCAGTGAGTTAGGAAGTTCAGGATCCAGTCACAGAGGGAGGAGCCGAGGCCCAGGCCATTTGACAAAGGGTCATCTGGATTCGAAACGTCAGCTCTTTTCTCTCCTTACAGATTTTACAGCCTTTCCTCTTTTGGCCTCAGGCCATTGAGTTTGGAGATGAGTTTGATGGGAATAAAGGTGTTGGAGGCTGAGTTATAGTCGATAACTAGGAGTCTGACCTAAGTATCTTTGTTATCTAGGTGTTCCAGGGTTGAGTGTAGAGCCAGGGAGATGGCGTCTCCTATGGATCTGTTGCGGAGGTAGGTGAACTGTACTGGATGCAGGTTGTCCGGGAGGCTGGAATTGAGTTGTGCCATGACTAACCTTTCAAAGCACTTCGTAACGATGGATATCAGAGCCACTGGATGATAGTCATTAAGGCACGCTGTCTGGCTTTTCTTTGATACTGGGTGATGGTCATCTTGTAAATGTAGATAGGGACCTCAGATCGGTGTAAAGAAAGGTAGGAGATATCTGTGAATAGCTCCGCCAGCTGGTCCATGAAGGACCTGAGTGCTCCCCCCGGGTACCCCACACGGCCAGTCTCTTTCCAAGGGTGGTCTCAATTTTAAGTGCCCGTACCCTGAGGGGGCTTGACAGGGTAGATGGTGAGATGTTTTGGCTAGTGGGACAGTTTTGAAAAAGGGCACATAGCTACAAGGTAGAGGGCTGGTCATTTAAAACTGAGCTGCGTGGAAATTTCTTTTCGCAGAGGGTGACTGGATGATTAGAAATATTTGAAGTGGAGATGGATAAGTATTTATGGTGGTGGTGGTGGTGGAGGCGAACTCGCTGGGGTCTTTTAAGAGACTTCTGGATGAATACATGGGATTTAATGGGATTGAGGGTTATAGATAGGCCTGGTAGGTAGGGATATGATCGGCGCAACTTGTGGGCCGAAGGGCCTGTTTGTGCTGTAGTGTTCTATGTTGTGTTAGATCGAGGAATTGAGGGCTGTGCGAAATGGCACAGGAACGGATTTGAGGCCAGAATAGATCAGCCATGATCATATTGAATGGCAGGGCAGGTTTGAAGGACTTGGAGGCCAACTCCTGCTTGTATCTCTTTTTGTTCTTGTGTATCCACTGACCAAAAAGTGAGCTGCTTAAACCCTCCAGATCCCAGTTGTGTCTTCTCAGGGAGTTTCCTGACAGTATGCAATTTCTGAGGTATATGGCAATGTCTGGCACACACATATCTCCCTTTTTGCTGCCTCACAGCTCGCTCAGGAAAGAGAAGGTGAATCTTGTTTCTGTCAGCTTCCTCTGCACTGACCTTACGGAGGAGATAAAGGATTCTACCTCTTCTTCAGTGAATCTGGGGATGAAACGGGCAAACCGGAGTAGCTCAGCCCTGAAGTCTAAACTCGAGGTGGTTCCTGCGGGGGTGACAGGGTAGCACAGTGGTTAGCACTGCTGCCTCACAGCACCAGGAACCTGGGTTCGATTCCCGGCGTGGGTTACTGTCTGTGTGGAGTTTGCACATTCTCCCCGTGTCTGTGTGGGTTTCCTCCGGGTGCTCCGGTTTCCTCCCACAGTTCAGAGATGTGCGGGTTGGGTGGATTGGCCATGGTGGACTGACACCCTTAGAGTCAGTGGGACTAGCTAGGGTAAATGTATCGGCCTGGGTGGGATTGGGCCTGGGTGGGATTGTGGTCAGTGCAGATTCGATGGGCCGAATAACCTCCTTCTGCACTGTAGGGATTCTATGATTCTTCCGCTCCAGGGGGCTGCCTTCAATGAGTACGTTAGAATCCCCCCTCCCCTGCTCAGCGCGAGCAGTTTTAATTTAAACCCTCTTTCCTTCTCTCAGTCCCCCCACTCTCTCTCTCTCTCTATCTATCGTTCCTCACTCCATCTTCCATTTCTGCCTCTCTCTCTCTCTCTTTCCCACTGCTCAAATTCCAGTCCCAATTTTTCCCTGCTCCATTCTTGATTGCACGTCCTCAATTTCCACTTCCAGATGTTTCGCCGGTGTTTTAAGATTTCTCTTTTCCGGGTTTCAGATGGAATTCCACCTCTGACCGCCTGGCTAAGCCTTTTTACTTCCTCAAAGGAGGGTGCCCTTAACACCTCGCCAGTTACTCAGCCTGTCCAATGAAAGCATTGACGTAAATCTGGGCGTTTTGGCACACTGGTCTCATCGGGAAGGGAATCGCGGGGTTATGGGGATAAGGCAGGAAAGTGGAGTTGAGGATTATCAGGTCAGTCACGGTCTCATTGAATGGCAGAGCAGACTCGATGGGCCAGATGGCCTACTTCTGCTCCTAAGCCTTATGTCTTATGGCTTTACCCCCCAAGAAATTAGTTATACTATTAAAATTGGTTTTGAAGGAACAGTTTACTCTTGTCAGTTAGCTGGAACAATCCAGGATACAAACCTCCACTTCTATTGCGATTGGGTGAGAAGGGGTGACCTGGTTCCCTTCTATTCAGTTGGTTACAATAAAGACTAAAGATTCTTCTTACGACAATATATCTTATTCATATCAGAATGTATTTAACTATTTGAGGCGACCTGATAGAGGTTTATAAGATGTTGAGAGGAATAGATAGGGTGGATTCTCAGAGGCTATTTCCCAGGGCTGAAATGGTCACTACGAGAGGACACAGGTTTAAGGTGCTGGGGAGCAGGTACAGAGGAGATGTCAGGGGTAAGTTTTTCACTCAGAGGGTGGTGAGTGAGTGGAATCGGCTGCCGTCGGTGGTGGTAGAGGCGAACTCGCTGGGGTCTTTTAAGAGACTTCTGGATGAGTACATGGGATTTAATAGGATTGAGGGTTATAGGTAAGCCTAGTAGGTAGAGATATGATCGGCGCAACTTGTGGGCCGAAGGGCCTGTTTGTGCTGTAGTTTTCTATGTTCTATTTAAACTGGGCAACAAGGAGCCAACCAAACAATGTATTCCTGAGTCACAGAAAGAGAAAATTTATTCATCATTAAACCACACGTGCCCACGCACATCAGAAATAAGGGAAGTGCAATGAAAAAGCTAAAAGAGCTTCTGGATAAATGTCCTTCAATTAGCCATGAGGCACAGACATTAAATGCTATGGCTGGTTTGGGATAACTGTTTTCCTGGATGTGGTCAAATGTAGAGGATGTACAGTGGCACAGTGGTTGGCGCTGCTGCCTCACAGTGCCAGGGACCTGGGTTCGATTCCCGGCTTGGGTCACTGTCTGTGTGGAGTTTGCACGTTCTCCCCGTGTCTACATGTATTTTGTCCGGGTTCGCCAGTTTCCTCCCACAGACGTGCTGGTTAGGGTGCAATGGCCGTGCTAAATTCTCCCTCGGTGTAGACGAACAGGCATCGGAGTTTGTCGACTACTGGAATTTCACATGAACCTCATTGCAGTGTTAATGTAAGCCTACTTGTGACAATAATAAATTTATTTATTTAATTTCAATCATACTGGTCCTCCACCAAGTGTGAAAGTACTTAGTTCGTGCTTTTTAAAAGCCTGGTAAATTTACAGGACTTTCTGTATGAAGCACTTGTTGGAGGCTAACCAAAGATATCTGTAATTTGGAATGAGTTTTAATGAAGTCTACTTTCTCAGGCTGAAGTTCATGAGTTCAGTGTTCACTGCATCAGAATGGACTCACCAAGTTCAAATTAATGTCGTTATAAAATGATAAATGAAAAGAATAACCCCTGTTAAAGGCGCCTTCACAGTGAAAAGTCTGACAACACCAGGTTTTAGTCCAACCTATTTATTTGATAATATACTCACAAGCTTTCGGGGTTAGAAGGGGCTAACCCCTTAGAAGTATATTATCAAATAAATAGGTTGGACTAAAACCTGGTGTTGTCAGACTTTTCACTGTGTTTACGCCAGTCCAACGCCGGCATACCCACATAAAGGCGCCTTCCACAGCTTCAGGACATAACAACACATTTTGCTTCCTATTAAGTCATGTTGAAGTCTAATCATCTGTTGTAATGTGGGGAATACAGCAGCTAATTTGTGCACTGACAATTCTCACAAGCAGCAACGTGATAAACTACCAGATAATAGGAAGGGGTCACCCATATTAACATAGACCACTACAGCACAAACAGGCCCTTCGGCCCACAAGTTGCGCCGATCACATCTATACCTACCAAGCCATAGAACTATCTGTAACTTCCAATACCATTAGATCCCAATATTAGGCAGGGATGAGGAGGAATTTCTTCTCTGAGGGGAGTGAATCTGCAGAATTCTTTACCGCAGAGGGTATGGAGGCTGGATTGATAAGTATGTTCAAGGCTGAGATAGACAGTTTTTAATCAGTAAGGGAATCAAGGGTACAAATAACAAAGAACAAAGATCAACACAGCACAGGAAACAGGCCCTCCGGCCCAACAAGCCCACGCCGCCATTTTAACATTGTAAGTGCCCTCGTCTACCTATGACCTTTGTCTATGCCTATTGGACTCCACAATAACGGAACCATAACCAGATTGAGGGACGACTAATTTAGGGACAATTTATTACCACCAATCAGCCTAAGAGCACGTTTTTGGGGTGTGGGAGGAAACCGGAGCACCCGGAGAAAACCCACGCAAGCATGGGGAGAATGCGCAAACTCCCACAGACACTGGCCCAAATCCCTGTATCTGCACAGCAAACAGTGACAGTCACTGAGCTGTCGTGTTGCCCGTCAGATGGTCCAGTTTAAGCACACACTAACGACGTGAAGCACTAGGCAACTCTTGAAGCAACATCCAAGAGCAGCCCTCACACGACCCACCGCGTGTATGCCCCTTGTTGGCCAACAAGGCGGACCGGTAGTGGGGATAAGGCGGGAAAGTGGAGTTGAGGATTATCATATCAGATCAGTCATGGTCTCATTGAATGGTGGAGCAGACTCGGTGGGCCAACTGGCCTACTACTGCTGTTATGTCTTATGGTCTTATGGTCATAATGGGAGTTCAAGGACAATTGTTTGCCAGGACATGGGGGGAAATCCTCTCCTGTTCTTTGATGTAGATGCAATGGGATCTTTCACCTCTATTTAAGACCTCACCTGGAAGATGGCACATCTGACTGTGCAGCTCGCCATCTGTGCTTCTTTCAGTCTACCCCCAAGCTGGAATCCATTTGCTAGCCTTTACTAAATAAAAGCAAATCATTGTGGATGCCGGAGCCTGAACACAAAAGAGAAAATGCTGGAAAATCTCAGCAGGTCTGGCAGCGTCTGTAAGGAGAGGAAAGAGCTGACGTTTCGAGTCCAGATAACCCTTTGTCAAAGCTTCATAGACAAGACTGTAGTCAGATGTTGGTTACAGTTCTTTCATGGGAAGTGGGTGTCACCGACAATGCCAGCAATTGTTACAAACTCTAATTACCCTGGAGGGTAGGTAAGAGTCAATGACATGGTTGTGAGGGGGGGGGTTACATGTAGGTCAGGCCAGGTAAGGTTGACAGATTTCCTAATATTTCCTGTAGGATATTTGTGAACCAGAATGGCCTTTACGATGATCGATGGTAGCTTGATGGTATTAGTGACTGGAGCTCACCTGCAGGGTTCCACATTCCGCTGATTTTCCTCTGTGTAGTTATTTTCTTATCAGTCTGACTGAAGTAATATTCACGTAAAGCAAGGGCAAGTGGAGTGAGGTGTGTGCTGATTACTCGCAACATTGACTGTGAGAGCCGTGCGCTCCCTCAGTATCCAAAATGTCAATATTAAGTTTGTTTCTACCATCTGAAGTTGATGACAATATATAAATTAATTATATATTAATTAATTAACTATTAATATCTAAGGGGTGGCACAGTGGTTAGCCCTGCTGTCTCACAGCAGCAGGGACCCGGGTTCAATTCTGGCCTTGGGTGATCGTCTGTGTAGAGCTTGCATGTTTGCCCTGTATCTGCTTGGGTTTCCTCCGGGTGCTCCGGTTTCCTCCCATAGTCCAAAGATGTGCAAGTTAATTGCCCCATAGTGTCCCAAGTGGTGTAGGTTAGATGGATTAGCCATGGTAAATGTGTGGGATTACGGGGGTAATGTGGGGGAAAGGACCTGAGTAAGATATTGGTGCAGTCTCGATAGTCCGAATGGCCTCCTTCTGCATTGTGGAGATTCAATGATTCTATGAAATGATTAAATGTTTTCTATAATTTGTTGTGAAATAGTTGATGTGTATTAAAATATATTTAATCTTATTCATGGGGTCATGGTTAGTGAACAAGTCTGATTTTAATTTTGTGACCCACTGTAGATTGTCTAAATGGGGTGGAGGAAGAGGGGAATCTGTGGGTGCAGATATACTCTCACTAAAAGTAGCAACAGAGGTTAATTAACACAGTAAAGAAAACACAGAGAATGCATTTGGTATTTCTAAGAGGTTACAATTCAAAGTGGAGATGTGTTTAACTGCCAGAGAACCTTGGTCAGATCATACCTGGAGTTCTGGGAATGGTCTGGTCTTCCCATCAGTGGACGGATATTGAGGTGCAAAAAAGATTGACTAGAATGATATTAAAACTGAGAGGTTACATTTCCTCAGGAGAGATTGGTCAGACTGGGATTTAATCCATTGAAAATTGAAGACTGAGGGGGTGATCTGATAGGGTCTTTGAGAATATGAAAAGATCATCAGGATCTGGCAAGACCAGACCAGACCAAAGAGATGCGGAGAAAAGACAATCACTAATAAACCCACTGGAATGTTCAAGAAAGCATCTTTACCCAGAGATCAGGGAGAGTATGCAACCTGCTCCCCACTTCCCGCTGCTTTGGAAAAGCAACCAGCATAATTAAGGACCCCACGCACCCCGGACATTTTCTCTTTCACCTTCTTCCGTTGAGGAAAAAGATGCAAAAGTCTGAGGTCATGTACCAACCGACTCAAGAACAGCTTCTTCCCTGCTGCCATCAGACTTTTGAATGGACCTTCCTGGCATTAAGTTGGTCTTTCTCTACACTGTAGCTATGACTGTAACACTACATTCTGCACTATCTCCTTTCCTTCTCTATGAACGGTATGCTTTGTCTGTATAGCGCACGAGAAACAATACTTTTCACTTTATACTAATACATGTGACAATAATAAATCAAATCAAGTCAGGTCACTGTGGATGTTTGAGGAAACAAACACAGGAAAGAGGATCTGGAGGAGGCTATTTGGCCTCTTGAGCCTGCTCCGCCATTCCATAAGATTGTCATTGTGACCTTGACTTCACTAACCCTAATCCTAACGCCCCTCCACCCTCCCCCCATAACACTCACTCCTGTGTCCACCACAAATCTATCCAACTCAGCCCAGATATAACCAATTACCCAGCCCCTCCACTGCTTTCTGGGGAAGAGAATCCACAGATTATTGACCCTCTGAGAGAAAAAAAACTCCTTATCTCAGTCTTAAATGGAAGGCCTCTTATATTTAAATGGGTCCCCGATTTCTAGAACCCCGCCCCCCCCCCCACCCGGAGGGGAAACATCCTCTCAGTATCCACTCTGTCAGGCCCCCATAAGATCAATAAAACTGAGTGGATACAGGCCCAATCTGTCCAGCCTTTCCTCATTAGATAACCTCCCCCTCGTACCGGGGATCGAGCTTGTGCACCAAATTAAACTGCCTCCTGTGCTAATATTCCTACTTGAGAAAGGAGACTAAAACTGTACGCAGTCATCACGAGATTTCCCTTCTTTTATATTCCATCCACTTTGCCACAGAGGTGAACATTCCACGGGGCTTTCGAGTTATTTGCTGCACCTGCATGTTGACACTTTGTGATTTACCTACTGGGACACCCACATTTTTAAAATTCATTTTCCAGGACCTGAGTGTTACTAGTTGGACCAGCATTTATTGCCCGTGTCTGAGTGTCCTCCATCCCTCTGTACCGCAGCATTCTGCAGCCTTCATTCCATTTAAATAATATTCTGCTTTTTTAATTCTTCCTGCCATGGGGCAGCACGGTGGCACAGTGGGTTAGCGCTGCTGCTTCACAGCTCCAGGGACCTGGGTTCAATTCCTGCCCTCGGGTCACCGTCTGTGTGGAGTTTGCACATTCTCCTCGTGTCTGCGTGGGTTTCCTTCGGGTGCTCCGGTTTCCTCCCACAGTCCAAAGATGTGCGGGTTAGGTTGATTGGTCATGCTTAAATTGCCCCTTAGTGTCCTGAGATGCATAGGTTAGAGGGATTAGCGGGTAAATGTGTGGGGATGGCGGGGTAGGGCCTGGGTGGGATTGTTGTCACCGTAAACTCGATGGGCCAAATGGCCTCTTTCTGCACTGCAGCGTTTCTGCGATTCAAAGTGGATGCACTCACATTTCCCCATTATACTCCATCTCACACACTTAACCAACCAATATCCCTAACTTGAAAACTCCTCCTAAAGTGAACTGAAAAATTAGGCTAAGGTATAGAACATAGAACATTACAGCACAGTACAGGGCCTTCGGCCCTCGATGTTGCACCAACCAGTGGAACCAATCTAGTGACCCTCTAACCTAAACTATTCCAATGTTATCCATGTGCCTATCCACTGACCATTTGAACGCCCTTAAAGTTGGCGAGTCCACAACTGCTGCAGGCAGGGCATTCCACGCCCTTACTACCCTCTGAGTAAAGAATCTACGTCACCTCACACTTTTCTGCATTAAACTCCATTTGCCACCTCTCGGCCCAGCTCTGCAGCTTATCTATGTCCCTCTGCAAACTGTAACATCCATCCTCACTGTCTACAACTCCTCCAACTTTAGTGTCATCAGCAAATTTACTAACCCATCCTTCTACACCCTCATCTAGGTCATTTATAAAAATGACAAACAGCAGTGGCCCCAAAACAGATCCCTGTGGTACACCACATGTAACTGAACTCCAGGTTGAATATTTCCCATCAACTACCACCCTCTGTCTTCTATCAGCTCGCCAATTCCTGATCCAAACTGCTAAATCACCCTCAATCCCATGCATCTGCATTTTCTGCAGTAGCCGACCATGGGGAACCTTATAAAATACTTATACTAAAATCCATATACACCACGTCAACTGCCTTACCCTTATCCACCTCTTTGGTCACCTTCTCAAAGAACTCGATAAGGTTTGTGAGGCACGACCTACCCCTCACAAAACCGTGTTGACTATCCCTAATCAATTTATTTCCCTCTAGATGATTATAAATCCTATCTCTTATAATTCTTTCCAAAACTTTGCCCACAACAGAAGTAAGGCTCACTGGTCTATAATTCCCAGGATGGTCTCTACTCCCCTTCTTGAACAAGGGGACAACATTTGCTATCCTCCAGTCTTCCAGCACTATATCTGTAGCCAATGACGACATGAAGATCAAAGCCAAAGGCTCTGCAATCTCCTCCCTAGCCTCCCAGAGAATCCTAGGATAAATCCCATCCAGCCCAGGGGACTTATCTATTTTCATACTTTCAAGAATTGCTAACACCTCCTCCTTATGTACCTCAATCCTGTCTAGTCTAAAAGCCTGTATCTCAGTATTCTCCTCGACTACATTGACTTTTTCCTGCGTGAATACTGATGAAAAATATTCATTTAGCGCCTCTCCTATTGCTTCAGGTTCCATGCACAACTTCCCACTGCTGTCTCTGACTGGCCCTAATCTTGCCGTAACCAGTCTTTTATTCTTGACATACCTATAGAAAGCTTTAGGGTTCTCCTTGATCCTACCCGCGAAAGTCATCTCATGTCCTCTTCTAGCTCTTCTTAACTCTCTCTTTAGCTCCTTCCTGGCTAATTTATAACCCTCCAGTGCCCTAACTGAGCCTTCACGTCTCATCTTTACATAAGCCTCCTTCTTCCTCTTCACCAGAGATTCAACTTCCTTAGTACACCACGGTTCCCTCGCTCGACCACTTCCTCCCTGCCTGACAGGTACATATTTATCAAGGACATAGGTCAATAGAGGGTATAGGTCAACAGAGGGTCAGTGGCAGACATTTAAGGGCATATTTCAGAATAGACTGAATACATACATTCTAATGAGAAAATAAAACTCAGAGTTGAGGACTCACAACCCATGGTTAATTAAAAAGTTATAGACAGTATTAATTGCACAAAAACAGATGACAAGTCAGTAGATTAGACAAAATAGATTGGGGCGGCATGGTGGCACATTGGTTAGTACTGCTGCCTCACAGTACCAGAGACATGGGTTCGATTCCTGGTTTGGGTCACTGTCTGTGTGGAGTTTGCACATTCTCCCTGTGCCTGCGTGGGTTTCCCCCGGGTGCTCCAGTTTCCTCCCAAAGTCCAAAGATGTGCAGGTTCGGGTGCATTGGCCGTGCTAAATTCTCCCTCAGTATATCCAAACAGGCACCAGAGTGTGAGGACTAGGGGAATTTCACAGTAACTTCATTGCAGTGTTAATGTAAGCCTTCGTTGGTGTAATAAATAAATTTAAAAGAATATATTTTTTTAAAAAGCGAAGAATGACTAAAAGATTGATAAAAATGCAAATAATTGATTAAAGGGAAAAATAGAGTTTGAGAGAAAGATGGCTAGGAATACAGAGATAGATAGGAAGAGTTTCTGTGGCTGTTGAAAAAAGTCAGCGTTAGTTCTATACTGTGAACCTGGAAAATGAGATAGTGAATAAAAGCAAAAAAGTAAATTACTGCGGATGCTGGAATCTGAAACCAAAGGAGAAAATGCTGGAAAATCTCAGCTGGTCTGATAGCATCTGTAAAGAGAGAAGAAGAAATAAAGAAGAAGAATAAATATCTTCGGTCGTGAGACTGTGGAACTCGCTTCCCCAAAAGACAATGGAAGCAGAGCCTTTGAATACTTTTAAAGCTGAGGTAGATAGAATCCTAATTAACCTGAGGGTGAAAGGTTATCGACAGTAGGCAGGAATGTGGGATTGAGGTTAAAATCTGATCAGCCATGATCATACTGAATGGCAGAACTGAGCGGTCCACTCTCGATCCTAATTTGTAGATTTGTATGTGACTTGCTTTCCAACCTACTTTTGTCTCGTCAGCAAATTTAGTTATGATACATTCCATTCCTTTATCCAAGTCATTAGCGTAGATTGTAAATAGTTGGGAGTCTCTGTTACCTGTTAGTTAATCAATCCTCTAGCCATGCTTGGACAGGCTTGGATTGTTTTCTCTACAGCAGAGAAGGCTGAGGGGGAACATGACTGAGGTGTGTGAGATTATGAGGGGTGTGGACAGGGTGAGTCGGGAGCAGCTGTTCCCCTGGATTGAGTGAGTCAATCATGAGGGGGCATAGGTTTAGGGTGAGAGAGAGCGATTCAGAGGGGATTTGAGAAAAAACCTTTTCACTCAGAGGGTGACAAAAATCTGGAATGCACTGCCTTGGAAAGCGATGGAGGCTGGAAATCTTACAACCTTTAAAAGATGTTTCCATGAGCGCTTGAAACATCGATACCATGGTTCAGGTCAGAAACTCCAAAGTGTTTTATGGAGCCCACCTGGAGCATAAATTTTGCGTCTTGAATTTGGCGAGGATAAGCATGAGATGGTTCATCTCAGGTATGATCCAAATGACTCACTAGGGAGCTTTTATCAAACAAAGTTTATTTAAGAATATAGTTAACATGTATAATAAGAACATTAACAAGAACTTTTATCAATTCCAAACAAAAACAAAACAACCATGATAATGTATAACCCTTAACAAATAAATTTAAAACGTTCCAATCAAACAAAAACTTCCTTTAGACAAAAAAAAACCCTTTTCACAGGTTTGGCATAGCAAAGACTAATGCTCACGTGATGCTGGAACTGAGTCCTTTGTATGAATGCTGCAGCTGTCTTGAAACACTCTGCACAGTTTCCCAGAAGACCAGGAAGAGGCTCTGGTCAAGCCACCAAGAGCAGATTTTCCACTCCAGGAAGGCTCTCAGCTAACCAGAACCTCCCAAATACAGGGGGGGAGAGAGAGAGAGAGAGAGAGACACTTTCAGCTTAATGTCCCTTCTAAAGTCAAAACCTGCAGCTCAGAACTGAAAAGGAAAGCTCCTGTCACCTGACACATAAACGTGCTTCCTCCAGACAATGCAGGATCATAAAACTAATTCCCAAAGTAAAAATAAACCAACCCCCATTTAAACCACTGAAGAAGCAATGAAAGGGTTCCCAGTAGATAACCAGGTACCGCAATGAGAGTTGAGAACCACAGAGAACATGATTTCAAAAACCCTTAAAGGTACACCAACGTCATAAACCAGGTAACTATAGGCTGGTGAGTTTGACGTCAGTGGTAGGCAAGTTGATGGAGAGGATTCTTAGGGATAGGATGTATGAGCATTTAGAGCGTTGCAATCTGATTAGGGATACACAGCATGGCTTTGTTAAGGGGAAGTCTTGCCTTACGAATCTGGTAGAATATTTTGAGGAGGTGACAAAAACGGTCGACGAAGGACAAGCCATTGATGTCGTCTATATGGAGTTCAGTAAGGCGTTTGACAAAGTCCCTCATGGTAGATTGGTTGAAAAGGTTAAGGCTCATGGAATACAAGGACAGGTATCTAGATGGATTGATAACTGGCTTGGTAATAGGAGACAGAGAGTAGTAGTGGAAGCGTCCTTTTCTAGCTGGAGGTCTGTCACTAGTGGTGTGCCGCAGGGCTCAGTACTGGGACCTCTTCGATTTGTAATAGAACATAGAACATAGAACATTACAGCGCAGAACAGGCCCTTCGGCCCACGATGTTGCGCCGACCAGTTAAAAAACAATGACCCACTAACCTAAACCAATCCCTTTTCATCCATAAACCTATCCACGGATCTCTTAAACGCCCCCAAACTAGGCGCATTTACAACCGCAGCAGCCAGGGCATTCCAATCCCTCACCACCCTCTGGGTAAAGAACCTACCCCTGACATCCGTCCTATAACTACCCCCCCTTAATTTAAAGCCATGCCCCCTCGTGCTAGCTTTCTCCATCCGAGGAAAAAGGCTATCACTGTCCACCCTATCTAAACCTCTAATCATCTTATATGTTTCAATAAGATCCCCTCTTAGCTGCCTTCTTTCCAGCGAAAACAACCCCAAATCCCTCAGTCTCTCCTCATAGGACCTCCCCTCCATACCAGGCAACATCCTGGTAAACCTCCTCTGCACCCTCTCCAAAGCCTCCACATCCTTCCTGTAATGTGGGGACCAGAACTGCACACAGTACTCCAAGTGCGGCCGCACCAGAGTTGTGTACAGTTGCAACATGACGCTGCGACTCCTAAATTCAATCCCCCTACCAATAAACGCCAAGACACCGTATGCCTTCTTAACAACCTTATCTACTTGATTCCCAACTTTCAGGGATCTATGTACACATACACCTAGATCCCTCTGCTCATCCACACTATTCAAAGTCCTCCCGTTAGCCCTATACTCAACACATCTGTTATTCCTACCAAAGTGAATTACCTCACACTTCTCCGCATTAAACTCCATCCGCCACCTCTCGTCCCAGCGCTGCAACCTGTCCAAGTCTTCCTGCAAACTATGACACCCTTCCTCACAATCTACCACACCTCCGACTTTGGTGTCATCAGCAAATTTACTAATCCACCCAACTATACCCTCATCCAGATCATTAATAAAAATTACAAACAGCAGTGGCCCCAAAACAGATCCCTGAGGCACACCACTCGTAACCAAACTCCATGACGAATATTTACCATCAACCACCACCCTCTGTCTCCTATCTGCTAGCCAATTCCTGATCCAATTTCCTAGATTACCCTCAATCCCATACATCTGCATTTTCTGCAGAAGCCTACCATGGTGAACCTTATCAAACACCTTACTAAAATCCATATACACCACGTTAACTGCCTTACCCCCATCCACCTCTTTGGTCACTTTCTCAAAAAACTCAATAAGGTTAGTAAGGCACGACCTACCCGCTACAAAACCATGCTATCTCCAATCAATGTACATAAATGACTTGGAAGAGGGAGTACGTGGTGTGATCAGCAAATTTGCAGATGACTCTAAGATGGCTGGATTGGCGGACAGTGAGGAGCAGTGTCTGGCAATACAGCAGGATATTGATAGGCTGGTATATTGGGCAGATATATGGCAGATGGAGTTTAATCCTGATAAATGTGAGGTGATGCATTTTGGCCGGAATAATGTAGCGGGGGGTTACATGATAAAGGGTAAGCCTATTAAGAATATAGAAATGCAGAGGGACCTGGGGGTGCGAGTGCACAAGTCTTTGAAGGTGGCAGTACAAGTGGAGAAGGTTGTGAAGAAAGCTTATGGTATATTAGCCTTTATAGGAAGGGGTGTAGAGTATAAGAGCTGGCGACTAATGTTGCAGTTGTATAGAACGTTGGTTAGGCCACATTTGGAGTACTGCGTCCAGTTCTGGTCGCCTTACTACCAGAAGGATGTGGAGACTCTGGAGAGAGTGCAGAGGAGGTTCACCAGGATGCTGCCTGGTATGGAAGGACTGGGTTATGAGGAAAGATTGGGCAAACTGAGGCTGTTTTCCCTTGAAAGACGGCGACTAAGAGGAGATCTAATAGGGGTATATAAGATTATGAAGGGTATAGATAGAGTAAACAGTGGTAAGCTTTTTCCTAGATTGGAAACGCATATTACGAGGGCCCACGGGCTTAGGGTGATGGGGGGGGGGGGGGGGGGAGTTATAATTTGGATGTTAGAGGGAGGTTTTTCACACAGAGGGTAGTGGGGGTATAGAATGCTCTGCCAAGCAAGGTGGTGGAGGCAGGCATGCTGGAGTTGTTTAAGAGTTACTTAGACAGGCACATGAGTGGGATGGAGATGGAGGGATATAGGAGATTGTTTTAAATAAGGTTCAGGAGCCTTGGGACGTCCCTGGGAATCAACTGATTCCTATGGACCTTCCAACATATTTTCTGGCTCACTTGTTTTACTTTGAGCTTCTGGGGATTCCCTTGAATGTTTGTATAAGGATGTGCATGTTATCGATGTTTTTCTCTTTTAATCCACAGGTGATTCAGTCCGCCTTGTTGTCCAACGAGGGGCATACACGCGATGGGTCGTACGAGGGCTGTTCTTGGTTGTTTTGAGAATAGCCTAGTGCTTCATGTTGTTAGTGTACGCTTAAACTGGACCAGCTGATGGGCAACACGACAGCTCAGTGACTATCACTGTTTGCTGTGCAGACACATGGATTTGGGCCAGTGTCTGTGGGAGTTTGTGCGTTCTCCCCGTGCTTGCGTGGGTTTTCTCCGGGTGCTCCGGTTTCCTCCCACACCCCAAAGATGTGCTGTTAGGCTGATTGGTGTAACAAATTGTCCCTAAATTGGTCTTCCCTTAATGCGGAATGCCATAAGCATAGACAAGGGTCATGGATGGAGGGGGGGACTCATAATGTTAAAATGGCGGCACGGGCTCGTTGGGCCGAAGGGCCTGTTTCCCGGGCTGTTTTGTTCTTTGTTATATATATCATTCAAGGATATGGGACACGTGCAGGAAAATGGGATAAGTGTGACTTTAATGGTAGTCATTGTCAGTACAGACTCGATGGGCCGAAGGGCCCTTTCTGTGTTGTGTGACTCTATGACTCTATGCTCATCAGTTCTTATCTTGTGCAATAAATATTCATGTGACACATTATTGAATGCCTTTTGGAAATCTAAATGCACTACCTTTACTGGTTCCCCTTTATCAACTCTGATACACCCTCAAAGAACGCAAGCATGATTTCCCTTACTCTGTCTGATAAGGTTAGGGTTTTTGAAATCCTCTGTAACTATCTCCTTAATAATGGATTCTAGCATTTTTCCAATGGCAACAGTTTTGACAAACTGGCCGATGGTCTCCTGTTTTCTCCCTCCATCCTTCTTGAATATTGGAGTTACGTTTTTCCAATTTCTAAGATCTTTCCCAAATCTCAGGAATTTTGGAAGATTATGAACAGTGCACCTATCCTATGGCCTATATGGACTTTGGCAAAACTTTTGACAAGGTCCCTTATGGTAAACTGGTCAAGAGTAAAGGCCATGGGATCCAAGGCAATAAGAACATAAGAACATAAGAAATAGGAGCAGGAGTAGGCCATCTGGCCCTTCGAGCCTGCCCCGCCATTCAATAAGATCATGGCTGATCTGTCGTGGCTCAGTTCCACTTTCCCGCCCTCTCCCCATAACCCTTAATCCCCTCTCTTATCAAAAACCCATCAACCCGCTTCTTAAAAATATTTAGCGAGGCAGCCTCCACCACTTCAACGGGCAGAGAATTCCAGAGATTCACCACCCTTTGAGTGAAGAAGTTCCTCCTCAACTCCGTTCTAAACCGCCCCCCCTTTATCTTGAGGCTGTGCCCCCTAGTCCTACTGTCTTTTTTGAGCGGGAAGAGTCTCTCCACCTCTATCCTATCCATCCCATTCATCATCTTATACGTCTCAATGAGATCTCCCCTCATTCTTCTAAACTCTAACGAGTACAAGCCTAGTTTATTCAGCCTCTCCTCATAGCTCAACCCCCTCAACTCCGGTATCAGCCTAGTAAACCTCCTCTGCACTCCCTCCAAGGCCAAAATATCCTTGCGCAGGTGCGGCGCCCAAAACTGCACACAGTACTCCAGCTGCGGCCTCACCAATGCCCTATACAGCTGCAGCAAGACCTCCCTACTTTTATATTCAATCCCCCTCGCTATGAAGGCCAGCATCCCATTCGCCTTCCTGACCACCTGCTGCACCTGCAGGCTAGGTTTTTGCGACTCATGCACAAGGACCCCGAGGTCCCTCTGCACCGTCGCCTGCTGCAGTTTTTCGCCACGTAAGTAATAGTCCTTCCTACCATTCTTCCTACCAAAGTGGACCACCTCACACTTGCCAACATTAAATTCCATTTGCCATTTCCTGGCCCATTCGCCCAGCCTATCTAGATCCTTCTGCAGACTCTCCACACCCTCCGCACAATTTGCCTTTCCCCCAATCTTGGTGTCATCAGCAAATTTCGACACCCTACACTCGGTTCCCTCCTCCAGATCATCTATATAAATGGTAAATAGCTGAGGCCCCAGCACCGACCCCTGGGGCACTCCACTAGTCACCATCCGCCAATCCGAATAGCACCCATTGACCCCCACTCTCTGCCTCCTATTTGACAACCAATCCTCTATCCACGCTAACACCCTACCCCCAACTCCATGTCCTCTGACCTTCTGCAGTAACCTCTTGTGAGGTACCTTATCAAACGCCTTCTGAAAATCCAGAAAGACCACATCCCCCGGCTCTCCTCTATCCACCGCCCTAGACACATCCTCATAGAACTCCAGTAAATTTGTCAGACACGACTTCCCTATATGGCACATTGGATCCAAAACTGGCTGAGAGGCAGGAAGCAAAGGAGTATTTCTGTGACAGGAACGCTGTTTCCAGTGGGATTCCACAGGGCTGAGTGCTGTGGCCCTTGTTATTTGTGCCGTACCATTCATGATTTGGACTTAAATGTCAGAGGTATGATCAGTAAATTTGCGAATGAATTGAAAATTGGTAGGATGGTAAACAGTGAGGAGGAGAGGCAGACAGCGCAGGAAGATATCGACAGGCTGGTCAGGTGAACAGAGCAGTGGCAAATGGAATTCAACCTAGAGAAGAGTGAGCTAATGCACTGGGGAGGGCTAACAAGGCAAAGGATTTGTGTGTGAATGGGAAGGCAGTGGAAGTACTGGGGATCAGAGGGAGCTTGGAGTGCACAGCCACAGATTCCACAGGTAGTAGGACAGGTAAATACAGTGGTTAAGAAGATATATGGGATACTTGCCTATTAGTTAAGGCCTAGGAAAAGGAACAGGCCCTCCAAGCCTACACCGACCATGCTGCCAGACTGAACCAAAACCCCCTACTCTTCCAGAGACCATATCTCTCTATTCCCAACCTATTCATGTATTTGTTCAGATGTCTTTTAAAACTCACTTTCGTATCTGTTTCCACTACCTCCCCGGACAACGAGTTCCAGGCACCCACCACCATCTGTGTGAAAATCTTGCCTCGTACATCTCCTTTAAGCCTCATCCCTCACAACTTAAACTTATTCCCCCTAATAATTGACTCTTCCACCCTGGAAAAAAGCTTCTGGCTATTAATTCTGTCCATGCTCCTCATAATCTTATAGACTCTGTCATGCCAGTGAGAACAAACCAAGTTTCTCCAACCTCTCCTCATAGCTAATGCCCTCCAAACCAGGCAACACCCTGGTAAATCTTTTCTGTACCCTCTCCAAAGCCTCCACATCTTTCTGGTAGTGTGGTGACGTGAATTGAACACTATATTCCAAGCACAGCCTAACGAAGGTTCTATAGTTGGCAACATGACTTGCCAATTTTTAAACTCAGTGCCCCGGCTGATGAAGGCAAGCATGCTGTAAGCCTTCTTGACTACCTTCTCCATCTGCATTGCCACTTTCTATGTACCTATATATCTGTACACCCAGATCCCTGCCTATCAATACTCTTAAGGGTTCTGCCATTTACTGTATATTTCCTATCTGTGTTAGACCTTCCAAAATGCATTACCTCACATTTGTCCAAATTAAACTCCAACTGCCATCTCGCCACCTAAAAATCCCCTCCAATTCGATTTTCAAGTTTGCTGATGACATGACTGTAGTGGGTCGGGTCTTAAATAATGATGAGACAGAGTACAGGAATGGACTGCCTGCTGTGATAGTGGAGTCATAAACTTCAGGAACTTTCCAGCGGTTATTGGATAGGCACATGGAGCACACCAGAATGATAGGGAGTGGGATAGCTTGATCTTGGGTTCGGACAAAGCTCAGCACAATATCGAGGGCCGAAGGGCCTGTACTGTTCTAACTGTGAAGACAGATACAAAATACTTATCCAAAGTCTCTGCCATTTCTTTGTTTGCATTTTTAATTCCTCAGTCTTGTCCTCTATGGGACTCATGCTCACCTTAGCTTTTCTTTTATTGTCTGTTTTGTATTTTTTTTACTTATTTTCTCTCATTCTTCAGTTTCCTCTTCTTTTTTGGACATCCTCTGCTGGTTTCCAGAATGTTCCCGATTTTCCAGCATACCACTAATCTTTGTAGTATTGTGCATCTTTTCTTTCAATTTGATTCCATGCTTAACTTTCACAGGGGACGCAGTGGCCTAATGGTATTATCGCTGGGCTGTTAATCCAGAAACTCAGCTAATGTTCTGAGGAGCTGGGTTCCAATCCCGCCACGGCAGATGGCGGAATTTGATTTCAGTAACAATAAAGTATCGAGAATTAGGAACCAACTGATGACCATGAAATCACGGTCAACTTTGGAAAAACCCATCTGGTTCACTAATGTTCTTTAGGGAGGGGAATTTGCTGTCCTTGCCCGATCTGCCTACGTGTGACTCCAGAGCCGCTGCAATGTGGTTGATCCTTAACACTCGGGCAACGAGGGATGAACAATAAACGCTGGTCAGCCAGCAATATTTATGAATGAATAAAAAAAGTACAAATGGGACATTATTCTCAGAGAGTCTTTCTTTCTTAATGTACATCTTTGATGAGAGATATGAAATGTCTCCTTAAATGTTGCCATTGCTTCTTTACCATCTTATCTTTTAACCTATTTTCGCAATCTACTTTCGCCAACTCTGTCTACGTATCTTTGTAATCGCCTTTATTTAAGGATTGGCAACAACCACAATCATCCACAACACCGGTGTCCCACAAGGCTGTGTTCTCAGCCCCCTACTATACCCCTTGTACACCTATGACTGTGTGGCCGAAATCCCCTCCAACTCGATTTTCAAGTTTGCTGATGATATCACCATAGTGAGTCAAATCTCAAACAATGACAAGACAGAGTACAGGAATGAGATAGAGAATCTGGTGAACTGGTGCAGCAATAATAATCTCTCCCTCAATGTCAACAAAACAAAAGAGACAGTTATCAACTTCAGGAAGTGTAAAGGAGAACATACCCTTGTCTACATCAATGAGGGTGAAGTAGAAAGGGTCGAGAGTAACAAGTTTTTAGATATCCAGATCACCTGTCCTGGTCCCTCCACGCTGACGCTATAGTTAAGAAAGCCCACCAACACCTCTACTTTCTCAGAAGACTAAGGAAATTTGGCATGTCACCTACAACTCTCACCAACTTTTACAGATGCACCATAGAAAGCATTCTTTCTGGTTGTATCACAGTTTGGTATGGGCTCCTGTGCTGCCCAAGACTGCAAGGAACTACAAAAAGTTGTGAATGTAACCCAATCCATCACACAAAGCAATCTCCCATCCGTTGACTCTGTCTACACTTCCCACTGCATCGGCAAAACAGCCAGCATAATTAACGACCTCACACATCCCGGACATTCTCTTTTCCACCTTCTTCCTTTGGGAAAAGGATACAAAAATCTAAAGCCATGGACCAACCAACTCAAGAACAGCTTCTTCCCTGCTGCTGTCAGGAAGACTTACTTTGCATTCAGTTGATCTTTCTCTACACCCTTGCTATGACTGTAGTACCACATTTTGCACCCTCTTGTTTCCTTCTCTATGAACGGTATGTTTTGTCTGTATAGCGCGCAAGAATGCTAATACACGTAACAATAATAAATCAAATCAAATCAAATATTTAAGATTAAGACACTAATTTCTGACTGAAAATTTTCATCCTCAAATTGCAAGTGAATTTGTGACCATGTTATGATTATTCTTACCAAGAGGATCCTTTACGACAAGATCATCAATTTACACATTCTCGGCTTCAAAATAACCAGTTCCCTGGCAGGTTCCAGAACATATTTTTCTGCTAAATTGTCCCAAATACACATTTTGAACTCATCTTCTCAGCTACATTTGCTAATTTGATTTACTCAATCTATATTTCACATGATTATTACTTTCTTCTCTGCCCCTTTTTTTTATCAATTCATGGGACATGGGCATCGCTAGTTGGGCCAGCATTTGTTGCCCATCCTTAGCTGCCCTTGGCATTTCTTGATTTGTACTCTGCCCTATAGTGTAGCTACTTCAGGGGTCTACAAACCAATCCCTCCAATGACTTCTTTCCTTTATTATTTCTTATCTCCACCCAAACAGAGTCCAAATTTTGATTCTCTGAACCAAGATCATTTCTCATTACTGTGCCGCTCTCATTGTTGATTAACAGAGCTACCATATCCACTTCTCTTTCTTGTGGTTCTTCTGAATTGTCAAATATCCTTGAAATTCAGATCCCAGCTGTGATCACTTTACCACCTTGTCCTTGTAGTGACTATCATCATACCCATTATTGCTATTTATACTATTAATTCATCCAACCTGTTATGACTTGCATGCATTCAGATAAAGAGCCTTTAATTCTGTCTTTAATTTTGCCATTCTGCAAAGTTTCCACAATCATCATTTACCTCACATTTTCAAAATCTTCCTCTAGTTTAAAAAAAAAGTTTATTTATTAGTCACAAGTAGGTTTACGTTAACATGGCAATGATGTTACTGTGAAAATCCCCTAGTCGCCACACTCTGGCACCTGTTTGGGAGAATTTACCATGGCCAATGCACCTAACCTGCACGTGTTTCAGACTGTGGGAAGAAACCGGAGCACCCGGAGGAAACCCATGCAAACACAGGGAGAACATGCAGACTCTGCACAGACAGTGACCCAAAGCTGGGAATTGAACCCAGGTCTCTGGCACTGTGAGACAGCAGTGTTAATCACTGTGCCACCGTACTCCAATGTCAGTGATGGAAACTACCGATCCCACACTGTACGCATCTATAGCTATATCAGTCAGGACGCTCAGTCACATTAAGGTCGAAACAACTTTTGGCCACTTCAACTTCACAGCTTTCTTTTCCAAAGAGGTAAAATATCATTCAACTCCAGCCACTCTAACTTAGGCGCTTAAAAAAAGATTTTTGTAAAATCCAAATTTTTAGTGGAATCAAACTCATCCTGTGAACCACTATCTCTCTGTTCCTTCTTTAATCAAAACTTTACTTCAGCCAGCTGATTCTGTTGTAATTCTTTCTGACTTTGAAGATCTCTATCTCTGTTTCGTAGGTGGCATGTTGGCACAGTGGTTAGCACTGCTGCCTCACAGTGCCACAGGGACCTGGGTTTGATTCCCAGCTTGGGTCACTGTCTGTACAGAATCCACACGTTCTCCCCGTATCTGCGTGCGTTTCCTCTGGGTGCTCCAGTTTCTTCCCACAATCTGAAAGACGTACTGGTTGGGTGCATTGGCCATGCTAAATTCTCCCTCAGTGCACCTGAACAGATGCCAGAGTGTGGCGACTAGGGGATTTTCACAATAACTTCACTGATTAATAAATAAACTTCAACTTTTTGATATCCCACCTTCCTTGCTAACCTCTCTTTCCCCGGCAGTCAAGTCCAAGCTTTTTAGTTTCTACTTCTTTCCCTTTTGCTAGTTTGAGGTTTTCCCTCTCTTCTTGTTCTATGTCAAGCTGCTTGATTTGTAGTTGAATTTTTGCTAACACTAACTATGATACTCTAATTTCAGATCTCTCCTCTTCTGATTCTAAATGCGGAATAATTACTTTAATGATCTCATCCTTATGAAATCCTGTCAATATTTCTCCATGCTCTGCTCACTCTCCATTTTAGCCTTATTTGAGGCTGATGGATGGCAGATGGCGTTTAATTTAGACAAATGCGAGCTGATGCATTTTGGTAAATTGAACCAAGGCAGGACTTACTCAGTTAATGATAGGCCGTTGGGGAGAGTTACAGAACAAAGAGAACTAGGGGTACAGTTTCATAGCTCCTTGAAAGTGGAGTCACAGGTGGACAGAGTGGTGAAGAAGGCATTCAGCATGCTTGGTTTCATCGGTCAGAACATTGAATACAGAAGTTGGGATGTCTTGTTGAAGTTTTACAAGACATTGGCAAGGCCACACTTGGAATACTGTGTACAGTTCTGGTCATCCTATTATAGAAAGGATATTATTAAACTAGAAAGAGTGCAGAAGAGATTTACTAAAATGCTGCCGGGATTTAGTGGTTTGAGTTATAAGGAGAGGCTGGATAGAGTGCGTCTTTTTTCTCTGGAGCGTAGAAGGCTGAGGGGTGATCTTATAGAGGTCTATAAAATAATGAGGGGCACAGATCAGTTAGATAGTCAAATCTTTTCCCAAAGGTAGGGGAGTCTAAATCTAGAAGATATAGGTTTAAGATGAGAGGGGAGAGATACAAAAGGATCCAAAGGGGCATTTTTTTCATACAGAGGGTGGTGAGTGTCTGGAACAAGCTGCCAGAGGTAGTAGCAGAGGCGAGTACAATTTTGGTTTTAAAAAGCATTTAGACAGTTACATGGGTACGATGGGTATAGAGGAATATGGGCCAAATACGGGCAATTGGGACTAGCTTAAGGGTTTAAAAAAAGGGCAGCATGGACAAGTTGGGCTGAAGGGCCTTTTTCCACACTGTAAACCTCTATGACTCTATTTCAAATAATCTATGGTTACATTTTCTCCTCTCAGAAAAGCCTTAGCAACTATCAAAGTCATTTGTGAATTCCAACAGTGAAAGAAACTTCATGCCAGATCCAGTTCCTATGGCCAGGTGTTCATTTGTTTAAAGATTCACACACTGCTCCGCAGTTCAAGGATTTCTGATCCTACAAGAGACAGTTTTTAAAAATTCATTCACAGGATGTGGGCATTGCTCATGAAATGAACATTTATTGCCCATCCCTAATTGCTCTTGAGAAGGTGCCATCTACAGTCCATGTGGTGTGGGTACATCCATAGTGCTGTTAGAATAGACTTCCCAGGATTTTGGTGGGGAACTTGCAGATGGTGGGCTCCCATGCTTTTATCTCCTTTGCCCTTCCAGCTGTTAGAGTTGCTGTTTGAGTTGCTGCAGTGTACCTTGTAGATGGTACACACGGCTGCCACTGTGCGTTGGTGGTGGAGGGAGTTTGTGAATGTTTGTGGATTGGGTGCCAATCAAGTGGGGCTGCTTTGTCCTGGACGGTGTCAAGTTTCTTGAGTGTTGTTGGAGCTGCACCCATCCAGGCAAGTGGGGAGTATTCCATCACACTCCTGACTTGTGCCTTGTGGATGGTGGATAGATTTTGGGGAGGCAAGAGGTCAAGGATTCCCAGCCTCTGACCTGCTCTTGCAGTCATTGTATTTATATGGCTGGTCCAGTTCGGTTTCTGGTCAATGGTAACCCCAAGGATGATAATAGTGGAGGATTCAGTGATGGTAATGTCTTTCAATGGCAGATGGTCAGATTGTCATATTGTGGGCAGCACAGTGGCACAGTGGTTAGCACTGCTGCTTCACAGCGCCAGGGACCTATGTTCGATTCCTGGCTTGGGTCACTGTCTGTGTGGAGTCTGCACATTCTCCCCATGTCTGCGTGGGTTTCCTCCAGGTTGCTCCAGTTTCCCCACACATTCTGAAAGACCTGCTGATTAGGTGCATTGACCCGAACAGGCACCGGACTGTGCCGACTTGGTGAAGTTTACAGTAACTTCATTGCAGTGTTAATGTAAGCCTTACCTGTGACTAATAAATAAAGTTTATTCTTTTCTTGTTGGAGATGGTTATTGACTGGCATTTCTGTGGCACGAATGTTACTTACAACTTACCAGCCCAATCCGATTTCCTTGTCTTGTGTTTTATTTTAATTGTAGGTGAAGGTGTGGTTCCAAAACAGGAGAACGAAATATAAACGTCAGAAGTTGGAGGAAGAGGGACCCGAGTCCCAGCAGAAGAAGAAAGGCTCGCATCACGTCAACCGTTGGAGGTTGGCAACAAAACAATCCAGTCCCGAGGACATTGATGTCACCTCGGAGGATTAGCGAGGGAGAAAGGGGGGGAGGTCAGGAGGAAGGGAAGGAGGGAGAGACAATGAAAGGGACTACAGGAAAGCACAGACATTTCCACCCAGTGTGAGGAGGATGGAGAAAACGTCAGAACAGTTTGGAGAATGACAACACGTGACAATCATCGAAGACCTTGGATAAGATTTTAGTGGAGATTGAATCTGAAAAGGAAATGCACTTCAGGATGTAGTTGGAAGATAGCAACGCTTCTCCTGTGACAATTAACCATCCGCTGTGTGTGTGTAAATATATAAATATATATTATATTAAAAATTATCTGAAAGAATAAACTTTTTTTTATTTATTGGACGTTCCTTTTTATAATGGTGACTTCAGCTGTGGGGAGTGGACAGAGGCTATGGAGATTCAAAGCCTTTGTCCCCTCAGGAGCTGAATATTTTGGGATACAGATGTTCAGATGGATTGATTTACTCCAGAAGGTGTTGGGACGTTGCTATTGTTTTCCGGGAGTGAGCTTTATTATTTCCCATTGCTCTTACTCTACAAGAAACGTTTGGCACAGTTTCCACTAACAGCCTGATAAAAATACATTTTGCAACATTATCGATGCATCCTTAATGTGTCATCTTTAAATGTGTTGTGGATGTCAAAGATCGATATGCAGGAAGTGTCGGAGCTGTCAGTCGTTTCTCGAGTAACCACAGCTCTTTATAATGACCCTCTGCTCCCCTAAACGGTTGACACTCACTGAAATTCAGTTCCACTGGCCAACCACATTTCCAACAATTCATCTACATTGTCATTCTCCCTGTGTGAGCTTTGCCAGTGGGAGTCAGCCTGGGCAACCTTCAGCTCACTCATACTGTCACACAGAGACACCACACACACAAACACACACACACTGTCACACAGACACCACACACACACACACAGTTACACAGACACATGCACAGACACTGCACACACACACACTCACACACACTGTTACACAGACACACACACATTCACTGTGCACAGACACACACACACACACACACTGTTACACAGACACACGCACATTCACTGCACACACACACACACTCACTCATACTGTTACACAGACACATACACAGACACTACACACACACACACACACACACTGTTACACAGACACTGCACGCACACACACACACAAACACACACTGTTACAGACACACACACACATATACACACACACACATATACACACAGACACTGCACACACTCACACACACACTGTCACGCACACATAGTCATCGCACACAGGCACACACATGCTTACACACACACAAGCAAGTCACACAGAGACAGACAGGCACCACACATAAACACACACATACAGAAACACACACATACATAAACAGAAGACACCAGTTACACAGAAACAGATGCCACAGACACAAACACCCACACCCACACACACACAGACATCACTCACACAAACATGTGCACACAGACACTGCACACAGTCACACAGAAACAGGCACACACATAGACACACACAAACAAATTCACACATTTTACACACACACACACACACACAGTCTTCTTTGGAAAACATGAAGGACCAACTCATCTCTGGCAAGTCTGCTCAAGCAGTAGGTCTTTCACTCTGAACATGGGTAATCTCTGATCCCTCAACGAGCAGACTGTAAATATCTGTGATGTTGTTTAATGTGTGCTTCAGAAAGCTCAATCTCATTATTTTGCTTCCCCTGCATTCTCTGCCTGAGTATATGAATAAAGGCTTGTGATTTTTCCTACCATGGTGTTTGTGATGTATTGCTGCTGTTAAGAGCTTTGTGGCACGGTGGCACAGTGGTCCCCCACAGTGCCAGGGACCCAGATTCAATTCCGATTTTGGGTCCCTGTCTGTGTGGAGTCTGCACATTCTCCTCGTATCCAAGTGGGTTTCCTCCAGGTGCTCCGGTTTCCTCCCACAGTCTGAAAATGCACAGGTTAGGTTGATTGGCCATAAATTGCCCCTTAGTGTCAGGGGGATTACAGGTTAAATACATGGGGTTACAGGAATAGGAACTGGATGGGATTGTTGTCAGTATAGGTTTGATGGGCCAAATGGCCTCCTTCTGCACTGTGGATTCTATGTCTGCTCCCGTCTTCTGTTTTGATTGGTTCCTTGACAGTCACGGAATTCAAGGGATTCAAGGAATTTGTCAAGGGCAGGTCGTGCCTTACAAGCCTAGTTGAGTTCTTCGATAATGTGACTGAACACATTGACGAAGGAAGTGCCGTGGACGTAGTGTACATGGACTTCAGCAAGGCGTTTGATAAGGTCCCCCATGCAAGACTTCTTGAGAAGGTGAGAGGGCATGGGATCCAAGGGCCTTTGGCCTTGTGGATCCAGAACTGGCTTGCCTGCAGAAGGCAGAGAGTGGTTGTGGATGGGGCTTTTTCTGAATGGAGGTCAGTCACCAGCGGAGT
Organism: Carcharhinus amblyrhynchos; assembly: GCF_965287045.1. Classification (NCBI taxonomy): domain Eukaryota; kingdom Metazoa; phylum Chordata; class Chondrichthyes; order Carcharhiniformes; family Carcharhinidae; genus Carcharhinus; species Carcharhinus amblyrhynchos. Next base: position 651,692 of record NW_027649817.1, read on the forward strand.
GCCTCAAGGATCTGTTCTGGGACCCTTGTTGTTTGTCATTTTCATAAATGACCTGGATGAGGAAGTGGAGGGATGGGTAAGTAAGTTCGCTGATGACACGAAGGTCGGTGGTGTTGTGGATGATCTGGAAGGATGGCAAAAGTTGCAGCAGGACATAGATAGGATGCAGGACTGGGCGGAGAAGTGGCAGATGGACTTCAACGCGGATAAATGTGTTGTCGTCCATTTTGGCAGAACCAACGGGATGAACGAGTACACTATTAAGGGCAGAAGTCTGAGTAGTGTTGAGGAGCAGAAGGATCTTGGGGTCCGGGTCCACAGGACTCTTAAATCGGCCTCGCAGGTGGAGGAGGTGGTCAAGAAGGCGTATGGTGTACTGGCCTTCATTAATCGAGGGATTGAGTTTAGGAGTCGGGAGGTAATGCTGGAACTTTATAAGACCCTTGTCAGGCCTCATTTGGAGTATTGTGCGCAGTTCTGGTCGCCTCACTATAGGAAAGATGTAGAAGCTATTGAAAGGGTGCAGAGGAGATTTACAAGGATGTTGCCTGGACTGGGAGGCATGCCTTATGAAGTTAGGTTGAGGGAGCTGGGACTCTTTTCCCTGGAGAGACGAAGGTTGAGAGGCGACCTGATAGAAGTTTACAAAATGTTGAGAGGAATAGATAGGGTGGACTCTCAGAGGCTATTTCCCCGGTTTGAAATGGTCGCTACGAGAGGACACAGATTTAAGGTGCGGGGAGGGAGGTTCAGAAGTGATGTTAGGGGTAAGTTTTTCACTCAGAGGGTGGTGAGTGAATGGAATCGGCTGCCGTCAGTGGTGGTGGAGGCGAACTCGCTGGGGTCTTTTAAAAGACTTCTGGATGAGTATATGGGGTTTAATGAGATTGAGGGTTATAGATAGGTCTGTAGGTTGGTAGGTGATGTGGTCGGCGCAACTTGTGGGCCGAAGGGCCTGTTTGTGCTGTAGTGTTCTATGTTCTATGTTCTATGTAATTCGAGTCTAACAAAGATAACAACTCACATTTATTGAGTCATCGAGGTTTACAGGTGGAAACAGGCCCTTCGGCCCAACTTGTCCATGCTGCCCAGTTTTACCACTAAGCTAGTCCCAATTGCCCGCATTTGGCCCATATCCCTCTACACCCATCTTACCCATGTAACTGTCTAAATGCTTTTTAAAAGACAAAATTGTATCTGCCTCTACTACGGCCTCTGGTAGCTCATTCCAGGTGTTCACCACCCTCTGTGTGAAAAAATTACCCCTCTGGACCCTTTTATATCTCTCCCCTCTCACCTGAAACCTTTGCCCTCTCGATTTAGACTCCGCTAACTTTGGGAAAAGATATTGACTATCTAGCTGATCTGTACCCCTCATTATTTTACAGACCTCTATAAGGTCACCCCTCAGCCTCCTACGCTCCAGAGAATAAAGTTCCAGTCCATCCAGCCTCTCCTTAAAATTCAAAACATCAAGTCCTGGTAACATCTTAGTCAATCTTTTCGTAGTTCAATAATATTACACTATATTGTGCCTTTAACATGGCAAAACCTCCCAAACAGCCTCGCTGTGGTGTAACCAGAAGGAGAGCTTGGCCAAAGAGGGTAAGTTTTAAGGACCATCTTGTAGGAGGGGAGAACAGTTTAGGGAAAGTTTTCCAGGGGTTATGGCCCAGTAGCTGAAGGCACAGCCGCCAACAATGGGTCAAGAGTAGTGGGGGATGAACAAGAGGCCAGAGTTTGAGGAGCACAGGGATCTTGGAAAGCTGGAAGGCTGGAGGAGGTTATAAAGACAAGGAGAGGCTTTCCTTCACTTCCAGTTTTGAAGTCAGCATTGAGGATGCTGTTGACCACCAAAGTGAACACACAAAGGACAGCACAAACATCCAGAGAGCCCTCCACGATCCTCACTCAACCACACCCCTCAATCTTCCCACCTTGCCAATGATACAATGGAAAACACCAGACTACTGCTAGGGGCAGCATGGTGGCACAGTGGTTGGCACTGTTGCCTCACAGCGCCAAAGACACGGGTTCAATTCCAGTCTCGGATCACTGTCTGTGTGGAGTTTGCATGTTCTCCCCATGTCTGCGTGGGTTTCCTGCGGGTGCTCCAGTTTCCTCCCACAGCCCAAAGATGCACGGGTTAGGTTGATTGGCCATGCTAAATTGTCCTTAGTGTGAGAGGGATTAGTGGGGTAAATGTGTGGCATTATGGTGATAGGGTTTGGGGGGGGATTGTGGTCGGGGCAGGCTCGATGGGCCATATGGCCTCCTTCTGCACTGTAGGATTCTATGATTCTCTGATACGGCCCTCTGGTGATGAAGCTTGAAGGCGTTGACAGACAGCGTCCTTTTCCAATGGCACTGGGGAAGAGGTGGGATCACAAAACCTCCAGGTTGGAATAGACAATAACTGACTGAACTCCCCTGACCATGCTTGCGGTGAGCAGCCACTAGCTGTTATTACAGGCAGTTGAGGAATTATTTTTAACAGTAATGATTTCTCCTCATTACCCATCTGTAAACAGAAACATGTTTTTATTTTCCCCTCCTTTACAAGCAATGTTTCCCAACCCTTTTTTCCCTCTTTATGAGCGGAAGCACATTTCCCAATCCTTCAGTTTTGGTGAGCTCTGATTTCTAGGAATAACCCGACAGTAAACTCGTGCTAGGATGAACTTGAAGGGTTAGTTTATTTGCATAGACTCGAAAGCCTCCATGCTTTTGATAGTTTGTAGTTCCCATCACCCAAAGTGCAATGGGAGTGGGAATATTGGCTGGATTTTTCCCACACCTCGTAAGAAACACTCCCACAGCCTCCCCAATTCTCTCCCACCTACCACCACCACCACCACCCGCCCCCCCCCCCCCCCCCCCCCCGCCCCCCCAGCAGCCTTCAGGATGCTACTGGCAGAGTTGTTAAATGCCAGCTGGGTCCCCATTTCTTCCCGGAGGTATCACTGCTTTGTATGGCTCCTGCTCTGACCGAGATCACAAGGAACCAGCCCAATCCATCACGCAAACCAGCTTCCCATCCATTGACTCTGTCTACACCTCCCGCTGCCTTGGAAAAACAGTCAACATAATTAAGGACCTCACGCACCTCGGACATTCTCTCTTCCACCTTCCTCTGTTGGGAAAAAGATACAAAAGTCTGAGGTCGCGTACCAACCGACTCAAGAACAGCTTCTCCCTTGCTGCTGTCAGATTTTTGAATGGGCTTACCTTATATTGAGCTGATCTTTCTCTATACCCTAGCTGTGACTGTAACACGATATTCTGCACTCTCTCCTTCTCCCTATGTGGGAACATAGATACACAGAAATGAGAAGCAGGAGTAGGCCATTCAGCCCTTCGAGACTGCTCCTCCATTCATTATGATCGAATTCAATATCCTGATAACTGCCCCCCCGTCCATCATATCCCTTGATCCCTTTAGCCCCAAGAGCTATGTCTAATTTCTTCTTAAAATCAGACAACGTTTTAGCCCCAGCTACTTTCTGTGGGAGTGAATTCCACACATTCACCACCCTCTGGGTGAAGAAATTTCTCCTCACCTTGGTTCTATATGGTTTACCCTTTAGCCTCGAACTATGACCCCAAGTTCTGGACTCCCCCATCATTGGGAACATTCTTTCAGAATCTACCCTGTCTAACCCTGTTAGAATTTTATACGTTTCTATGAGATCCCCTCTCACTCTTCTGAACTCTAGTGAATATAAGTCTCCCCTCATATAACAGACCTGCCAATCCCAGGAATCTGTGAATGGTATGCTTTATCTGTGTAATGCACAATACTTCTCGCTGCATACTAATACGTGACAATAATAAGTCGAATCAAATCATTGGATCTGACACCTGACTCGTTCCCACCCTTGCCTGCTTCTTCTTTCTGAGGAGAGTTTGCGATTGGGCCTGGGAGTGGATCCTCCATTCCTTGCTCAGCACACTGATTACACATCGAAAGCATGCATAGGACATTGAAAGTCTGCAAAGGGATGTAGATAGTCTAAGTGAGTGGGCTGGCAGATATAATACAATGCTGGTAAACGTGAGGTCATCCATTTTGGTCGGAATAACGCAAACTGGACTATTATTTAAATGGTAAAAAATTGCAGCATGCTGCTGTGCAGAGGGACCTGGGTGTCCTTGTGCAGGAATCTCAAGGAGTTGGTTCACAGGTACACAGGTATTTAAGAAGGCAAATGGAATTTTGTCCTTCATTGCTAGAGGGATGGAGTTTAAAAACAGCGAGGTTATGTTGCAGCTGTATAAGGTGCTGGTGAGGCCACACCTGGAGTACTGTCTACAGTTTTGGTCTCCTTACTTGACAAAGGATATACTGGCACTGGAGGGGGTGCAGAGGAGATTCACTAGGTTGATTCTGGAGTTGAGAGGGTTGGCTTATGAGGACAGACTGAGTAGACTGGGACGAAACTCATTGGAATTCAGAAGAATGAGGGGAGATCTTATAGAAACATATAAGATTATGAAGGGAATGGATAAGATAGAAGCAGGAAAATTGTTTCCACTGGCGGATGAAACTAGAACTGGGGGCATAGCCTCAAAATAAGGGGGAACAGATTTAGGACTGAGTTGAGGTGGAACTTCTTCACACAAAGGGTTGTGAATCGTGGAATTCCCTGCCCAGTGAAGCAGTTGAGTTTAAGTCTATTCATTATGTCACAATTAGGCTTACATTAACACTGCAATGAAATTACTGTAAAAAACCCCTAGTCACCACACTCTGGCGCCTGTTTGGGTACATTGAGGGAAAATTTAACATGGCCAATGCCCCAAACTTGCACAACTTTTTGGACTGTGGGAGGAAACCCATGCAGACGGGGAGAATGCGCAAATTCTGCACAGACAGTGACCTAAGCTGGGAATCGAACCCAGGTTCCTGGCGCAGAGAGGCAGCAGTGCTAACCACTGGGCCACCATGCCGCCTCAACGAGGCCACCTCATAGAACGTTTTTAATGCAAGGATAAATAGATTTTTGAACAGTCAAGGAACTTAGGGTTATGGTGAGCAGATGGGTGACTGGAGCTGAGTCCACAACAAGATCAGCCATGATCTTATGTCGGTGCTGGGGCCTCAGCTTTTTACCATTTATATAGATGATCTGGAGGAGGGAACCGAGTGTAGGGTGTCGAAATTTGCTGATGACACTAAGATTGGGGGAACGGCAAATTGTGCGGAGGGTGTGGAGAGTCTGCAGAAGGATCTAGATAGGCTGGGCGAATGGGCCAGGAAATGGCAAATGGAATTTAATGTTGGCAAGTGTGAGGTGGTCCACTTTGGTAGGAAGAATGGTAGGAAGGACTATTACTTACGGGGCGAAAAACTGCAGCAGGCGACGGTGCAGAGGGACCTCGGGGTCCTTGTGCATGAGTCGCAAAAACCCAGCTTGCAGGTGCAGCAGGTGGTCAGGAAGGCGAATGGGATGCTGGCCTTCATAGCGAGGGGGATTGAATATAAAAGTAGGGAGGTCTTGCTGCAGCTGTATAGGGCATTGGTGAGGCCGCAGCTGGAGTACTGTGTGCAGTTTTGGGCGCCGCACCTGCGCAAAGATATTTTGGCCTTGGAGGGAGTGCAGAGGAGGTTTACTAGGCTGATACCGGAGTTGAGGGGGTTGAGCTATGAGGAGAGGCTGAATAAACTGGGCTTGTACTCGTTAGAGTTTAGAAGAATGAGGGGAGATCTCATTGAGACGTATAAGATGATGAATGGGATGGATAGGATAGAGGTGGAGAGACTCTTCCCGCTCAGAAAGGATAGTAGGACTAGGGGGCACAGCCTCAAGATAAAGGGGGGGCGGTTTAGAACGGAGTTGAGGAGGAACTTCTTCACTCAAAGGGTGGTGAATCTCTGGAATTCTCTGCCCGTTGAAGTGGTGGAGGCTACCTCGCTAAATATTTTTAAGACGCGGGTTGATGGGTTTTTGACAAGAGAGGGGATTAAGGGTTATGGGGAGAAAGCGGGAAAGTGGAACTGAGCAGCGACAGATCAGCCATGATCTTATTGAATGGCGGGGCAGGCTCGAAGGGCCAGATGGCCTACTCCTGCTCCTATTTCTTATGTTCTTATTGAATGGCGGAGCAGGCTCGAGGGGCCAGATGGCCGATTCCTGCTCCTAGTTCCTATGTTCTTACGTCTCAGTGTCCCACACAAGCAGTTTCACATTCAGGAATGCGTCCAGGAGGTGATGTTCATGATCTACACAGGGTAATGTCCTGTCCCACTGTGATCAGTCAAGAGTAACCAATGTTATTGACACTTACAAAGAGGAGAGAGGGATAGCTGTCTGTACACAGTATCAATCAGTTAAAATGCTCACTAAACATTAACCCGATTTAAAAACAACTTGCTCTTAATGAGGAAAGAGGGTGAGACTAACAGACATTCCTTGGTAAGTATCAAAATGCTATGTAACCTCGGTGAGAGTGTACTGTAGCATTGAGTCACTCACGGCACCGAAGAAGGCCATTCAGCCCATTGAATTCATGCCAGCTAACTGTCGAGCAAACAGGTGAATTGGGTAGAATTTGAAATTAATCCACGTTTTTTTCAACCTTGCTATTTGTAGCAGATTAACACCCGGCATCACACAATCAGACATCACAGGAGGAGGCCATTCGGCCCATTGGTTGCAATTCCCATTCCCAACCCAGGTCCTGCTGGCGTAGGGTCGACACATTCTGATCCATTCAGCTCCATAGTTCTGTCATTCCGTTTCTCTTCCATGATTTTTTAACCCAGTTTCTTCATTTATTAATCACAAGTAGGCTACATTAACGCTGCAATGAAGCCGCAGTGAAAATCCCTCAGTTGCCACACTCCGGCACCCGTTCGGGCATACTGAGGGAGAACTTAGCATGGCCAATGCCCCTAACCAGCACGTCTTTCGGACTGTGGGAGGAATCTGGAGGGCCCGGAGGGAATCCAGGCAGACTTGGGGAGAACATGCAAATTCTACACAGCTGGTGGCCCGAGCCGGGAATTGAGCCTGGGTCCCTGGCGCTGTGAAACAGTTGTGCTAACCGCTGTGCTGCCGAAATTTCCCCTTCCAAAGGTTATTCAATCTTCTTCCACTGCCTGTTCAGTCAGTGCATTCCAGAACGCATTCCAGATCACTGGTTTTGGTTCAAGTTCTGCCACAGCATCTTTTATGGTTCCCTGAGCCTGGGTCTCACAGAGAGACAGTGCCTCTGACAGTACAGCATCTCCCTCGCTACTGCACTGGAATGTCAGTTCAGATGAGAGGCTCAAACCACCCCCCCCAAACGGGACTTGAGCTCACCACCCTCTGACCCACAGACAGGTGCTCTTCACAATGAACTAAAGTTGGCAGTGAACAGGCGAAGGGTCCTGCAGTGGGCAGCCTCACTCGATCCCTCTCCAATGACCCTTGGAGTCAGTCCCTTACAGGGGCAGCATGGTGGCATACTGGGTAGCACTGGTGCCTCACAGCTCCAGGGACCAAGGTTCGATCCCCGGCTTGGGTCACTGTCTGTGGAGTTTGCACGTTCTCCCCGTGTCTGTGTGGGTTTCCTGCAGGTGCTCCGGTTTCCTCCCACAGTCCGAAAGACGTGCTGGTTAGGTGCATTGGCCACGCTAAATTCTCCCTCAATGTAACCCGAACAGGCGTCGGAGTGTGGCGACTAGGGGATTTTCACTATAACTTCATTGCAGTGTTAATGTAAGCTTACTTGTGACTAATAAATAAAACTTTAAAACTAAAACTTACAAGGGAAATTGAGAAAATGATCAAGTGGGTTAATGTAAAGCATTATCAACACTTCAATCTGATTATCTGAGTTTTTTAAACTTGTATTTAGTCCCACAAATGGATAATTTTCTGGTTATTGACATTTGAAGTTGTATCTTGTGGGGGTTTCCATTTCTGCAATCTGAACAGTCCAATGGGGATAGCAGAGAGCAGGGAAACTGACCAATCTTTAATCCTTTTCCAATCCCCTTGGAGAGATTTAACCTTTGCCATTATGCAGGGCAGAGAAGTCATTTAACAGCCCATTCATTACAAAGTGTGCCCCAGATGCTGTGGTCAGAAAATCTACCCTTCCAGTCCTTTCGAGCAACTACTCCCCGTCACTGGAACATTGAGTTGGAGTTGTGAGGATTGATGCACACATCACCAGCCAGCCAGCGCCATTAACAGCAACACCCATTTTACCACCATCGCCAGCCCACTAAGAATACTGCATTGTTATCCCAATGCTCCCACTGGGCTGTGAGTGCATCGGGTGTTGCAGTTCTGGTGATGCCCTGAGTTCTTTCATGGATCATTTAACCACATTTAGATGAAAATTCCTTCATTTACAATCCACCCAACGCTCTCCAAAGAACTTGATTCAGACTGGGACAGAGAGCAGGATAGGGGGTCAGAATGGAGAAGGAGCAGGATAGGGGGTCAGAGTGCAGAGAGCAGGATAGGGGGTCAGAGTGCAGAGAGCAGGATAGGGGGTCAGAGTGCAGGGAGCAGGATAGGGGGTCAGAGTGCAGCCAGCAGGATAGGGGGTCAGAGTGGAGAGGGAGCAGGATAGGGGGTCAGAGTGCAGGGAGCAGGATAGGGGGTCAGAGTGCAGGGAGCAGGATAGGGGGTCAGAGTGCAAGGAGCAGGATAGGGGGTCAGAGTGCAAAGAGCAGGATAGGGGGTCAGAGTGCAGGGAGCAGGATAGGGGGTCAGAGTGCAGAGAGCAGGATAGGGGGTCAGAGTGCAGGGAGCAGGATAGGAGGTCAGAGTGGAGAGGGAGCAGGATAGGGGGTCAGAGTGCAGAGAGCAGGATAGGGGGTCAGAGTGCAGGGAGCAGGATAGGGGGTCAGAGTGCAGGGAGCAGGATAGGGGGTCAGAGTGGAGAGGGAGCAGGATAGGGGGTCAGAGTGCAGAGAGCAGGATAGGGGGTCAGAGTGCAGGGAGCAGGATAGGGGGTCAGAGTGCAGAGAGCAGGATAGGGGGTCAGAGTGCAGGGAGCAGGATAGGGGGTCAGAGTGCAGGGAGCAGGATAGGGGGTCAGAGTGAAGAGGGAGCAGGATAGGGGGTCAGAGTGCAGAGAGCAGGATAGGGGGTCAGAGTGAAGAGGGAGCAGGATAGGGGGTCAGAGTGCAGAGAGCAGGATAGGGGGTCAGAACCATAGAACCATAGAAAATTACAGCTCAGAAACAGGCCCTTTGGTATTGTTCACCTTGGCAAGGAGGTTTAGAGAACATTTGATTGAGGTATTCAAAATCCCGAGGGCAGAGCAGATTGAGAAAACTGTTCCAACTGCTGGAAGGATTGAGAAAAGACACAGGTTTAAGATAATTGGTAAAAAAAATGGCAAAATGAGAAGCAGGTGGTTTGAGTCTGGAATGTCCTGTCTGAGAGTGTGGTGGAGGCAAATTCAATAGAGACTTTCGAAAGGAAATTGGATTATTATCTGAACAATATGGTGATGGCAAGAAGGCAAGGGAATGGCACCATGTTCCTATTGGCTCATTCGGAGAGAGACATAATGGGTCAAATGGCCTCCTTCTGTGCTGTAGCCACAGTGGTACAGTTGTTGGCATTGCTGCCTCACAGCACCAAGGACCTGGGTTCGATTCCCGGCTCGGGTCACTGTCTGTGTGGAGTCTGCACATTCTCTCCGTGTCTGTGTGGGTTTTCTCCGGGTGCTCCAGTTTCCTCCCACAGTCTGAAAGCTGCGCTGGTTAGGTGTATTGGCCATGCTAATTTCTCCTTCAGTGACTCCCGGATTCGGGGATTTTCACAGTAACTACATTGCAACGTTAATGTAAGCCTACTTGTGACTAATAAATAAATGTATAACTTATTCAGAGATATATTAGCACGGAGGATTTTTCAGGGTAGACTGGGCAGAGTGTGCCTTTGTCAACTGTGGTGCCTGGGTCAATCAGCCTACAGTGCTCTGATTGAACTTTCCTGCAGAGATTTGACGCGGCCGAGTGGTTTGCTCGGAGATTTCACAGGTCAGTTGAGAGTCTGCAGCGTTGCTGTGGGTCTGGAGTCACACATCAGCTAGCAGGCTGCCTCCTCGAAAGGACATCAGTTAATCTGACAGATTTTTATGACAATCCCAATATCTTCATCACCAGTACTGATGCGAGACTCTTTTCCTTCTCGGTTTATTATGTAATTGAATTTAAATCCTATCAGCTCCCCTGATGGGAACTAAACTCATGTCTTTGGCACTTTAGTCTAAGCCTCTCTAGTTCACTTTCGTTACCTGTCTATCGCGGGGAAGAGAGTGTTCTAGGCATCTGAGCCACAGCCAATATGGACTTTACTCTAATTACAAAACCATTTTTGGGAATTAGCAATTTGTAAACCACGTGCTTAATTCCTCCTCATTAACTTAAACAAAAACCCCCGATTAGTAAAGGCATTTGGACTTCAGAGAGTGGTGGAGAGTGGAAAGGATCTGTGAAGTGAAGTGAAATAGACTATTCTCATCCTTTGCTGAGTGATCTTTGGCAGACGAAGGGTGGGTGACACGTTCTTGTTTTGTAACTTGACCTCTTGAGTCATTCAATACGTAACCCAGGTGTGAAAGGCCCAACACCCATTAACCCGCTCTACATACCAGCACCAGCCACACAACATGCTGGATCTGGGCCAATCAACACCCGCCTTGCTCTTTAAAGGAATGACCCCTGCAGGAAAAGAAATAGACGCCTCCTGTCATTATTAACCCATCTGGGAGTAATTTTCCTTTGGGGAAAAATGTTTCAAGATCAGGACTAATGTTCCAGAAAACATGATTTCAAAGCATAACATATCTCCTGGAGAATTTGAATTCAGTTTTAAAAAAATCTAGAAATAATACCAGTGACAAGTGACCATCAAGCTGCTGTAAACACTAGTGAGGGAAATGACTGCATTCCTACATCAATTAACTTGACTCTCTGAAGAAAATTAGCAAGTTACTAAGTCATAGAAATACAGAAACTAGAAGCAGGAGTACGCCACTCGGCCCTTCGAGCCTGCTTCCCCATTCATTATGATCAAGGCTGATCATCAAATTCAATATCCTGATCCCCCTCTTCCCCGATATCTCTTCATCCCTTTAGCCCCAAGAGCTATGTCTAATTTCTTCTTGAAATCAGACAATGTTTTGGCCTCAACTACTTTCTGTGGTAGTGAATTCTAAGTCACACAGTCCACAGTCACACATACACACAAGTCATAGAACCATAGAATCATTGAATCCTACATTGCAGAAGGAGGCCATTCGGCCCATCAAGGCTGCACGGACCACAATCCCACTCAGGCCCCATCCCCATAACCCCAAGCATTTACCTCACTAGTCCCCCTGACACAAAGGAACAATTTAGCATGGCCAATCCACCTAATCCACACATCTTTGTCAAATTAAATCACAACTCAGGGAAGGTTTCTTTAGGTAGCACCTTCCAAACCCACAACCACTACTATTAGAAGGACAAGAGCAGCAGATACCTGGCAACCACCACTTGGAAGTTCCCCTCCAAGTCACTCACCATCCTGACTTGGACATATATTGCTGTTCCTTCATGATTGCTGGGTCAAAATCCTGGACACAGAGATAATATGCAAACTTCACACAGTCATCCAAGGCCGGAATCAAACCCGGCTACCTGGCACCACGAGGTAGCAGTGCTAACCACTGTGTGAATGTGTTGCCCTTGACTGCAACGGTTCAAGAACCACCTTTTTAAAGGCAATTAGGGATGGGCAATAAATGCTGGCCGAGCTAGGGATGCCCACATTCCATGAATGAATAAAAACCTAGGGGTGGGAATAAATGCCAGCCTTGCCTGTGACCAAATCCTTGGACTGATTTGCAACAAGTGTAATCTTTGACAGAACTGAACAGGTGGCAGAGGCAGAGATGAAACTCTCATTTATCAGCCAAAGTCAAAGGTGAATGTTCTGCCCCGCTGCATCAATTAGTCTCCCAGGGAGATGTTTTACTGTTCTGATCTTCTGCCTTGTTCCCCAACCTCAACCTCACCTTTCAAAGGCTAATCTGTTAATTGTTGAACAATGTGCAGAAGACCAGCCAATGTAAACTTTGCACTTGAAGCTCTGAGTACAATCCTGCTCTGTTAAGAACATAAGAACATAAGAAATAGGAGCAGGAGTAGGCCATCTAGCCCTTCGAGCCTGCCCCGCCATTCAATAAGATCATGGCTGATCTGTCGTGGCTCAGTTCCACTTTCCCGCCCTCTCCCCATAACCCTTAATCCCCTCTCTTATCAAAAACCCATCAACCCGCGTCTTAAAAATATTTAGCGAGGCAGCCTCCACCACTTCAACAGGCAGAGAATTCCAGAGATTCACCACCCTTTGAGTGAAGAAGTTCCTCCTCAACTCCGTTCTAAACCACCCCCCCTTTATCTTGAGGCTGTGCCCCCTAGTCCTACTGTCTTTTTTGAGCGGGAAGAGTCTCTCCACCTCTATCCTATCCATCCCATTCATCATCTTATACGTCTCAATGAGATCTCCCCTCATTCTTCTAAACTCTAACGAGTACAAGCCCAGTTTATTCAGCCTCTCCTCATAGCTCAACCCCCTCAACTCCGGTATCAGCCTAGTAAACCTCCTCTGCACTCCCTCCAGGGCCAAAATATCTTTGCGCAGGTGTGGCGCCCAAAACTGCACACAGTACTCCAGCTGCGGCCTCACCAATGCCCTATACAGCTGCAGCAAGACCTCCCTACTTTTATATTCAAGCCCCCTCGCTATGAAGGCCAGCATCCCATTCGCCTTCCTGACCACATGCTGCACCTGCAAGCTGGGTTTTTGCGACTCATGCACAAGGACCCCGAGGTCCCTCTGCACCGTCGCCTGCTGCAGTTTTTCGCCACGTAAGTAATAGTCCTTCCTACCACTATTCCTACCAAAGTGGACCACCTCACACTTGCCAACATTAAATTCCATCTGCCATTTCCTGGCCCAATCCCTATAACACAGTAAGAAGTCTCACAACATCAGTCTCATCAGGTGAGACTTCTTATTGTGTTTACCCCAGTCCAACGCTGGCATCAATTTCTATAACTGCAGGTTCCTGATATAAATCACAGCCAAAATATTCAGTGCAAAGAGAGCTGTTGTATTGGTCAGCCTGACGGTTAATCTCAGAAACACACCCACTGTCACAGACACAGTCACACCCACAGACAAAAACATATCCATCTTCAGAAACATACATACCCACCGAGTCACAAATTCACCCACCGTCACAGACCCACCCACAGTCACGAACAGTCAGTAAAGTAAGCACAGCAAGAAATAAACCCAGTCATATAACACCCACATGCACACCCACACACACACAGACACTGACATATCCAGTCACATACTCACCCACAATTCCACACACTCAGATACAGACACACTCAGTAACTCACTGACTCACCCAGTCAGACACAGCCAGTCAGACACAGATACACACAGTCAGACACAGCCAGTCAGACACAGATACACACAGTCAGACACAGCCAGTCAGATACATACACACACACAGTCAGACACACACACAGTCAGACACAGACACAGACACACAGTCAGACACACCCAGTAAGACACAGACACACACAATCAGACACACACAATCAAACAGAGATATCCAGTCAGACACACCCAAACAGATACAGACATACTCAGTAACTCACCGATTCACCAGTCAGACACAGACGCAGTCAGAGACACCCAATCAGACACACCCAGTCAGACACAGACACATCCAATCAGACAGAGACTCACTCAGTCAGACACAGACACACCCAGTCAGACACAGACTCAATCAGTCAGACACAGAGTCACCCAGTCAGACACACCCAGTCATAGACACTATAATTTCTCAGAAGGCTAAGGAAATTTGGCATGTCAGCTACGACGCTCACCAATTTTTACAGATGCATTGTAGAAAGCATTCTTTCTGGTTGTATCACAGCTTGGTATGGGCTCCTGCTCTGCCCAAGACCGCAAGAAACTACAAAAAGTCGCGAATGAAGCCCAATCCATCACTCAAACCAGCCTTCCATCCATTGACTCTGTCTACACTTCCCACTGCCTCGGCAAAGCAGCTAGCGTAATCAAGGTCCCCACACATCCCAGACATTCTCTCTTCCATCTTCTTCCTTTGGGGAAAAGAGACAAAAGTCTGAGGTCACATACCAACCACATCAAGAACAGCTTCTTCCCTGCTGCTGCCAGACTTTTGAATGGACTTACCTTGCATTAAGTTGATCTCTCTCTACACCCTAGCTATGACTATAACACTACATTCTGCACTGCCCTGTTTCCTTCTCTATGAATGGTATGTTTTGTCTGTATAGCATGTAAGAAACAATACTTTTCACTGTATGTTTCACTGTATAACTACCCAGCCTTTAGGAGAACAGTGACCATGACACCACACAACCCTGCCACAGCAACCTCTGCATGCAAGATGTGCCGGATCATCGACACGGGTGCCATCCTCTCACGTGAGAACACCATCCACCAGGTACATGGTGCGTACTCTTGCGACTCGGCTAACATTGTCTACCTGATACGCTGCACGAAAGGATGTCCCGAGGCATGGCACATTGGGGAGACATGCAGACACTACGACAACGAATGAATGAACACCGCTCGACAATCACCAGGCAAGGCTGTTCTCTTCCTGTTGGGGAACACTTCAGCGGTCACGGGCATTCGGCCTCTGATCTTCGGGTAAGCATTCTCCAAGGCGGCTTTCACAACACAAGACAGTGCAGAGTTGCTGAGCAGAAACTGATAGCCAAGTTTCGCACATATGAGGACGGCCTCAACCAGGATTTTAGGTCATGTCACACTATCTGTAACTTGGCTGGACTTGCAAAATCTCACTAACTTTACTGTCTGGAAACAACATTTTTTTAACCTGCGCTTAATGCTCTCTCCACTCACACTGTCTGTACTTCTAACACTTGATTAGCTGTAAAGACTTGCATTCCATTCATGATTCATGTAAATTGAGTTTGTGCCTTTATATGCCCTGTTTGTAATCAGAACTCCCACCCACCTGACGAAGGAACAGCCAGTTCCGAAAGCTAGTGGCATTTGCTACAAATGAACTTGTTGGACTTCAACTTGGTGTTGTAAGACTTCTTACAAGGGAGGTCCCAGACAATTCGAGAATAGCCAATGTTGTTCCTTTGTTTAAGAAGGGTAGCAAGAATAATCTAGGTATTTACAGGCCGATAAGCCTTACATCAGTGGTAGTGAAATTATTGGAAAGGATTCTTCGAGACAGGATTTATTCCCACTTGGAAATAAGCTGACGTATTAGTGAGAGGCAACATGATTTTGTGAAGGAGAGGTCATATCTCACTAACTTGATCGAGTTGTTCAAGGAAGTGACAAAGATGATTGATGAGGGTAGGGCTGTGGATGTTGTCTACATGGACTTTAGCAAGGCCTTTGACAAGGTCCCTCGTAGCATACTGGTGCAGAAGGTGAAGTCCACATGGGATCAGAGATGAGCTGGCAAGGTAGGTACAAAACTGGCTCGGTCAAAGACAGAGGGTAGCAGTGGAAGGGTGTGTTTCTGAATGGAGGGCTGTGACAAGTTCCTCAGGAATCAGTACTGGGGCCTTTGCTATTTGTAATACATATAAATGATTTGATGGAAAAAGTAACTTGTTTGATTAGTAAGTTTGCGGATGACACAGAGGTTGGTCGATTTGTGGATAGCGATGAGGACCATCGGAGGATACAGCAGGATATAGATCGGTTGGAGACTTGGGCAGAGAGATGGCAGATGGAGTTTAATCTGGACAATGTGACGTAATACATTCTGGAAGGTCTAATACGGTTGGGAAATATACAATAAATGGCAGAACTTTTAAGAGTATTGATAGGCAGAGGGATCTGGGTGTACAGGTACACAGATCACTGAAAGTGGCAATGCAGGTGGAGAAGGTAGTCAAGAAGGCATACGGCACGCTTGCCTTCATTGGCCGGGGCATTGAGTATAAAAATTGGCAAGTCTTGTTGCAGCTTTATAGAACCTTAATTAGGCTGCATTTGGAATATAGTGTTCAATTCTAGGGATTGCCACACTATGAAGGATGTGGAGGCTTTGGAGAGGGTACAAAAAAGATTTACCAGGATGTTGCCTGGTATGGAGGGCATGAGTTATAAGGAGAGGTTGGAGAAATATGGTTTGTTCCCATTGGATAGACAGAGGTTGAGGAGCAACCTGATAGAAGTCTACAAGATTGTGAGAGGCATGGACAGAGTGGATAGTCAGCAGCTTTTTCCCAGGGTGGAAGAGTCAATTACTAGGGAGCACAGGTTTAATGTGCAAATAGCAAGGTTTAAAGGAGATGTACGAGGCAAGTTTTTTTACACTGAGGGTGGTGGGTGCCTGGAATTTGTTGCTGGGGGAGGTAGTGAAAGTGGATACGGTAGTGACTTTTAAGGGGCATCTTGACAAACTAATGAATAGGATGGGAATAGAAGAATAGAGACCCTGGAAGGGTAGGGGGTTTTTGATCAGTCAGGCAGAATGGTTGGTGCAGGCTTAGAGGGCCAAAGGCCCTGTTCCTGTGCTGTAATTTTCTTTGTTCAAAAAAAATCAGGGAAGTAATGGATTTAATCGGTAGTGGCACTCCTGTGGTGATATCCAATTATCATGCAAGAACAGTAGAAACTCACAGCACAAGTCTGGCCTATTGTTATCAGTGCACAGCTCTTAGAGAGAACCATTCACATCACCCCACTTCCCATTCTTCTCTTTTTTTAAAACTTTAGATATAACATGTTTGATAGATTCTATTTCTGTCACTTTTTCTGGTGGGAAAATTACAAGTCCTAACATTCCCTCAATTCATAACATAGAAACATAGAAAATAGGTGCGGGAGTAGGCCATTCAGTCCTTCAAGCCTGCACCACCATTCAATATGATCATGGTTGATCATGCACTTACAGTATCCCAATCCCACTTTCTCTCCAAACCCCTTGATCCCTTTCACTGCAAGAGCCACGTCCAATTCATTCTTGAACATATCTAATGGACAGGCCCCAACAGATCTGGAAGAGAATTCCACAGGTTCACAACTCTCTGAGTGAAGAAGTTCTTCCTTATCTCATTCCTGAATGTCTTGCCCCTTATTCTTAGACTGTGACCCCCCTAGTTCTGGACTTCCCCAACATCAGGGACATTCTTTCCGCATCTAGCTTGTCCAGTCCCATCAGGATTTCTTAAGTTTCTATGACATCCCTTCTCATTCTTCTAAATTCTGGTGAGTACAAGCCAGTGGTCAGGAGATCATCATATTTCATTGGTTGAGAAAACTATTGCTGCAGACAACTTGCTGTCGCTGCTATAAGAATGGGTTCCATTTTCAAGTATAAAGAAAGATTTCAAAAATTGAGATTGGGGAGTGCTGGCTGATGGAAATAAGCTATTGAGAAGAAAAATAAAGTTATTTATAATCTGAAAGCAGGCTCAAAAATAATATTTCACAAAGTACAAAATATTGGCAAGATGACATGTATAAATATCAGCTATAGCTCAAGTCATAATTGAATGCCAAAAATGTATTATAAAAAACCGCTGATTAGGTGACATTCCCATGGTAAAGTTTTATAAATCCTGTTAAGTGGCCAAAAAAATCCATATACGTGCTTGGAAAGATTTAGCAGTGAGGAGTAGGATTTTGGCTGAAAGTAAATATATATGTTTTGTGTTCATTTTCACTGTTGAAGATGATAGGAACCCAGGAGTAGGATCAGATAGGTCAGATTCAGATCAGGAAAATGGAGGTAGAACATTAGCCCGTGATGTTGAAGATGTAGTGATAGACTTGGAATTACAAGGAAGAAGGGAAATTTTAAAAGTGGCCAGCAAGAGAAACTGAAGTGGTTAAACTGTTTAAACTTCAAAGCAAGAAATATAAGCAAGGTTAAGGGCACAGGTCGACACATAGCAGCAGGTCACTGATATAACAGAAACCTACCTAAAGGAGAGACAGAATTGGCAGCTTAATATGCCTGGTTATATTCTTCAGACACAATAGAATGGGGGATAAATGATTAAAGAATAAATTCCAGTTGTGAGACGAGATGACATGCTGAACAGGTCAACAAATGAGGCTTTATGGGTTGAAATTAGAAATAAAAAAGCGGCAGTCACACTACTTTTGTCCTGGTTTTGCTGCAATGGTACATGAACTATTTTAGTATCTGAGGCATCATGGATGATGCTGAACACTGTGCAGTCATCAGCAAACATCTTCACTTCTGACCTTATGAGGAAGGTCATTGATGAAGTAGCTGAACATTTTTGGTCTGAGGATACTACACTGAGGAACTTTTGTAACATTTTTCTGCTATTAATCCCCAGAACCATAGAATCCTTACAGTGCGGAAAAAGGTCACCCAGCCCATCGAGTCTGCACTAACTCTACGTAAGAGCATCCTAGTCAGGCCTTCCCCTCTTGCCCTAAGCCCCTAACCCCATGCATTTACCTTGGTTAATAGACTAGCAGTTAAGAATTGTATCTTGTCATGTTTAATCAGTAAAAGCATTTCAATTCGTAAGAGCAATGCCAATTCTTTTTGTTATAGATAAACTGCATTGTCACATAAAGCTTGTTTTAATAAAAGCTTCCTCCTGGGTCAATAGAATCACATCTGGAGCGAAATACCTTATTCATAGATTCCCTATATTGCAGAAGGAGTTCTTTCAGCCCATCAAGTGTGCACTGACTCTCTGACAGGTCCAGGCCCTAACCCCATATTTATCCTGGTAATCCCCCGACCCTACACATTTTAGGACATTAAGGAGTAAGTTAGCTTGGCCAATCCACCTAATCTGCATATCTTTGGACTGAGGAAACCTATGCAGACACAGGGAGAACGTGCAGACTCCTCAGTGACAGTCACCCAAGGCTGAAATTGAACCCGGGTCAGTGGCGCTTCGAGACAGCAGTGCTAACCATTGTGCAGTGATCTCCCGGGACTGATATGATTGATCTCCAACAACCACAATTGTCTTCCTTTGTGCCAGGTATGTCTCCAGATGCCGAATAACAGACAAAAGGAGAAAACAAAAGATTATTTTGCTTCAGTGATTATTTTATTATTTTAACACTCTCATTTAAAGTTAGCCAGTGAGTCAATTCTGTTAAGTCACTGATTTTCACATTGCGTGTGATAGGTGTGGTGTCAGACTATGGATTGTTGTTGTGGGATCCATTTAACCACTGACCTTGGTCAACCTACCCCTTCTCTAGGGCTGCTTGTCTGCCGGTTAATGTCTGAACTCCACACCAATCCCAATATAAAAGCAGCTGCAGAGGAAAGTGTGTGTGAAATAATAGTGTTAGCTGGGTTTTGAAATTATGGAAGACAATTACACTTGTTACTCTTTACGACATTCTCATTATTAATATTCATTAGCAGCGTTAATCCTGCATTCAGTTTGATTTTAGAACAAATCATTCAGTGCGACTGCATCATCTGATATTACTGACATCAAAGACCTCACAGATACCTTCACGGCTGAGGAGGTTCTCTTCAGTTCTCCAAGATTCAGAAGCCATTGCAGCCAGTGCTGCTGCTCCACAACTCGTTACTCCCATTTTTGGAGTAGATTGATGTTGCTTTTGTATCTTCACACTCTTCATCTAGGGGCCAGAGTAAAGCTGAAGCTGTACAAGGATTTGTCCTCCAAGAGGTTGAGTAGTCCTGTCAATGTGAGGCTGTTACAGGTTCTAGTTCGAGGGGTATCGAGTGACAGTGTGAGGAGGCTGGAATAGGCACCAATGGAGTTACATCCATCTCTTGCAATCAGAAAGAAACGTGACAAAATGGATAACTCTTTCAGTGTGAGGTGGGATGAACCTCCCAGCTTTTTCAGGTACAGAGGGAATTAAGGGATTTGGGGTTAGTGTGGGAAGTGGAGCTGAAGTAGGACAATCATAACCTTGTTTAATGGCAGAGAAGGCCTGAAATGTCTACTTCAACTCCTATTTATCTTTTCATGTGCTGTGCTGGAATGCTCAGCATCAGCTCAGGTACAATGGGACTTGGTGTGTGGCATAGTACCACACCAGATGACACATTTGTACCCAGTCAACAGAGGTATCATTTCATTTGTAAATTGGATACTGATGTGAGGCCCTGTCAGTAACTTGTTAGCATTGCAGTTTGGTGTTAGTACTTGATTTTAGACAGTGGTTTAGTTAAAATAAGGTAAGAAACATCCCTTTCTGTGAATATTTCCCGATTATCACCAATCATCGATCATGATTAACCAGAATTTCTCTTCATGTAGAGAGCAGCTCCTGCTTCCTGAAACATCACTGATCCTCACAGCCCCTTATTATAAAAGACACTCTTGTCAGAAGTTGCTGTCTTGATCTCTGGCTCCAGTTTTGAAGTTTCAATCTACAAGGTAAAAATGAAAGAGATCAGCTTGGATTTCTTGGTAGTGATTTTAATAAAATGCCTCAAGATACTGCGCGGGAACATTATAAAACAAAAATGTGGTATCCAGTCACATAAGGAGATATATATCAGGTGACTACAAATTCATTCAAAGAGATAGGTTTTAAGAAGCATCTAAGGGAGGGAATGCCAGAGCTTAGGGCTTCATCCGCCAAAGGCACTGAAAGAAAGAGTGATTAAAAGATTCAGATGCTTTAGAGGCCAGTTGAAGGTGGATTATAGGGGTAGAGAATACAGAGATGGAGTGGGGGAGGTATTAAAGAGATAGGCAAGGTTGGGGGAGGGAATGGAAGGAGTTAAAAATAGGATGAGAATTTTATGATCAAGACTTACTTAGCCAACCAGGAATATCTAAGTTTCAAGATAGAAAGGTATGGATAAGGGTTTCAGCAACTCATAAACTGAGGCAGGGGAAAGAGGCAATGCTATCAGGAGCAGAAATCAGTGACATTAGTGATGGAGCAGGACTCTACAGTGCCACTTTTGTTACTGTGTGTGAGTTTCTCCTTGCCTCTCCCCAGTGTAATGACACATGCTGGAAGGCAGGCTCCACATGCCTGCCACTAACAAGCAAGCTTTCTTCAAAGGAGAGCATCAGCAGTCTATTTGACTGGGGAAGACAGGCCACTTGTGTGCAATGCAGCTCTCATCTCAGGCCTAATGTGGGTCAGTGCTAAATACTAAATATCTGCTTTCTACCAGGGGTATTGAGCTACTATTAGCAGCCAAACCTTGGTACCTTCAGAATCTTAGAATCTAGATCATGGAGAGGCCATTCGGCCCAAACTGGTGCATTCCGACCAAAGTGCCCATCTAAGCTAACCCCATCTGCCTGCATTTGGCCACAAGGTTCTAGATTGTGGTTGAATACCTGCCACTGCTGGTCGCCCACAGCACCTCATGGACGCCCAATTTTGAGCTACTTAATTTGTTTGAAATCTATCTCATTTAGCACAGTGGTAGTGTCACATATCACAGTGGAAGATACCCTTAATAAAAAGATATTTTCAGCTATCTGTACAAAGGTTGTGCGGTCATTATTTCTACCAATACTGCCATGGACAGAAAAATCTGAGCTTTACATCAGTGATAGGGAAATTATTGGAGAGGATTCTTCGTGATAGAATTTATTCCCACTTGGAAGTAAGTGGATGTATTAGTGAGAGGCAACATGGTTTGTGACGGGGAGGTCTCACGAACTTGATTGAGCTTTTCGAGGAAGTGACGAAGATAATTGATGAAGGTAGGGCAGTGGATATTGTCTATATGGACTCCAGTAAGGCCTTTGACAAGGTCCCTGATGGCAAACTAGTGCAGAAGGCGAAGTCTAATGGGATCAGAGGTGAGGTGGCGAGGTGGATACAGAACTGGCTCAGTCATAGAATACAGTAAGAAGTCTCACAACACCAGGTTAACCTGGTGTTGTGAGACTTCTTACTGTGTTTACCCCAGTCCAACACCAGCATCTCTACATCAGTCATAGAAGACAGAGAGTAGCAGTGGAAGGGTCCATTTCTGAATGGAGGGCTGTGACAAGTGGTGTTCCTCAGGGATCAGTGCAGGGACCTTTGCTGCTTGAAATTTACATCGATGATTTGGAGGAAAATGTAACTGGTTTGATTAGTAATTTTGCAGACGACACAAAGGTTGGTGGATTTGCGGAAAGCGATGAGGACCATCAGAGGATATGGCAGGATATAGACTGGTTGGAGACTTGGATGAAGAGATGACAGATGGAGTTTAATCTAGACAAATGTGAGGTAATGCATTTTGGAAGATCAATTACAAATAGGAAATATATAATAAATGGCAGAATCCTTAAGAGTATTGATAGGCAGAGGGATCTGGGTGTACAGGTACACAGGTCACTGAAAGTGGCAATGCAGGTGGAAAAGGTAGTCAAGAAGGCATACGGCATGCTTGCCTTCATCGGCCGGGGCATTGAGTTAAAAATTGTCAAGTCACGTTGCAGCTTTATAGAACCTTAGTTAGGCCACACTTGGAATATAGTGTTCAATTCTGATCGCCACACTACCAGAAAGATGTGGAGGCTTTGGAGAGGATACAGAAAAGATTTACCAGGATGTTGCTTGGTATGGAGGGCATTAGCTATGAGGAGAGGTTGGAGAAACTTGATTTGTTCTCACTGGAACGATGGAGGTTGAGGGGCGACCTGATAGAAGTC
This sequence comes from Carcharhinus amblyrhynchos, assembly GCF_965287045.1. NCBI lineage: Eukaryota > Metazoa > Chordata > Chondrichthyes > Carcharhiniformes > Carcharhinidae > Carcharhinus > Carcharhinus amblyrhynchos. The sequence continues at coordinate 674,370 of NW_027649817.1, forward strand.
TACAAGATTATGAGGGACATGGGCAGAGCGGATAGACAGAAGCTTTTCCCAGGGTGGTGAAGTCAACTACTAGGGGGCATAGGTTGTAGGTGCGAAGGGCATGGTTTGAAAGAGATGTACGCAAGTTTTTTACAAAGAGGGTGGAGGGTGTGTGGAACCATCTGCCGGGGGAGGTAGTAGAAGCAGATATGATAGTGAGCTTTAAGGGGTATCTGTACAAATACATGACTAGGATGGGAATGGAGGGGTATGGTCCCCGGAAGGATAGGGGGTTTTAGTTCAGTCGGGCATCATGGTCGGTGCAGACTTGGAGAGCCGAAGGGCCTGTTCCTATGCTATAATTTTCTTTGATCTTTGTTCTTTGAATCAGTTCCTCCAACCACTTTGGTTCAGAATCAGGCAAGGAATTAAAGTTCTGACTTCACAACCTCCATGTCCAATTCAACCAAACTGAGTTCTAATCCTGTATCCTTTTTTATTATAAAGCACCATCTCCTTCCACCATCTGTAAAAGAATCTGTGTCTATCTGAGTAATCGAAGCTCTCATCTGTGCCCTTTTCACTATTCTCGTGCAACTCTCCTATCCCTAACCCTCCACGGTCCTCAGCTAATCCAAAGCTCTGCTTCCTCTAGATTATCAACAGACCAAGTCTCGTTTGATCACGATTGTTGCTTCTTTGCTTGTTGACATTCTCTTACCCTTCTTTACTTGCTGATTTTCTCTCTCTCTCTCTCTGCTCTCTTTGTGATTCCCCCCACTCTTTGCTGGCATCGCACAGATGCCATTATGTCTGCCGAATCTCTGAGGAGAAGGTTCGAAACAAAGATAAAATATTTTAGGTAAAAAGGGGGTGATAATTGATAAATTAATCAGAATGACGGGGGATAAAATGCCTGATGTGGATGAATTACATCTTCACATCTTAAAAATAGTTCAGGAAGGAAAAGCAGAGGCACCATTAGTTATACAACAATATTACTGGAAAATGGAATAGTGCAGGAGGACAGGAATGATAATGTAATTATTATATTTCGAAAGGGCAATAGAACTCGCCAGAAAACTACATACCAATTAGTTTAAAAATGGTGATAGGGATGATACTGTAATCTTTACTCAAAGATGTAATATATAAAAAAATTTAGAAATAGTTGTTTGGTAGTGCGGAACTTGAGAACTGCTGATAAAAGAGCCATTTTGTCAAAGCTTTTTATCTTGCTCCCGCCAGAACAATTTGCAATAACGTAATTTAAGAGAAAACAAGGGGGTGATTCTCTCCAAAAAATTCTAAGTGTTGAATTCACGTGAAAACTGGAGTAACTCCCGCTGTTTCTTTTAGCAGGATTTTCAGAATGAATCTTCCACACTCTGAGCACTGCAGGGAGCCCTAGCGAGATTTACACTGAAAATCAGGGGGCAGAGCCTGTTCTCACTGGAGAGGTCGGCACAATAGCGCAGAGCTGGCCACTGTGCATGCGCCGATCTGTCAGAGTGGAGATCAGCGTATGTGCAGTGGCTCCGCACTGCCGGCCTCCCGATCACTGACCTCTGACTGCTGGCCAGCCCCACGACCCTGCATCGCAGGCCTTGAAAACGCCCCCCACCGATTGCTGGCCCCCCCTCACCAACGTAATGTCTCCGCTCCCCCACCGATCTCCCCGACCCCTCCCATTGTTCCAGTCCCCTCCAAACACCCCCTCCTCCACATCAGACCCAGGTGGCCAACCCTGATCATCCCCTTCCCTTCCTCTGTCCGCAATCCTTTTGTAGAGTGGCAGCAGGTCCCCCCATTAACTTCACCGATTGCTCCCTATAGTCTGTCCCTCTTCAAGCCCCGCCCCCTTAGCACTGCCTGGTGTCCGGTGGGCAGTGCCAAAATGCTCTTGGGTATCGCCAGTTTGCCCCAGGCAGTGCCAGGGGGACAGGCTGGCATGTCAGGGTAGCACTGCAAAGGGGCACCCCCCCCTTACCTGTGACCTTCTGGCCTTTGTTCTCACCAGGCCCTACCCCCATATCCCTACATATTTTACTCGCTAATCCCTCTAACCTATGCATCTCAGGGCACTAAGGGGCAATTTTAGCATGGCCAATCAACTACCTGCACATCTTTGGACAGTGGGAGGAAACCAGAGCACCCAGAGGAAACCCACGCAGACACAAGGAGAATGTGTAAACTCCACACAGTGACCCGAGCTGGGAATCGAACCCAGGTCTCTGGGGCTGTGAAGCAGCTGTGCTAACCACTGTGCTACCGCGCTGTGAACTTGGTAAAGATTGTGTACTCTTTGCAAGCTAAGTTCTCATGAATAGATGACATTGACTGTATCTTCAGTTCTACCACCTTGCTGGGTCGTGCAGATTCTGATGGATCCATTTGCTTTTGGAACTGATACTACGTCAGAACACCACTTGGCTAGTTTCATACCTGGCAAAATAACCCCTTGTTGATGATTTCACTCATGCCCCATTGTAGAAGTGGATGTGGGACCTTCCTGGGTGTAAACAGATCCACACGCTACGGACTTGCCTTCAGCATGATGCAGAACAGAGATTCCAATTTTCCCAAGTGTTTGATGAGTTTGGAAATTCCCTTTTAAATTTGTTGAATTGTTCTTGGGCGTTGCCTTCTCTAAATTTAAAGATTAGATTCAGATCTATACAGGCTTTACTGCTTAATAAGGAGCAGAATTTAGATTGGGTACAGGAGCTGGTGTCTCAGTTTTGTCTAACGGAATTAAGTGGCTGCAAAATATTACTCTGCAACGTTCCTCAACCCAATATCAAGGTCCAGGACGAATCCAGCTAAAAGTCAAAGAACAGTTGATGGAACAGGTACACGGCAGAAAAATCTCTGAGACACAGCATGCCATTTAGAACCAGAAATGTCCACGTGTCCCTGCTGTAACTGTGACTGTAAATGTAAATATATCCTGGTGAAGAGTTTCAGCTCCAAGTTCATCTGAGTAAGAGCAAAAACACCTTTGGGTGTTTGGTACTTCTTGTATTCCATCAGGCTAAATTTCCATAATAACTCTGTATGATGCCTTCAGCTGTAGATCATTGGCTGCTTCTTCCTGAAGTTGGCTGCATTTGTGCAGGTCAAAACTCATTAGACTGTCATTGAGTAATCTTCCACTTTGGTATCCATGCTGTTAAATTGTAGGTCTAGCAAAACAGTCTTTTTCGGATTTGATAATCTGCTCAGTGTGTCTACCTGGTTTGTAACAGACATCAAAGCTGTATCCCTGTATTTTTAAATCTGGGGATAGAGTGAGCAAGGCATCTGGCAAGGGAAACTGTGCATTGATCAGAGATCAACAACGACACCCAGAGGAAATCGTGGACGTGTGAAGCATGCCAGAGTGGTGCACTCATCTGTGGCTTCTGCCGAATCATTTCCAATGGTTTCTAGTCAGGTTCCACAATGAATTGTTTACCAAATAGGTACATGTGGAATCTTGTCATTGCTTACTTGTTCTTACTTACGGTAAATCTTGTAATATCAAATACAACAATGGATGCCTCATGCTTGATGTTTGAATCACTGGATTGTGCTTGTGATAGGCATTTGGAGCCAAAAGTAATTGGCTTTCCAGTCTACATAATGGGTGCTCCTAACTCTTTATGAGATTCAGTGTTCTTTAAGACTCACTTTTCTTGGTTGTAGTATTTGAACAAAGAACAGTACAGCACAGGAAACAGGCCCTTTGGCCCTCCAAGCCTGCGCCGCTCATTGGTCCAACTAGACCAACGATCCCAGATGCCCACCTCCACCACCTTGCTTGGCAGTGCATTCCAGGCCCCCACCACCCTCTGGGTAAAATACGTCCCTCTGATATCTGAGTTAAACCTCGTCCCCCTCACCTTGAACCTGTGACCCCTCGTTTTGTCACCTCCGGCCCGGGAAAAAGCTTCCCACTGTTCACCCTATCCATACCCCTCATAATTTTATACACCTCTGTTAGGTCTTCCCTGATTCTCCACCTTTCCAGGGAGAACAACCCCAGTTTACCCAATATCTCCTCATAGCTAAGACCCACCATACCAGGCAATATCCTGGTAACTTTCTCTGTACTCTCTCCAAAGCCTCCACGTCCTTCTGGTAGTGCGGCAACCAGAACTGGGCGCAGTACTCCAAATGTGGCCTAACCAACGTTCTATACAGCTGCATCATCAGACGCCAATTTTTATACTCTGTACCACGTCCTATAAAGGCAAGCCTTTATAGGACACATATGCCTTCTTCACATATGCCTTCTTCACCACCTTCTCCACCTGTGCTGCCACCTTCAAGGATCTGTGGACTTGCACACCCAGGTCCCATTGTGTGTCTATACTTTTGAGTACTTATACTATTGTAGTGCTCATGACTCTTCTGACAATACCTGTTTAAATGACTCAAATACGTGTTGGTGGTTCTCCTACTATACATATGTAGCATCCTTCCTTCAGAGTTCTCAATGTGATGATGCTTTATTCACTTGTTTTTGAAATTCTTTAATGGGATCTGGTCATCGCTGACTAGGCCAGCATTTATTGCCCAGATCCCCTAAGCTGCCTTACTGAACTGTTGCAGTCCATGTGGTGAAGGTTCACTCATAGTGGTATTGGGTAAGGAGTTCCAGGATTTTGACTCAGTGACAGTGAAGGAATGGTGAAATAGTTACAAGTCAGGATCATATGTGGCTTGGAGGACAGCTTGCAGGGGAGGAGGTAGCATACTGGTTTTGACACTGGACTAGTAATCCAGAGACTCAGGATAATGCTCTGGGGACACATATTTGAAACTCAAATGTGTTTCTGGAAACTCACCGCAGCAAATGGTGAAACTTAAATTGAATTAAAATCTGAAATTAAAAGTCTAATAAGGAGCATGAAACCAATGTTGAATATCGTAAAAACTCATCTGCTTCACGAATATCCTTTTGGGAAGGAAATCTATCGTTCTTACCTGGTCTGACCTACATGTAACTCTAGATCCACAGCAAAGTGGTTCACTCTTAAATATCCTCTGAAAAGCCACACATTTCAAGGGGAACTGGGAAGGGAGATATATGTTGGCCCAGCCAGTGACACAAACATCAATTGAAAGAATTTTTCAAAATGGTGGTGTTCCTATGTATCTGTACCTTTCCCCCCTCTAGTCCCTGCAATACCAGAAGCTGCAGTGGACAGGACAGGGACTGCAAGTTGCAGTGGATTGGACTGTGACTCCCAAGACCTTAAGTCCAGGGAGTGCAGGACCAGGTAAGTTTTGGGGCTGGGCTGGGGAGGTGATCCCCAAGATCTCTCTGTTCCTCTACATTCCTCAAAGACCTGCCATTGACTCTGTCATTCACATTTAAGTTTGTCCTACCAAAATGAATCACCTCACACTTATCAGGGTTAAGATCCATCTGCCACTTTTCGACCCAGCTCTGCATCCTATCAATGTCTCTTTGCAGCTTACAAGACCCTCCAACTCATCCACTACTCCACCAATCTTGGTGTCATCAGCAAATTTACTAACCCACCCTTCAGTCCCCTCTTCCAAGTCATTGATAAAAGTCACGAATAGCACAGCACCCAGTACTGATCCCTGTGGTATACCGCTGGTAACTGGCCTCCAGTCTGAAAATTTTCCCTCCACTACGACCTTCTATGAAATACGATGTGGAGATGCCAGCGTTGGACTAGGGTAAACAGTAAGAAGTCTCACAACATCAGGTTAAAGTCCAGCCAGTTCATTTGATCTTGTTTGAGACCAGAACTCTCCACTCACCTGACGAAGGGGCAAACCGAAAGCTTGTGGGTTTACTATATACTTTATAGCAAGGGGGATAGAATATAAAAATAGGGAGGTCTTGCTGCAACTGTACAGGGTACTGGTGAGGCTGCAGCTGGAGTAATGTGTGCAGTTTTGGTCGCTGCACTTGCGGAAGGATATATTGGCCTTGGAGGGAGTGCAGAGGAGGTTCACTAGGCTGATACCGGAGATGAGGGGGTTGGCCTATGAAGAGACTAATAGACTGGGTCTGTACTCGTTGGAGTTTAGAAGGATGAGGGGGGGATCTTAGAGAGACGTATAAGATAATGAAGGGGATAGATAGGGTAGAGGTAGAGAAATTCTTCCCGCTTAGAAAGGATAGCAGGACTAGAGGACACAGCCTCAAGATAAGGCGGGGGCAGTTTAGATCAGAGTTGAGGAGGAACTTCTTCACTCAAAGGGTGGTGAATCTCTGGAATTCTCTGCCCGTTGAAGTGGTGGAGGCTACCTCGCTGAATATATTTAAGTCACGGGTAGATAGGTTTCTGATAGACAGGGGAATTAAGGGTAATGGGGAGAAAGCGGGAAAGTGGAACTGATCCACTTCAGATCAGCCATGATCTTATTGAATGGCGGGGCAGACTCGAAGGGCTAGATGGCCTACCCCTGCTCCTATTTCTTATGTTCTTATGTACTATCAAATAAACTGGTTGGACTTTAACCTGGTGTTGTGAGGCTTCTTACTGTATTTTATGAGATAGCTAGTTACTTATCCAACTGGCCAAACTTCCTTCTATTCCACAGCTCCTTACTTTCTTCATGAGCCTACCATGGGGAACCTTATCAAATGCCTTACTAAAATCCATGTATACGACATCAACTGTTCTACCTTCATTTACACACTTAGATACCTCCTCAAAGAATTCAATCAAATTTGTGAGGCAAGACTTACCTTCATGAATCCATGCTGACTATCCTGGATAAAGCTGCATCTTTCCAAATGGTCATAAATCCTATCCCTCAGGATCTTTTCCATTAACTTAACATGAGTCTAATTTACATAGGTACCCCACATCATTTCTTCCTTCCCTATACTTCATGCTTATGTATTCTATTTAATAAAATTTAGTTGGCAGTCTTATTTGTAATGCAGTCTTGCTTCAGTTATTCCTGCTACATTTGTTTCCTTATTAGGGATATTGCAATTAGCCCCATTTTAAGTCCCTGTCCGTTGTTGTACAGGCAGTTTAATTTACGCTTAAAAGTTGTTCATTTACTGTTTATATTTCTGTTTTATAATAATTTGTTCCCTGACTGTTTATGTTAGCCTTGTTCCTTATCTTGCTCTGATCCTTACTGCTATCTTTTCATTTTTTTATCTCCCGACTTGTCTGGTTTTCATCAGATTCGTCTGGTTCTTATTACTACTCTGAAGTCCTTGCTTTATAGCCTCGCTGTTTCTGTTCTCTTCCTTTGCCTCTCACACAATCGTGCCGCGTTTCCTTTTACTTTTCCTTTCTATTTTGCTTCCTGATGTCTGACCTTTCAGCCTCATAATGACTGTGATTATATTTGTGAGCAAACACTAACTCCGGATATTGCTAAGTTCGCTAAATATAACACGGCACTTAACCTTGAACTGGGACACTCCTCCAACACATCATCAGGGAAAGGAATTTCATACAATCGTGTTCACATTTGTCCACTATTATTAAGAACAGTAATATTTAGATATTTATTAAAATATTTCAAATTTTCAATGTGAAATAGCAGCTCCCACTGTGAGAAACAAGCTTCATCAGCACTAAAACATTCATTACCATAGCACCTTTAGCAAGTTACATAGAGATATTGAGACAGCTGACCAAAAGCTTGGCCAAAGAGGTAAATTTTAAGAAGTCTCTTAATGATGGAAAGCTACAAAGAAAGAAAGATCTGTGGATGGAATTCCAGAGTTTAGTGATTTGGCAGCTGAGAGTTTGACCGGCGATCATGGAATGATTAAACTCACGCTGTGTAAGCGGTCAGAATTGGAAAGCACAGATATTTCCGAGGGTCGTTGGGCTAGAGGAGATTACAGAGAAGCTAGGGGTGAGGCCATGGCGGGATTGGAACATGAATTAAAACTGGCACTGGCGCTCTTGGTACCAATGTGGGTCAGTGAGCAGAGGAGTGCTGGATGAGCTAGTGTAAGATACTGAATTTAAACAGCGAGTGGATGTGACTGGTCTTGACACACTTGACTTTGTTATTACAGTGTTATCTGGTTGGGTCCATCTGTTTTACTGCTGATTCTTCACTGAAAAGAAATTGCTGCCACTTTCCTTTCTGGCTGAGGATGTAATGGTTCTGGTATGACAATTCCCCCGCTGAGCACTAACAGTGAGGTGTGAGTCGCTGCTGTTTCAGCTTTTGTCTTCTTGCTCTCTCCCTCTCTCTCTCTCACACTGTATTATATACACATACACACACACACACTCACACACACAGACATGCACAGGCACACACACATACATACACACGCACACACACACACATACACACAGTGTCACGTGTGGAGTTTTAGTCACCATGTTTTAATAGATTAGCATTGAGAACCTATATAAAATATCCTAAACAACCTCCGTTAACATTACGTCACTTTAAAATTGTCACACTTCCTCTTGGCAATTCTACCAAAAATGTTTAGGCTCAACACCAATGATCAGAATAAGGCACAGAGTGGGACAAAATGTGCCCTATCCCCTCCTACCTACACTTAAACAAAGGAACTTCAAACAATACTAACTTGGTCACCAAATCAGAAGGTTGTGGGTTCAAGTCTGCTCCAGAGACTTGAGTCCCTTATCCAGCCTGACACATGCAGGTCTGAGGGAATGCTACACAATCGGAGGTGCTGTCTTCAGATGAAATTTTAAACGGAGGCCCTCTCAGGTGGACATAAGAGACCCCATGGCACTATTTCAAAGATGAGCAGGGGCGTTCTCCCCAGTATCCTAACCAATACAATTTATTTATTAGTATCACAAGCTTTGGTTTCCTCCCACAGTGCATAAATGTGCAGGTTAGGTTGATTGGCCATGCTAAATTGCCACTTAGAGTCAGGGGGACTAGCAGGGTAAATGCATGAGGTTACTGGGATAGGGGCTAGGTGGGATTGTGGTCAGTGCAGACTTGATGGGTCAAATGGCCTCCTTCTGCACTGAACAGGATCTATGTTTCTATGACCCTTCTATGGCCAAACATCTCTGCTGATTCTCTTTGCTCTCAGTTCTGACGAAGGGTCATCTAAACTTGAAACTTTGGCTCTATTCTCTTCTCACAGAGTCTGTCAGACCTACTGTGGTTTTCCAGCATTTTCCGTTTTTGTTTCAGATTCCAACATCTGTAGTATTTTGTTTTTATGTTACTGCAATGAAGTTACTGTGAAAATCCCCTAGTCGCTGCACTCAGCCCCTGTTGGGTACATAAGAACATAAGAAATAGGAGCAGGAGTAGGCCATCCAGCCCTTCGAGCCTGCCCCGCCATTCAATAAGATCATGGCTGATCTGTCGTGGCTCAGTTCCACCTTCCCGCCCTCTCCCCATAACCCTTAATCCCCTCTCTTATCAAAAACCCATCAACCCGCGTCTTAAAAATATTTAGCGAGGCAGCCTCCACCACTTCAACGGGCAGAGAATTCCAGAGATTCACCACCCTTTGAGTGAAGAAGTTCCTCCTCAACTCCGTTCTAAACCGCCCCCCCCTTTATCTTGAGGCTGTGCCCCCACTGAGGGAGAATTTATTATGGCCAGTGCACCTAACTAGCACATCTTTCGGACTGTGGGAGGAAACCGGAGCGCCCGGAGGAAATCCGCCCAGACACGAGGAGAATGCGCAAACTCCACATAGACAGTGACCCAAGCCAGGAATCAAACCCGAGTCCCTGGTACTATGAGGTGGCAATGCTAACCACTGTGCCAATATTTAGTCTTCAACCACATTGCTAAACCAGATTGCCTGGTCATTGTCTCATTTCTATTTATGGGATCTTAGCTCGTGCAAATTTTATGATGTCAGGACATCCCAAAGAACTGTACAACCAATTTACTTCACAAATGTTGTCACTGCTGTAATATTAGGCAATGCAGAAGTACATCGATGTCCAACAAATAGTGGTGAAATAAATGACCAGGTAACCTGCTATACTGATGTTGGTTGGCCACAATACTGAGGAAAAGCTTTTCACTGAATAGTAATAGAGTATATTTTATGCTCACTTGAGACAGCAGAGAGGCTCTCAGTGTAGCACCTCATCCAGGCAGCCAGAATTTTCCGACCATTCATGTCAGCGGGATTTTCCCATCCCACTGCAGTGAAGGGAGATTTGGCTTATCGCCAAATTCTCCATTTTTGCTGCAGCGGGAGCGTGGTGTGAATGGGCAGTAAGATCGCGCCCAGCACGTCTGTCAGTGCAGCGCTCCCTCAGTACTGCTTTGGGAGCTTCTGCTTGCATTGTATGCTCAAGTCTTCTGAGCTGGACTTGAACACACAACCTTTTGACTCAGAGGTGAGAGCGCTACCCACTGAGCTCAGGCTGACACTTCTAAGAAGAAAGCTGTTGGATTGCTAGTTCATTAAAATCCTTCAATGACTTGGAACCTGCTGCCCTTATCTGGTCTGGCCTACACGTGACTAGTCCCAGCGATGTGATGAACTCTTCTGAAATCACACTTGTAAAAGTATAATTGCCAGAATTTGGCCCCAAACCATTTCTATGATAGGTAACAAATGCAATCCTTGCCTGCATCAGCCACATCCTTGGAATGAATAATTAAACATACGCGCACATTTGCAAAGATTGTTAATCAGCCTCAGCTGGGGCAGGGCGACTGTACAAATGACTGAGCTTCCTTTCAATCTTGGTAAATTGTGGCATTTTCAAGATGAAAGTCTGTCAGACGCTGTACCTAATACGTTGTTTATATTTGTATTGTGAATCACATCTTATCATCAGGCACTCATTCAAATGGAAACTAGCTCTGGGTTAATTTGGGATGATACCAGAACTGAGAGGTTATAACTATCAGGGAAGATTGAAGAGGTTGGGGCTTTTTCTCTTGAAAAATGGGGGGATCTGTCAGAACCTCGGAAGGGTGTTGATGGAATAAACATAGAGGGGCTTTTCCACTTGTGGAGAGACCAGAAATTGGGGGGAGGGGGTGGTAAAAAGATGGATTAATAAATCCAACAGGGATTTCATTGTTACCCTAAGAATAGTTTGAATGTGTAACCAGCTGTCTATCAGGAGTAGCTGATAGGAATAGCTCATATGCATTTAAAGGCAATCTAGGTAAAAATAAAAGGGCAATGGAACAAAAATACAGCTGACAGGGTTACATGAAGAGGAGGGGGAAGAGGTGCATGTGGAGCATAAACACCAGTTTAGATCAGTTGAACGGGAGGTCTTATTTCTGTGACATAGATTCCAGTTACTGAGTTTGTAATGTCTCAAAACCCTTTCTATCCTGGGAACAGAATGCAGCAGACAAGCTGCACAGCAAGAGCCCGAACAGCAAGAAATAAAGGTCAGATAATACAGTTTTAATGATATTAGTTGATGAACAAACTTTGACCAGGACACCAGGAGGAGGTTCCATGCATCCTTTTCAAATGTTGCTGCAGAATATTTTGCATTCACTTTTGTTATGTGATGAGACCTCAGCTTCAAGACTCATCTGAATATTGGCTGACTACAGAGCCTGATCCAGTGTCCCAAAATCTGAATGGATACTGTCTGATTGATTCTCCCAGAGTGTGAAAGGACTGTGTGACCCACTGTCCCTGAATGTGAAAGAACAGTGTGTAAACCACTGTCTAAGAGTGTGACCTACTGTCCCAGAGTGTGAACCACTGTCCTAGAGTGTGAAAGGACAGCGTGTGACCCACTATCCCAGAGTATGAAAGAACATTGTGTGACCAACTGTCCCAGAGTGGGAAAGAACAGTGTGTACCCGACTGTCTCAGAGTGTGAAAGAACAATGTGTGACCCACTGTTCCAGAATGTGACCCACTGTCCCAGTGTGTGAAAGGACAGTGTGTGACCCATTGTCCCAGAGTGTGAAAGGACAATTTCTAACACACTGTACCACTTTATCAGTTGTGGTGTTGAAAGAATATACGAACTCTATAACAGTGATTCAAAATTACTTAGCAAGTACAATGTGGTTTGGGAGGGCCTTAGGTCATGAAAGATGCCACAAAAATTCAGGTTTTGCCTTTTTAAAGCAGAACCCAATGCTTCCAGGTTGGAGTACTTTGTTGCCCCAAGAGGAGGTTTATGGAAGGTGATCCAGTTATCTCTTGCAACTGATGCAATGTTTATTTGCTTACACTACAGCATGTTACATTGTCCCCTCTCCATTTATTTTTAGCCCGGGGGTGTGAAGTAACACACAAAAACCCGTGACACTCACACCTTTGCTTACCATCACCTTGTGTGAAGTAAAGTCTGAAGTTGAAGTGTAACAAGAAGAAGCTGGTCTCTTACTGAGGCAAAGCCCGACATGCATTATGGGAAGCAACACCTCATTTGTTCAAACTGCACATATGTCTCATTCCTGCACCATATGGCACTCCAAGCTATTTACAGTAATAATTAATTCTTAATCAGCATTTAACCTCTGTAAAATGTTTTAGAGATCTAATCACCTTCTAGATAGCACTAATGACAGAAAAAAAGTATAAACACAGTCAGAGAGGAAATATACAAAGAGACAGTGCTGGGATATAGAAGGTTCATTAAATGACATTTTTGTGAATTTTATTTGCTTCAAGGATGAGGGGTTATTACTGGGAATGGGACACTGTCCACTTCAGGCAGCCAATGTATTTTACACTCCCTGGTCAATCTGAATCAGAGCTATCATTTGCATCAGGATATTCTGTGGTGGTAATGGAGGATGTCTGCACCGGAGCTTCTGAGAGTGAGGCAGGTACGGGCCAGTATTTGGGTGAAGATCCTCCAACGGTTCACTACAGGAACAGTGGTCTGCACGCCTTGAGTGTCTGCCAGTTTCCGCTTGTTATTTTGCTCCCCCACTGCTCCAATGCTATTATCACTTACACCTCTTCTGGCCTCATCTTTTGTTTCTTCACTTGCCCCACTACCTCCATTTTGCCTTGCATCATCATCCATTTTGCCATTTAATCACTCCTACCCTCCATCCCATCACAGACCTTCCTTTTTGTTTTTCCCTTCTGCCTTTTTCCTGGAATCACTTAGAAGTGTTTTTTCTTTCACAGTTTGTGGGCATTGCTGGACAGGTCACCATTTATTTCTCATCATTAATTTCTCTTGAGAAGGAGGTTGCGAGCCACCTTCTTGATAACTGAGAGCATTTGAGGTTGAAACACACTGGTGTTGAACTGGGGTCTCTCATAGGGCAGGCTGGGTAACGGGGGATGGATTCCTTTCCAAAAGAGCATTAATGTACCAGATGGGACTATTAGGAACATCGGAGCATAGTGATTAAGAGCGGAGGTAGACAAATTCGGTCCTTCAAGTCCGCTCCGCCATTCAATCAAGTCACAGCTGATCTCTCACTGGTCTCAAATCCACCTCCCCACCTCTTCCCCATATCCCTCTTTCTCTTTCTTCAGAACATAAGAAATAGGAGCAGGAGTATGCCAACTAGCCCCTCGAGCCTGCCTTGCCATTCAATAAAATCATGGCTGATCTGAAGTGGATCAGTTCCACTTACCCGCTTGCTCCCCATAACCTTTAATTCCCTTAACGATCAGAAATCTATCTACCTGTGACTTAAAACATGTTCAACGAGGTAGCCTCCACCACTTCAATGAGCAGAGAATTCCAGAGATTCACCACCCTCTGAAAGAAGGAGTTCCTCCTCAACTCTGTTCAAAACTGACCCCCCTCTTATTTTGAGGTTATGCCCTCTAGTTCTGGTTTCCTTTCTAAGTGGAAAGAATCTCTCTATCTCTATCCTATCTAGCCCCTTCATTATTTTATATGTCTCTATAAGATGACTCCTCAGCGTTCTAAATTCCAACGAGTACAGGCCCAATCTACTCAATCTCTCCTTATAAGCTAACCCCCTCATCTCTGGTATCAATCTGGTGAACCTTCTCTGTACTCCCTCCAAGGCCAATATATCCTTTTGCAAATAAGAGGACCAAAATTGTACATGGTACTCTAGTTGCGGCCTCACCAGTGCGATTCATGCACAAGGACCCCCAGGTCCCTCTGCACAGTAGCATGTTGTAATTTTTCACCATTTAAATAATATTCCATTTTACTATTACTTCTTCCAAAGTGGATAACCTCATATTTGCCAACGTTAAACTCCATCTGCCAGATCCTCGTCTACTCACTCAGCCTATCCAGATCTCTCTGCAGACTTTCTGCGTCCTCCACGCAATTCGCTTTCCCACTCATCTTCGTGTCATCAGCAAACTTTGTTACCCTACACTCAGCCCCCTCCGCCAGATTGTCTATGTATATGGTAAACAGTTGAGGCCCCAGCACCGATCCCTGCGGCAAACCACTCGTCACCAACTGCCACAGTTGGTGACGTGGCCACAGTTGGCCATGGTCGTGCCTCACAAACCTTATCGAGTTTTTTGAAAAGGTGACCAAAGAGGCAGATAAGGGTAAGGCAGTTGACGTGGTGTATATGGATTTTAGCAAAGCGTTTGATAAGGTTCCCCATGGTAGGCTATTGCAGAAAATGCAGATGCATGGGATTGAGGGTGATTTAGCAGTTTGGATCAGGAATTGGCTAGCTGATAGAAGACAGAGGATGGTAGTTGATGGGAAATATTCAACCTGGAGTGCAGTTACAAGTGGTGTACCTCAAGGATCTGTTTTGGGGCCACTGCTGTTTGTCATTTTTATAAATGACCTAGATGAGGGTATAGAAGGATGGATTAGTAAATTTGCTGACGACACCAAAGTCGGAGGAGTTGTAGACAGTGAGGATGGATGTTACAGTTTGCAGAGGGACATAGATAAGCTGCAGAGCTGGGCTGAGAGGTGGCAGATGGAGTTTAATACGGAAATGTGTGAGGTGATTCACTTTGGTAAGAATAACAGGAGTACAGAATGTAGGGCTAATGGAAGGGCTCTTAGTAGTGTTGACGAGCAGAGAGATCTCAGGGTACATGTGCATAGGATTAAGGAGGATCCTAAGGCGTTCTATAGGTATGTCAAGAACAGAAGGTTGGTTAGGGCAAGATTAGGGCCAGTTACAGACAGTAGGGGGAAGTTGTGTGTGGAACCGGGAGAGATTGGAGAGGCATTGAACCATTATTTCTCTTCGGTGTTCACGCAGGACGATATGAATGTAGCTGAGGAGGTCACTGGGGTGAAGGGGTGTAAAATAGAAAGTATTGCAGTTGATACAGAGGATGTGTTGGATATTCTAGAAGGGTTGAAAATAGATAAGTCCCCTGGTCCAGACGGGATTTACCCTAGGATTCTATGGGAGGCAAGAGAGGTGATTGCAGAGCCACTGGCTCTGATCTTCAGGTCGTCGTTGGTCTCTGGTATAGTACCGGAAGATTGGAGGACAGCGAATGTTGTCCCATTGTTTAAGAAGGGGAACAGAGACTTCCCTGGGAATTATAGACCAGTGAGTCTTACTTCTGTAGTGGGCAAGGTTTTAGAAAGAATTATTAGGGATAGGATTTATAGTTATTTGGAGAGTAATGAATTGATTAGAGATAGTCAGCATGGTTTTGTAGCGGGAAGGTCGTGCCTTACTAACCTTATTGAGTTCTTTGAGAAGGTGACCAAAGAGGTGGATAGGGGTAAGGCAGTAGACGTGGTATATATGGATTTTAGTAAGGCGTTTGATAAGGTTCACCATGGTATGCTTCTGCAGAAAATGCAGATGTATGGGATTGGTGGTAATTTAGGTACTTGGATCAGGAATTGGTTAGCAGATAGGAGACAGAGGGTGGTGGTTGATGGTAATTATTCATCATGGAGTTCGGTTACGAGTGGTGTGCCTCAGGGATCTGTTTTGGGGCCACTGCTGTTTGTAATCTTTATTAATGATCTGGATGAGGGTATAGTTGGGTGGATTAGTAAGTTTGCTGATGACACCAAAGTCGGAGGTGTGGTAGATTGTGAGGAAGGGTGTCGAAGTTTGCAGGGTGACTTGGACAGGTTGCAGAGCTGGGCCGAGAGGTGGCGGATGGAGTTTAATGCGGAGAAGTGTGAGGTAATCCATTTCGGTAGGAATAACAGATGTGTTGAGTATAGGGCTAACGGGAGGACTTTGAATAGAGTAGAGGAGCAGAGGGATCTAGGTGTATGTGTACATAGATCCCTGAAAGTTGGGAATCAAGTAGATAAGGTTGTTAAGAAGGCGTACGGTGTCTTGGCGTTTATTGGTAGGGGGACTGAATTTAGGAGTCGCAGCGTCATGTTGCAACTGTACACAACTCTGGTGCGGCCGCACTTGGAGTACTGTGTGCAGTTCTGGTCCCCACATTACAGGAAGGATGTGGAGGCTTTGGAGAGGGTGCAGAGGAGGTTTACCAGGATGTTGCCTGGTATGCAGGGGAGGTCCTATGAGGAGAGACTGAGGGATTTGGGGTTGTTTTCACTGGAAAGAAGGCGGCTAAGAGGGGATCTTATAGAAACATATAAGATGATTAGAGGTTTAGATAGGGTGGATGGTGATAGCCTGTTTCCTCGGATGGAGAAAGCTAGCACGAGGGGGCATGGCTTTAAATTAAGTGGGGGTAGTTATAGGACGGATGTCAGGGGCAGGTTCTTTACCCAGAGGGTGGTGAGGGACTGGAATGCCCTGCCTGCTGCAGTTGTAAATGCGCCTAGTTTGGGGGCGTTTAAGATATTGGTGGATAGGTTTATGGACGAAAAGGGATTGGTTTAGATTAGTGGGTCAATGTTTTTTTTTAAAAATAAGACTGGTCGGCGCAACATTGTGGGCCGAAGGGCCTGTTCCGCGCTGTAATGTTCTATGTTCTATGTTCTAGCTCCCTGAAAGTTGGCACCCAGGTTGATAAGGTTGTTAAGAAG
This sequence comes from Carcharhinus amblyrhynchos, assembly GCF_965287045.1. Taxonomy (NCBI): domain Eukaryota; kingdom Metazoa; phylum Chordata; class Chondrichthyes; order Carcharhiniformes; family Carcharhinidae; genus Carcharhinus; species Carcharhinus amblyrhynchos. The sequence continues at coordinate 691,166 of NW_027649817.1, forward strand.
GCGTACAGTGGTTAGCTTTTATTGGTAGAGGGATTGAATTTCGGAGCCGTGAGGTCATGTTACAACTGTACAAAACTCTGATGCCGCCGCACTTGGAGTACTGCGTACAGTTCTGGTCGCCACATTGTAAGAAAGATGCGGAGGCATTGGAAAGGGTGCAGAGGAGGTTTACCAGGATGTTGCCTGGTATGGTGGGAAGGTCTTCTGAGGAAAGGCTGAGGGGCTTGAGGTTATTTTCATTGGAGAGAAGAAGGTTATGAGGTGGCCTGATTGAGGCATACAAGATGATCAAAGGATTGGATAGGGTGGACAGTGAGATCCTTTTACCTCAGGTGGCGATGGCTAACACAAGGGGACATAGCTTTAAATTAAGGGGTGGTAATTATAGGATGGATGTCAGAGGTAAGTTCTTTACTCAGAGGGTAGTAACTTGTGGAATGCCCTGCCTGCAGCAGTTGTGGACTCACCAACTTTAAGGGCGTTCAAATGGTCTGTGGATAGGCATATGGATAACACTGGAATAGTTTAGGTTAGAGGGTCATTAGATTGGTTCCACTGGCTGGCGCAACATTGGGGGCCGAAGGACCTGTACTGCACTGTAATGTTCTATGTTCTAACCAGAAAAGCACCCATTGATTCCAACTCTCTGCTTCCTGTTAGATAGTCAATCTTCAATCCACGCTAACACGTTACCCCCAACTCCATGTTCCTAACCTTCTGCCTTCTGGAAATCTAAAAACACCACATCCACTGGTTCCCCTCTGTCTACTGCACAAGTCACGCCTTCATAAAAATCCAGTAAATTTGTCAAACACAACTTCCCTTTCATGAATCCATTCTGCGTCTGCTTGATCGAACCATTCCTTTCTAGGTGTCCTGCTATTTCTTCTTTAATGATAGATTCCAACATTTTCCCAACTATGACATTAAGGCAACCGGCCTGTAGTTACCCGCCTTTTGGCTCCTTCCTTTTTTAAATTAGAAACACATCTATCTCCCTCTTGAAACCATTTAATAGTTCAGATTCCACCGTGGTATGGGACAGCAAGTTCCACAAATTCACCACCTTCTACGAGAAGTAGTTCCACCGCAGCTTAGTTTCAAATCTACTGCCTCTCAACCTCTACCTGTGACCTTGTGTTCTAGATTGGCCCATAAACATTTGGTCTACATTTGCTTTATCAATCCCTTTTAAAATTTTACATATCTCGATCAGATCCCATCTCATCCTTCTAAACTCCAGCGAGTAAAAAAGTTTAAAGTTGGTTTATTAGTCACAAGTAAGGCTTACATTAACACTGCAATGAAGTTACTATGGAATTCCCCAAAGCTCAAACTGTTTAATCTCTGCTCATACATCAACCCCTTCATCCCCGGAATCAATCTGGTAAACCTCTTCTGAACTGCCTCCAATGCCACCACATCCTTCCTCAAATAAGAAGACCTAAACTTGATAAAATACTCCAGATGTGGTCTCACCAGCACTTTATACAATTGCAACAACATTTCTTTACTTTTATACTTATATCACAATCTGACAGTTACGTGGTCACCGATACTGAGATTAGCTTTTTAACCCACATATTTATTAACTGAATTTATATTCCCCGGTTTCTGTGATAGAATTCAAACTCATGTCTACACATCACCAGTCCAGGCTTCTAGATTTGATTCCACTATTATAATCATTGCGCTACCATTTCTGAAATCTAATGCATTCTGTAAACTTTTGCAGCTCCAACATCTTCCAGTTTTGATGAAAGGTCATTGATCCAAAACATTCATTCTGTTTCTCATTTCATAAATGCTGCAAGATCTGCTGAGTTTTTCCAGCGTTTTCTGTTTTTGTTTCAGATCCCCAGCATCTTGCATATTTTGCTTTTGTTGGGCGGAGAGATGGCAGATGGAGTTTTATCCGGACAAATGTGAGGTAATGCATTTTGGAAAGTCTAATACAGGGAGAAAATATACAGTAAATGGCAGAACCCTTAAGAGTATTGATAGGCAAAGGGATCTGGGTGTACAGGTACACAGGTCACTGAAAGTGGCAACACATGCTTGCCTTCATCGGCCGGGGCATTGAGTTTAAAAATTGGCAAGTCATGTTGCAGCTTTATCGAACCTTAGTTAGGCTGCACTTGGAATATAGTGTTCAATTCTGGTTGCCACACTAAGATGGATGTGGAGCTTTGGAGAGGTTACAGAAAAGATTGACCAGGATGTTGCCTGGTACGGAGGGCATTAGCTATGAAGAGAGGTTGGAGAAACTTAGTTTGTTCTCACTGGAATGACGGAGGTTGAGGGGTGACCTGATAGAAGTCTACAAGATAATGAGCAGCATGGACAGAGTGGATAGTGTTGAAATTGCGCTGTATCCAATTTTAACTTAATTTGGGTTGATTTTCCTGATGACTTCTCCATTTTGTAGCTGCAAAAGTCAGAACAGTCTTCCACCAAGGTAAAGCCTCTTTACACACGTGCTGCCCTGCACACACCCTCATGCTCCTCCTTGCCAACTTGCACCCCTCAAATAAACTCTGAGGCCTCTCACATCCTCATGCCAAAGTATGCACTCCCCAAACAACCCCTATGGCATCCCATATCGAGTTATGCTCCCAAATAATCGCTCATTCCCATGACTATGAATGCCCCCATAACCACCCATATGATCTCTCATGCCCCCATGTCAAGCTATGGCACTTCCAGGTCCATTCATCCACTATATGTTATACAGAAGCGATGCACACTATAGTGACAGTATGTCATGAAAAAAAACTTCAAAATAGTCATTTATTGATAATTTTCCATTTAAAAAAAAATACTTTTTAACGATAGTCCAATGAAAGTGCCGATCATCCTGACATTTAAAAGTTTCAATAGCTGAAATGGCAATCAGTTGAAACCACTTTATCTTGTATAAATAAACTTTGTAAAATTGATAGTAGATTGGAAAGCTAGGGTTGTCAATCAAACAATGACTTCTCTGTGCTCAGGTGTTTCAGTACTCTAAAGGATGTCAGCCATAATATGAGATTTGGTTGATGGCCTAGAAACACCGTTGAAACACCTTAGCCCCAGAGAAAACACTGCTTGACTGACAGCTTTGGTTCCCTGACCTCTGCTGTCAATTGTATAATATTCATAAATTATACGCCGTTAAGAGATTTCAAGTGCTTGAAGTTTCTTCTATTGATATTTTAATGGGTCTAGACGATTTTCACTTTCATTGCCTGATAGTAAAAGGACTTTGTGGAGATTTATGAATGAATTGTTATGTTTTAAAGTTTTTTTTACAAATCCTGTAGCGACTCCAGGATTTATTGGGTCTATACAGTCAACGGGCATGTACGTGCTACAGCTTGGCATGGGGGGGCGGTATGAGGAGCCATGGGGATGGGTACAGAGACAAAACTTGTCAAGGGAGTATAAAGAGCCATGTGGCTGAGCATAGGGGACATGAGGAGGATCTTTAGATCTTAGCTTTCAAAAGCTTTCCTCATGCAGATTATTTTTCACTCATGGCTCTTTAAAAAGCTGGCTTGACTCTACAAAAATTGAGGAGATGTAGAACATGCCTATCCTCACAATGGAGCTGGCTAGGTTGGGATTGTAGGGTGCGGGCTTGTGACCTGAACTAGCCCAAGCCCTTTCCACACCCTCAAAACGGCCTGGTGAAAATCAAAACCCCAGAAACAGGACCCTCCATCCCTCAACTACCTTCAAAGGGCTCCCGAGTCAGCTTGGCTCAGTGAAAATCCAGGCCATTACGTACAAGTGGGCAGAAATTTTGTCAAAAACCTGGATTTTAAGAGGACCTTATTGACCTGAATCTTGATTCAGGCTAAAACATGGTGTGGCTCAGGAAACTCTATCTGAACTTTGATAAACACAGTTGTCTTTGTGTCTGACGCTGCTCTCTGATTGAGGATGGAAAAAAATCAGCTTTTTTAAAATATTTTATTTATTGTCACAAGTAGGTTGACATTAACATTGCAATGAGGTTACTGTGAATATCCCCTATTTGCTATACTCTGATGCCTAATGGGGTACATTGAGAAAGAATTTTAGCACGGCCAATGCACCTCACCAGCACATCTTTCGGACTGTGGGAGGAAACCGGAGCACTGGAAGAAACCCACATAGAGAAACCCACAGGGAGAATATGAAGACTCTGCACAGGCAGTGACCCAAGCCAGAATCAAACCCGGGTCCCTGCTGCTGTGAGGCTGAATGGCCCCCTCCTATCACTATGCAACAGTTTTGCGGACCTGAATGGCCTCCTCCTATCACTATGCAACAGTTTTGCAGACCTGAATGGCCTCCTCCTATCAATATGCAACAGTTCTGTGGACCTGAATGGCCTCCCTCTAATCCTGTGCAATAGGTACCAACATAGCTTGGTTTTGAAACAGAGAGATTATGTTTACTTCTTTTGCATTTAGCAAAGTGTGATACATTTTATTCAAATAAATGGTTGCCATCGAACATTGAATTCTCCCTCACACAGCTCATGGGCCAATAACTAAGTGTCATATTGCTACAGCTGTTGTGTGAGGATAGGAGTGGAGAAGGGGCAATTGTTAAATAGTGCTATAATTGCTCAGCTAATCTCTGCACAGATTCTTGTGCTGATTTGGGGAGGGAAGTGTATCAAGATGGGATTCTGTTAATATAGTTAATTGTAATGGCTGTCAGCTTGGCTCAGCTGGTAGCACTTTTACCTCATAGTGAGAAGCTTGTAGACTGAGGCCCATGATTGAATTGATTTGATTTATTGTCACAAATATTGTCATATTTATTGGGATATAGTGGAAAGTATTGTTTCTTGCATGTTATAGAGACAAAACATACTGTTCATAGAGTATGTAGATGAGAAGGAAAGGAGAGGGTGCAGGTATAGTGTTGCAGTTACCGATAGGGGGAACAGAAAGATCAACTTAACGTGTGATAGGATCATTCAAAAGTCTGATGGCAGCAGGGAAGAAGCTGTTCTTGAGTCGATTGGTACTCAATTTCAAACTTTTATATCTTTTTCCCGATGGAAGAAGGTGAAAGAGATCCAGGATGGGTGAGGGTCCTTGATTATGTTGGCTGCTTTTCTGACACATGATGGGCTGGGCTACGTTCATAACCCTTTGTAGCTTCTTGTTATCTTGGTCAGAGCAGGAGCCATACCGAGTTGCAACGCAACCAGAAAGGATGCTTTCTATGGTGCGTCCTAGCGTCACAGTGGCACAATGGTTAGCCTTGCTGACTAACAGCACCAGGGACCGGGGTTCGTTTCCTGGCTTGGGTCACAGTCTGTGGAAAGTTTACACATTCTCCCCATGTCTGCTCGGGTTTCCTCCAGGTGCTCCAGTTTCCTCCCACAGTGTGAAAGACACACTGGTTAGGTGCATTGGCTGTGATAAATTCTCCTTCAGAGTACCCGAACAAGCACCGGAGTGTGGCAACTAGGGGATTTTCACAGTAACTTCATTGCAGTGTTAATGTAAGCCTTATTTGTGACTAATAAATACTTTAACGTAAAAATTGGTGAGAGTCACAGTGGACATGCCAAATTTCCTTTGTCCCCTGAGAAAGTAGAGGCGTTGGGGGACTTTCTTAACTATAGCATCGGCATGGAGGGACACTTAGAAGTCAGAAACTTTCGACCATTTCCACTTCGTCTTAGATGATGTAGACAGAGCCATGTCCTCCATTACGTTTCCAGAAGTCGATGACTATCTCCTATGTTTTACTGACATTGAGGGAGAGATTATTGTCGTAGCACCATTTCATAGAAATTGGGGCACCAAGTCCAGGCTGATGCTTCAGGCCAGTACTGAAAGGGAGCTACATTTTGGAAATGGGCCAGGGGTACCTTCCTTTAAGGTTGAGACTTAACAATTGAAAGCGAAAAAGGACAAACATTTGAACAATTTATTTCATGCAGAGGGTTATCTGGTCTTGCAAGAGACGCCCACACTCTATGAAAAATAGAAGCAATTTCTCCAGTAATACATCTCGCATTTCGATGGGAGAATTCAGGTGTTAGATGCCCAACGCTCGTTTGAGGAACAGCACCTCATCTTTCAAATAGGCACTTCACAGCCTTCGAGATTCAATATTGAATTTCAGACAGTAATCTCTTCCCCTACATTTTATTGCCTTTCTCCACGTATGGTGTCTAAATTTTGTCTTTTTTCATTTCAGATAGCAGCTGTTCATCACTCTGCTATCCTTCTCTGGACACATCTTTACATATGAATTATCAATTAAGAGAGTATATCCAGGATGGGTGAGGGTCCTTGATTGTGTTGGCTGCTTTTCTGACACATGATGGGCTGGGCTATGTTCATAACCCTTTGTAGCTTCTTGCTATCTTGGTCAGAGCAGGAGCCATACCGAGCTGTGACGCAATCAGAAAGGATGCTTTCTATGGTGTGTCCTAGCGTCACAGTGGCACAATGGTAGGCCACTCAGCCCCTCAAGCATGCACCACCATCCAATAAGATTATGACTGATCTGAATGTAACCTCAAGACTCAAGGACAGCTTCTTCCCTGCTGCTGTCAAACTTACCTTAAATTAAGTTGATCTTTCTCTACACCCTAGCTATGACTGTAACACTTCATTCTGCACTCTCTCGTTTCCTTCTCTATGAATGGTGTGCTTTGTCTGCATAGCATGCAAGAAAGAATACTTTTCACTGTATGTTAATACATGTGACAATAATAAATCAAGTCAAATTTCAACTCCACATTCCTGTCTACTCCTGATAATCTTTCACCCCTTTTGTTAATCAATAATCTATATTGCTTTGCTTTTAAAATATCCACCGCATTTAGAAGAAGTGTTCCATAGATTCACAGTCCTCTGAATGTGATCCCTTATCTCTTTAAACAGTGACGCCTAGTTCTAGATTCTCCCACAAGAGGAATCACTCTCTCCATATCCACCCTATCAAGACCCTTCAAGATCTTAAAGGTTTCAATCAAGTTGCCTCTTAATTTTCTAAACTCAGTGCAAAAAGCCTAGCCCGTCCAACCTTTCCTCACAAGGCAACCTGCCCATTCATGTATTGCCTGGTAAGGCTTCTCTGAACTGCTTCTAAATCATTTATTTATATCTTTCCATAACTAAGGAGACCAATACCGTGTGCAATGTGCTTTCAGCAATGCCCTGTACAAATGAAGTATAACTTTCCTACTTTTGTGATCAAATCCCCTCACAATAAACAATAAGATTCTATTAGCTTTCCTAATTTTTTTGCTGTACCTCCAAACTAGCCTTTTGTAATTTGTGCACTAGGACATGCAGATCGCTCTGCACCTCTTGTTTTTTTCCTTAATCCATTATCACAGTGCACCACCCAGTCTTTTATCATTGAATCCTCTTGTCTCCTGTCCTATCACAGATCACCCCTTTTGTTCTTTATCCACCCTTCTCCATTTGATTTATTTGAACCTGTAACACTTCTAACTTTCCTAGTTCTAATGGAAGATCATCAAGTTGAAGCGTTGAGTGGGATTCTCTGGCCTCCCCGTGGTGACTTTCATGGGAGGCGGCGCACTGTAGGCTGCTGGTAGGATCTCTGATCCTGCTGCTGTCAATGGGATTTCTGACTGACTCCTCCCCATGCTGCCAGGAAACTCATGATGGGGATATGTCCTGAGCGGGACAAGAAGATTCCACCGGTGTGAACAGCTGGAAAGTTCTGGCCGTTAACTCTTTCTTTCGTCACAGATGCTGTTAGACCTGCAGAGTATTTCCAGCATTTCCTGTTTTATCAGGATATTGAAAGGATGAGTTTCGATTGGAGAGTTAGGATATTAGGAAGACAGGCTTTAATGGGAGAGCTAGGGTATTAGAGGAAGGGGCTTCAAGAGTTGAGCTAGGGACTTATAGGAAGGGGCTTTGAGCTAGGAAATTAGAGGGAGGAGCTTTGATGGGATGGATGAGTTTTACTGGGCCAGTTAGGGTATCAGAGATAATAAAAACAGAGATTGCTGGAAATACCCAGCAGGTCAGGCAGTGGTTGGGGAGACAGCAACAGAGTTACTGGCTGGGATTTTCCAGTTGTTCACACTGATGGGATCTTCCGGACCAGCTGACAGCAAACCCTTGCTGCGTTTTTCCCAGAAGCATGAAGCGCAGTCAATGGGAAATCCCATTGACAGTGGTGGGACCTGAAGATCCAATGGCGTACCATCTCCTGCCATGAGAAACACACCATGAAGAGACCAGTCAATATCCCACCCCCACTATTTAAGAGCTGTGACCTTTTGTCAGAGCTGGAAAAAGTTTGAGATATTGTAGTATTGAGAAATTGAACGGATAGGAGGAAGAAGAACAGGAAAAGACTATGGTCGGGTGGCATCCAGGTGAGATGAAATGATAAAAGATTTCATGGTGCAAGGGCAAAGGGAGTGATAATAAAACAAGTAAAGACACCAAGAGATGTTTCTAGTTGAGGTATCATTGGCAGGTTAGCTGCCACTCAAACACAAAGCAACCAAAATAAGAAAGAAATGAGAGAAGAAAAACTAACCACCAAAAATCACAAAATAAAATGGGAACAATGGTAAACTCAACATGGAGTCCTTCCTAGTTTTCCCAATGACGTCCCTTCCTCTAAATCCCTAGCTCTCCCATTGAAGATCCCTTGGGTGCCCATTTGAAATGTGAGTTGCTGTTCCATGAACTTGCATTGAGCTTCATTGGAAACACTGTCTTAGGCCAAGGATAGAAAGGTCAGAGTGACAGCAAGTTATGAAATTAAAATGACAAGTGACAGGAAGCATGGTCGTGCTTGTAGACTGCACAGGACGTTCAACAAAATTGTGACCGATCTGAATGTAACCTCAACCCCGCATTGTTAGGTCTCCTCGTTGTACCAAGTTAAAATTGAAGTTTTACTTATTAGTCGTAAGTAAATCTTCTATTAACATTGCAATGAAGTTACTATGAAATTCTCCTAGTTGCCACACTCCAGCGCCTGTTTCGGGTCAAAGCACCTAACCAGCATGTCTTTCAGACTGTGGGAAGAAACCGGAGTACCCAGAAGAAATCCAAGCAGAGACGGGGAGAACATGCAGACTCCACACAAACAGTGACCCAAGCTGGGAATCAAACCTGGATCCCTAGTGCTGTGAGACAGTAGTGCTAACCACTGTGCTGCCCACACTGTTAATGGTGAATACAGTATATTCAATTGAAAGAAGTATACGTGAAGCGCTTTTTCAAACGGAAGGAGTGTTTGAGCCTTGGATAGTGAGAAGGGAGTAAATAAAAGGACTTGCGTTGTATCTCCTGCGTTTGCATTGAAAGCTACTGTTGAAAAGGGACGGGGTGTTGGGGTAACTAGGAAGTGGACCAGCTACAACTCATGTTGTTACCCACAGTGAGACCTTTCATTTGGAGGAAATAAGTGAAATTGAAGAAATTGTTCCATGTGAGAACAAGTTCAGCCAGAAGGAGGATGGTGGTGGATGGAAACTGGCTGGGCCTCCATTGTAGTTGTTGGGAATGTCTGAGGAGTGGATCAGGTTATAGCACTAATCTCACCTACTCTCCAGAACTTTCGTTCTTCCCACCCTTCCCCTTTTCACTTGCACCAAACTTATCATATTTCTAGCTTTTCCTAGTTTGATGTAGTCACAGATCTGAAAGGTTAACTCATAGAATTGTTATAGCGCACAAGAAGGCCATTCAGCCCATCATGTCTGCTTTGCTTCTTCAAATGTACAATTCACCTGGTCCCCATAATCCTGCACATTCTCCCTTTTCAATTAATAGTTTAATCCCCTTTTGAAAGCCTCAACTGAACCTGCATCCATCACACTCTCAGGCAGCGCATTCCAGATCTCAACCAGTCGCTGTGTAAAAAAGATTCTCCTCATGTCATTTTTGCTTCTTTTTGCCAATTATTTTAAATTTGTGCTCTCTTTCTTTGCATGGAAACAACTTCTCTCTATCTACTCTGTCCTGACTCCCCGTGATTTCGAATATCTTTATTAAACCTCCTCTCAGCTTTCTCTTTTCTAAGGAAAACAGTTCCAACTTCTCTACTCTATTTTCATAACTGAAGTTCCTCATTCATGGAACCATTCTTGTAACTCTTTTCGGCACTCTCTCTAAAGCCTTCACATCCTTCCTAAAGTGCGGCACCAGAACTGTACACAATACTCCAGCTGAGGCTGAACTAGTGTCTGATAACATAAACTCGTTGCTCTTGTACTTTACTCCCTATTAATGAAGCCTGGGATGTTCCATGTTTTTTTTACTCTCAACCTGTCCTACCACCTTCAACTACTTATGTATATATTCATTCGGGTCCCTCTGCTCCTGCACTGCTTTAGTCTTGTCCTTTTTCTTTTGCCACCCTTTTATTCTTTAAATGGCTTTGGAGAACTTTGGGATTCCCTTTTACATTGACTACTAATATCTTTATACGCCCTCTTTGTTTCTCTTATTTGCTTTTTCACTTCTTCTCCGAACCTTCTACAGTCTGGTTCTCAATTGGACTTTCTACCTAATTGTCATAAGCACTCATAAACTTCCTTATCTGAATATCTATCTCTTTCATCGTACAGGGAGCTTTTAGATTTATTGCTTTAACTTTCCCTTTTGAGGGAATGAACCTCTGTCTGAATATTCTCTATTTTTGAAGGTACCCCATTGTTCTGCTACCAATTTTCCTGCCAACTTTTGATCCTAATTTATTTCACTCTGATCCATTCTTACCCCAGTCAAATTGATTTTCCCCCAGTTAATTGTTCTTACTCTGGATTGTTCTTTCTCCTTTTCCATTGTCAGCCGAAATCTCATGGTACAATGATCACTGTTCCCAATCCACCTGGCCCAACTCATTCCCAAGAACCAGCTCCAGCAGAGTCTCCCCTCTCGTGGGGCTGAAAGCTGTTGTAGAAAATGTTTATATCGAATCATACAGTGGAGAAGGAGGCCATTTGGCCCATCGAGTCTGTACCAACCACAATCCCACACAGGCCCTAGCCCCATAGCCCCATGTATTTACCCTAAGGGACAATTTAGCATGGCCAATCCATCTAACCCTTTAGACTATGGGAGGAAACCGGATCACCTGGAGGAAACCCATGCAGACAAGGGGAGAATGTGCAGACACTGCATAGACAGTGACCCAAGCTGGCGCTGTGAGGCAGCAGTGTTAACCATTGTGCCATTAGGCTGCCCACGTTTCTGAACATATTCTAGGAACTCTTGCCCTTCTCTGATTTTTACACCATTTGGATCATTAAAGTCCCCCATGATAACTACACTGTCATGTCTGCACCTTTGTAATTTCATTGCAAGTTTGATCCTCTCCATCCTTCACACTAGTTGGTGGCCCACAGATTCACCTTTTTTAGTCTTTAGCTTGAACCAAATAGATTATGCCCTTGACCCCTCTGGGACATCCTCTTTCTCCAGCACCGTAATGTATTCTTTAAACAACACTGCCACACCCTCCTCATGTCTTCCTTTATCTTTCCTGAACACCTTGTATTCAGGAATATTTAACACCGAGCCTCATCCTTCTTTGAACCAGTTCTCTGTTATAGGCACAGCATCATATTTCCTCATGGCATTCTGCAATCACCAATCTTATTTACCACAATTTACATTCCTATCCATGCACATTAACCCTTGGCGAATGTTTTGTTCTGGAGACTACCTCAGTGCTGCCTGGGAAAGTCAGTATGAGTCCGGCTGCTGAACATATCTAATCTTCCACTAATCAGCTCCACATGGAGTTCAGTGAATGCTATGGCAGGGCGGGCAGGAAGTTCTCTCATAGGTTGAAGTCCTAGCGCCACATTTGAAGGACACCCAGAAACATATTAATTTATTACAAGCCAGGAGCTCTGCAGTTATCCTCCAGAGTCCTTGTGGCTGCAGCTGGTACTGGAAAAGCTCGAAAATGTGTGCAACTGCACTTGAGGATATACAAGGACATCTCTGGCATTGCCTTTCACTTATCCCTAGATAAGAGCACAAGACGTGATATACCCAGTCAGGCAATGCTTACTGTTGCAGTGTTCCATGTTTGCCAGCCTCTTGACCGAATACAGGTCCCGCTGCCTCTTGCTGCTCAGACCCTGTGCCAAACAGTGAGAGGCCCCCCCTTCTCCTTACCTGGATGAGAGCCATTACCAAGGCTGGGTTATCTACAGCCTGCATTAACAACGCCTCAGTTAATGTGTGAACAAATTGACATGATTCATTTAGTGAGCATATCTTTTACAGGTTTCCCTCCATCTCAAAGCTAGCAGGCAAGTGCTAAGCCTTTAAAATAAGCCTGTCTAGACATGACATCCCCCATCCCACCCCTTCCAGGTAAAAGGAGGACCAGAGATGGGTGTTCCTCCCATTCATACATCATTACGTATGGAGACATTGCCCCTTGACTGGGGTAATAAGAACCACGTGCAAGAAGTCTCACTTTTCCATTAGTTTCCACTGCCCTTGAGACTCTATTCAGAAAGCATTGCCCTGGCAGCGTAGAAAGACTAATTATGTTATCCCTTATCAGCCATGATCTTTCATCTGGGAGAATTAAGGTTTAGAATCACAAGTTGGCTGCTGTCCACCAGTTGAGTCCTCTTGGAGGCATTCCCACTCCCTCCTTCCCACCATGCCCCTGACTGCAGCTAATGGCAAATTGCACAGAATGAATGGCAGTTGGTTCGGTGCATTGAGCCAAACAGGCGCCAGAGTGTGGCGACTAGAGGAATTTCACAGTAACTTCCTTGCAGTGTGAATGTAAGCCTTACTTGTGACACTAATAAATAATAAATAAACTACTTTAGCTCCACATCTTTGTAGATCTCGATGTTCTGAAATCCATGAATCAGGAATAAACTTGCTGCAATGTGGGCTTCACCACAGATAGAGGAACAGAATTGAGCATCTTTGACATCCAGTTGCCTCATTATAATTGGGGTATCCCTTTAGTCAGCCTCTTGTGCTGACTAAAGAGCTCAAGGTCTTTCACTGACTGACTAACTGCGTGGTCAAGGACAGTTTGGAAAAATAATGCTTGTGAAACAAACTCATTTCACCACTTCCTACACTCCCACTGTCAGCCACCAACATCCCCTTCATCACCATAAACCCACCCAATATCATCATTCCTTTCCTGTCACCCTTGAATATTCACTCATTACCCTGCAACCTATCACAATCACCTCCAAAAGCCTTTCCTCCAAGAGCACACAACAATTACCATCCATATCCCACCCTGGCCCTGTCCCCTCCCATTATCTCAGCTACTTATTTTGTTGCTGCCCCGTGACTCACCCGATGAGACCTTTACCTACCAGGCTCTCACTGCGGATCTACCACCCTACCTTATCTGACTCCCACACTCTGACTGTGACTGGTCCCTCACCAGTATCTGGAGTTCTCCCATAGGACTCCATTGATGACATCAACCCTGCCGTTAAAGACACATTTACTCATCCCCGGACATTTTCCCCCACTTTCTCTGGACACTAACCCTATCCTTCCTCTGTAAGTCTGGCCCCGCTAGTCCAGCCTTGGTGCAGATAATGGCACTTGGATGAAGTTATGCGAGATCCACAAGAAGGAGAAAGCAATATCTGCAAACATCAAAGTTGTTGATGAGGTAAAACTTGCCAGGTACATACCAGTTATATACAGTCAGGAAATAGATTGTTCTAAACTCTCACTTAATTGAAGGGGAAATGTAATTCTGGTGAGTTGCCCTTTTAATGAGCATTCCTGAAATGTAAATGTGGTTGCCTGTTATCAAAGTCTGGAGAACAAAATTCTAAACTAATTTCCCGCTGGTGAGAATCTGACCTATTCCATTTGCTAAATTTAGCTAATCCATGAACCACAATTCCTGCTGCTGTCTGGACCAGAATATTTTGCCCTTTGTTACTCTATTATTTTCTCCCTTACTCTGACCTTACCTATTAACTTAGTACTCCCTAATCTAGTGTTATCTATCTCTCTCAGTATTTCATGCACTTGGTATTCCACTCCAATATTACCTCCTGGCTCCCACACACCTCTCAAGTTAATTCAAACCTCCCCAATAACATGAGCAAAGCATCCTGAAAGAAACTCAGTCTTGGTTGTACGCAGATGCAACCAGCCGGCCTGGACAGGTCTCATCTCCCCCAGAGAACCATGTCACAAGAATGTAAAGTCCTCTTTTCTGTGCCATCATTCTAGCCATGCATTCCTCTGCTTTATCCTCACATTTATTTACTCACTTGCATGTGCTTGAGGGAGTAACCCAGAGATCACTACTTTTGAGGTTCTGCTTCCTAATTTCTTATCTGTTTCCCTAAATTCTGACTGAAGGACCACACTGTTCTTTCTATCTGATACCAATGTAGACTACCACTGCTCTTTGTTTACCCTCCCCCCTCTGCATCTGCTTAGTGATTTCCTTGACTCCAGCGTCATGGAGGCAACTCTGCTGCTCTCTCTACAGATGCTGCCTGGCCAGCTGAATGTGTCCAGCAATTTCTGTTCTTATTTCAGATTTCTAACATTCACAGTATATTGCTTTTATTGTAGAATGTTTGAGGGATGGGTTGTGATGGAAGAGTTAGGATATTAGAGGGATGGGCTCTGATTAGAGAGTGAGAGGGTTTCACCAGTTCAGACCTGTTCGGAACTTGGCTTGTGCAGATTTCCTGATACGCCAGTTTCTGTGTCGTATTAGATAAGAAATAGGGCTGGAGGCCAATCAGCCCTTCAGGCCTGCCCTGCAATTTAGTAAGTTCGTAGCCCATTTTCTACCTCAATTCCACTGTTTATACACTATCGCAATTTTCAGGAGATGAGGGAAGCAGGTTGAAGGAAGAGTGGTCAATAATAGTCTGCTCCCTCCCAAAATGTCGGTCAAGTTCATTGATGTACAGGAGTGCTTGTCCTTTTCTCCAGATTAGTGAATATTTTGCTCGTATTGTATTCGGCTAGCACTGCCTTGAGGCTCAGCCTTGTGCGACAGCAGGGAGATTTGGAGAAAGGCTCCTACTTGCTTTCTGGGCACATTGATATTAACTTGCACGAAGATGCTCTCACTAGCTGTCGTGAGGACAGACACCTGCGGAGCAATAGCTGTTGTAGTGCTGAAACGACTCTCGTTTTTTTTGTGAGTCATTAGGTACTGACTTGATTAACCTTTAATGTACTGTCTGCTCACTGCTGGGTTGACGGCTTGCACAGTGCTGAAAACAAACTGAATAAAAGAAACAAAACCTATTGCTTTGCGCCTGGATCTGGCTTGGTGACGGATTTGGGTTTTTTTTTAACAGATCTTCTTTCCTCCTCTCCAGAAGGCGTTGGCTCCTTGCTGGGGTACAGTTCCACTGATGCCAAGTATTCTCAGCTGCCTCACCCAACAACCCATTCCTCACTTGTGAAAAAAAATACTTGCATTTGTATAGTGCCTTTCAGAACCTCAGGGGTTTAAGGGAGATCTAGGATAAGTATGAAACAGAGAAAGGAATGAGTTCTGCTGATAGGAAGAAATGAAGATGGGTGGGAGAAGGCCCACATGCATCATTAACACTGGCTTTGGACCAGCTGCGCCAAATGGCCTGTTTCTGTGCTGTAAATTCCACGTAATTAAATACTTTCGAAGTGTGGGTGGCATGATGGCACAATGGTTAGCACTGTTGCCTCATAATGTCAGGGACATGGGTTCAATTCCAGCCTTGGCTCACTGTCTGTGAAGTTTACATGTTCACTCCATGTCCACGTGGGTTTCCTCTGGATGCTCCGGTTTCCTCCCATAATTCAAACCTGGTTTTGTTGATTGGCTAAATTGACCCTTAGTGTCAGGGGGACTAGCAGGGCAAATACGTGGTGTTACAAAGATAAGACCTGGGGAAGATTGTTGTTGGCTCTGGCTCAATGGGCAAATGGCTTCCTTCTGCATTGTAGGGATTCTCCGATTCCATATAATGCACAAAACACAAGAGGCCATTTGCACGCAGCAAGGTCCCACAAACAGCAATGAGATAAATGAGCAGTTAATCTTTTTTACTGATGTTGGTTCTGGAACAAGTATTGGCCGGGACCTCTCCAATGCTCATCTGCTAGGATTTAACATTCACCTGAGAGGGGAGGTGAAGTCTCTGATTCATCCAAAGATGGTACCTCTACAGTGCAGCATCCCCAGTGCTTTTAGGGGTGTCAGCACAGACATTGTGCTGAGGTCTGATGCAGAATGCTACCTACAGTCTGCTTGGACATGGTCCGGTCCGCCACAGACAACGTCTCACTACAGGAGGAGGTCTCTGGATAGTTATCAGACATTGGAATCGCAGTGTGCTGATGAGGATTATAAACCCCTACATACTTTCTGTAATATCGCCTTTCCTCAGCTCATCTGCTGCTGAAACTCTCATCCATGCCTTTGTAACCTCTAGATCCAACAACTGCAGTATTCTCCAGGCCTGTCTCCTATCTTGTGCTTTCTATAAACATGAGATCGTAAAATGGTGGCACGGTGGTTAGCACTGCTGCCTCACAGCACCAGGGATCTGGGCTCGAGTCCCAGCTTGGATCTGTGTGGAATCTGCACGTTCTCCCCATGTCTGCATGGGTTTCCTCCGGGTGCTCTGGTTTCCTCCCAAGCTCCAAAGATGTCCAGGTTAGGTTCCTTGGTCATACTAAATTCTCCCTCAATGTACCCATTTAGGCGCTAGACTGTGGCGACGAGGGGATTTTCACAGTAATATCATTGCCTACTAATAAATAAACATAGAAGCAGGAGAAGGCCATTTGGCCATTCAAGCCTGCTCCACCATTCATTAAGATCGTGGCTGATCATCCCGCTTTTCCCCAGTAACCTTTGATTCCATTTGCCCCAAATACTATATCCAGCTGCCTCTTGAATACATTTAAAGTTTTGGCATCAACTACCAGTAACGAATTCCACAGGTTCACCACTCTTTGGGTGAAGAAAAGTTTCCTCACCTCCATCCTAAATGGTCTACACTGAATCCTCAGACTGTGACCCCTGATTCTGGACTCCCCCACCATTGGGAACATCCTCCCTGCGTCTATCCTGTCTAGACCTGTTAGAATTTTATACATCTCAATGAGATCGTCTGAGCTCCAGCAAAAACAATCCTAACCTAGTCAATCTTTCCTCATACATCAGTCCCACCATCCCCCAAATTAGCCTGGTAACCTTCACTGCACTTTCTCAAAAGCAAGAACGTCCTTCCTCAGAAAAGAAGACCAAAACTGCACACAATACTCTAGGTATGGCCTCACCAAGGCCCTGTGTAATTGCAACAACGCATTCCGGCTACTGGAAATCTCTCGCAATGAAGCTTAACCTTTATAGCGAGGGGGATAGAATATAAAAGTAGGGAGGTCTTGCTGCAACTGTACAGGGCACTGGTGAGGCCGCAGCTGGAGTACTGTGTGCAGTTTTGGTTGCCGCACTTGCGCAAGGATATTTTGGCCTTGGAGGGAGTGCAGAGGAGGTTCACTAGGCTGATACCGCGGATGAGGGGGTTGGACTATGAAGAGAGACTAAATAGACTGGGTCTGTACTCGTTGGAGTTTAGAAGGATGAGGGGGGATCTTATACAGACATATAAGATAATGAAAGGGATGGATAGGGTAGAGGTAGAGAGATTCTTCCCGCTTAGAAAGGATAGCAGGACTAGAGGGCACAGCCTCAAGATAAGGGGGGGTGCAGTTTAGATCGGAGTTGAGGAGGAGCTTCTTCACTCAAAGGGTGGTGAATCTCTGGAATTCTCTGCCCGTTGAAGTGGTGGAGGCTACCTCGCTAAATATATTTAAGTCACGGGTGGATAGGTTTTTGACAGACAAGGGAATTAAGGGTTATGGGGAGAGAGCGGGAAAGTGGAACTGATCCACTTCAGATCAGCCATGATCTTATTGAATGGCGGGGCAGGCTCAAAGGGCTAGATGGCCTACTCCTGCTCCTATTTCTTCTGTTCTTATGTAACATGCCATTTGCCTTCTTTACCACCTGCTGCACCTGCATGCTTACCTTCAGTGACTGGTGCACAAAGACACCAAAGTCCTGTTGCACACTCCCCTCTTCCAATTTACAGCCATTCAAATAGTAATCTGCCTTTTTGTTTTTGCTTCCAAAGCAAATAACCTTACATTTATCCAAATTATACTGCATCTGCCATTGATTTGCCCACTCACCCAGCCTGTCCAGATCATTCTGAAGGATCTCTCCATCCTTGTCACAGTTCACCCTCCCACCCAACTTGGTACAATCTGCAAACTTTGCGATGTTCCCTCATCCAAATCATTTATGTATATTGTGAATAGCTGGGGTTAAAGAACATAAGAAATAGGAGCAGGAGTAGGCCATCTAGCCCTTCGAGCCTGCCCCGCCATTCAATAAGATCATGGCTGATCTGAAGTGGCTCAGTTCCACTTTCCCGCTTTCTCCCGCCTTCTTGGTTCCAGCACCAATCCCTGTGTAACCCCACTAGTTACTGCCTGCCAACTTGAGAAGCACACATTAATTTGTTTCCTCTCTGCCAATCAGTTTTCTATCCAGCTCAGTACACTTCCTTCAATCCCATGTGCTTTAATCTTGCACGATAATCTCTTGTGTGGGATTTTGTCAAACGGTTTCTGAAAGTCTAAATATACCATATCTACTGGCTCCCCCTTATCAATTCTACTAGTGGCATCTTCAAAGAATTCCGACAGGTTTGTCAAGCATGATTTCCGCTTCATAAATCCAGGTTCACTCTGTCTGGTCCTGCGATCAAGTCCTTGATAATGGATTCGAGAATTTTTCCCACTACTGATGTTAAGCTTAAATAAACTATACTGTTATCCTTTTCAGTCTTTTTCCTATATTGCACAAAGTCCAATTCATTTACCATCCCTGTGTGCATTGATCTACACTGGCTCCCAGCCTCGGCTTTAAAGTTCTTTCTTGTTTCCAAATCCCTCCCTGACCTTGCCCTCTGTATCTTTTCCTACAGCCCTCCACGATCACTGCACTTTTACTGTGATCCCATGAGTACCCACAAATTGCTGATCTAATCTCTGGAATTCTCTTCTGAACTAAATTACTTTTCTCTCATTCTTTAAGATGTTTCTTAAATTCTATCTTTGGTTATTTGTCCTATGTGGCTTAATGTAAAATTTTGTTTGGCAACAGCACATTGGAATGTTTTATCACGTTATAGGTGCTACATAACTGCAAAACCAGAATTCTCAGGCCATTCACGGCCCACTGCTGCTGCCAGTGAAGGTGGGGTATTTGGCACTCAGCCAGGTTAGGTGCATTGGCCATGATAAATTACAACTTAGTATCCCGGGATACATAGGTCAGAGGGACTAGAGGGATAAATATGTGGGGTTACAGGATAGGGCCTGGGTGGGATTGTTGTCAGTGCAGACTCGACAGGCCGAATGGCCTCCTTCTGCACTGTAGGGTTTCTATGATTCTACGAAATCTCCGTTCACAGCTGCAGGACGGGGGAATCCTGGCTGTGACTGAGGTTGGAGAATCCAAGCCCATGTTGTTGTTGGTGAGACTAGTTAGCTCAGCACTGACAGAGGATTGAATCCATAAACCTGTAACTTCTGAAGCTTACCATCATACCAGAGTGAGAAATTAATATTCATTTCCTGGCATGGACATTAGGTTAATAGTGATATGTTTAATCAGCCCTGAAGAATCAACCCAAGGATGAAACACCTGTAGAGTCAGACACCAGATTTAAATTGCCTGTATCAGCTGACATCCACATATCACTACAGAATAAAACACAAAAAAACCTCTAAATTGCACTGATTTAAAGAGTTGACTTTTTTCCCATCTTGCTGTCCAATATCAGGTTAAATTGGAGTGTTTAAGGAGGCTAGAGGGCAGTGGGGCTGGAGTTGTTCTCACACCCTTCATATTAATGCTTTTGGGTGGGACCAGGTTTCCAGTACATTTCCCTCCCTTCCTAACCCTGTACCACTCCTAGGAGGGGTCTTATCTTTGTTTCATTTTCTACATGTCCCCACCCGCTATGGCCCTTTATGCCTATTCACTCAACATGTTTTGCATAGAACCAATGAACACAATAGTGACAATAGGATGTAAAAAAACCCTTTAAAAAGTAGTTCTTGATTATCTTCTACTTCCTTATAATAGCTCCTTTATGGTACAGGTCGATAAAAGTGTCAATCATCCAGACTTTTGAAAGTTTTGGAAGTATCAATAGCCGAAACTGCAAGCACTTGAAACCTCTTTACATTGTTTAAATAATATTCTGCTATTGATAGAAGAGATAGGGTGATAGAGTCATAGAGGTTTACAGTATTGAAACAGAACCTTCTGCCCAAATTGTCTATGATGCTCTTTTTTTTAAAACCCCGAAGATTGTCCCAGTTGCCCACATTTGGCCCCTATCCCTCTTCCTGAACAAGGAAGTGTCACTGCTTGTCAAAGGAAGGGGGGATGTGGATAGCTTGTGAGACCTTAATGGGATGGTTGGCAATAAACCTTTGCAAGGGGCGCTGGTTGCCCTTTGAACTCACCTTTCATGCAGCCTAGATTCACCAGGAGTTGAATTATGAGGGCTGGTTGAATAAACGAGGCTTGTATTCCCTTCAGTTTTGAAGGTTGAGATCTTTCATATAGTAAAGAGATTTGAAGTGTAAATACACAGAAACGATTTCCCGGTGAGCGAATCCAGATTAAAAATGCAGAATTGCAAAATTACAGCAGGTGTTCAGGATGAAATCAGGACGTCCTCTTTCAGATGAAGGGAAAAGGAAATTTATTACAAGAATAATCCAGGTAATTACAGGTCGATGAGCCTTATGTTAGTTGTAGGGAAATTATTGGAGAGGATTCTTCAAGATAGGATTTTTTTGGAAATAAGTGAATGTATTAACGAGAGGCAATATGGTTTTATGAAGGGGAGGTCATGTCTCACTAACTTGATCGAGTTTTTTGAGGAAATGACGAAGATGGTTGATGAGGGTAGGGCAGTGGATGTTGTCTACATGGACTTCAGTAAGGCCATTGACAAGGTCCCTCATGGCAGACTGGTGCAGAAGGTAAAGTCGTGTGGGATCAGAGGTGAGCTGGCAAGGTGGATACAGAACTGTCTCATTCGTAGAAGACAGAGGGTGGCAGTGGAAGGTTACGTTTCTGAACAGAGGGCTGTGGCAAGTGGTGTTCACAGTAAAAAGTCTGACAACACCAGGTTTTAGTCCAACCGATTTATTTCATAGTAAACGCACAAGCTTTCGGGTTAGTCCCTTCATCAGGTGAATGGAGAATTCTACGAAGGGACTAACCCGAAAGCTTGTGCGTTTACTATCAAATAAATCGGTTAGACTAAAACCTGGTGTTGTCAGACTTTTTACTGTGTTTACCCCAGTCCAACGCCGGCACATCCACATCACAAGTGGTGTTCCTCAGGGATCAGTGCTATTTCTAATATATATAAATGATTTGGAGGAAAATGTGACTGACTTGATTAGTAATTTTTGGACGACATAAAGGTTGGTGGATTTGCGGATTGTGACGAGGATCATCAGAGGATACAGCAGGATATAGATCGGATGGGGACTTGGGTGGAGAGACTTGGGCAGATGGAGTTTAATCCAGACAAATGTGAGGTAATGCATTTTGGAAGGTCTAATACAAATAGGAAAGATACAGTAAATGGCAGAATCTTAAAGGTATTGATAGGCAAAGGGATCTGAGTCTACAGGTGCCCAGGTCACTGAAAGTGGCAACACAGGTGGAGAAGGTAGTCAAGAAGACATACGGCATGCTTGTCTTCATCGGCCGGGGTACTGAGTTTAAAACTTGTCAAGTTATGTTGAGGCTTTCTAGAGTCTTAGGCCGCACTTGGAATATAGTGTTCAATTCTGGTTGCCATACTACACACTGGAGGCTTCTGAGAGGGTACAGAAAAAATTTACCAGGATGTTGCCTGGTATGGAGGGCATTAGCTATGAGGAGACGTTGGAGAAAGTTGGTTTGTTCTCACTGGAACAACGGAGGTTGAGGGGCAATCTGATAGAAGTCTGCAAGATTATGAGAGGCATGGACAGAATGGATAGTCAGAAGCTTTTTCCCAGGGTAGAAGAGTCAATTACTAGGTAGCATAAGTTTAAGGTGCGAGTGGCAAGGTTTAAAGGAGATGTACAAGGCAGGTTTTTTACACAGAGGGTGGTGGGTGCCTGGAACTCACTGCTGGGTGAGGTAGTGGAAGCGGATACGATAGTGACTTCTAAGGGGTGTTTTGACAAATACATGAAAAGGATGGGAATGGAGAGATATCGTCCCCAGAAGGGTATGGGGTTTTCGTTAAGTTGGGCAGCATGGTTGGTGCAGGCTTGGAGAGGGCCGAAGGGCCCATTCCTCAGCTGTAATTTTCTTTGTTCTTTGATTTTTTTATTAGGTAAGGGATCAAAGGCGAGTGAATGAAGTTGAATCTGACTGATTAATGCAACAGTCTGAAATGGCTCCTCTTCCCAAGACAGAGCTGCCGACATTTCTGAAATTTCCTGAGCTCAAACCTTTGCTCTTGCTTGTACTTAATCCACTGTAAATTACCTCTTATTATCTTTCTGACATAACACTGAATTTATTAAAAAAGAGCTTCCATTGTAATGCTCCTCGAGTGCCTTTCAAAGCATCAAAACACGCTTCACATTGCGCACCCATTGATGTTATGTTGATTAAATGCAGCAACCCTATTGCTAATAGCAAGATTCCTCAAAATACAATAGAATGAATGGCCAGGCAATAACTTTTGAACGGTCTGGGATGAGGGAGAAATGTCGGCAGGACACTTGGAAAACTTCCTGCCTTTCCTTAAGTAATGGCACGGGATTTTTAACATCCATCCGAACTATCTATCCGCACAGGACGGCACTACTGACAATGCAGCTCTCACTCAGTGCTATACTGAAGTGGCAGTGAAATACGCAAGTCCTTGGAATGGAGCCTGAACTGACAACCTAATGACTCAGGAGGCCAGTGCTACCACCGTGCTAAACTGACACGTGGTGAGGTCAAAACACTGGACCGGTGGAATAAAATTGCAACAGCAGCAGGCAAAACTTTAAGTGAGAATACAGAATATTCCCTGAGAATACAGAATATCCCACTGTTTTCCTTCCTCATGAAAAATCAGCAAAGAAATAATGATGGAAATGTGAATAAACGAGAAGCACTGAGCTTTCTTCAGAATTTTCTTTTCATAAACTTCAATCTCTGTCTCTGCAGTTCAGCTGTGCTCTGTCCAGCCCCTAAGGCATCATTAGGGAACTGGCTGTGTGCCATCTCCAGCAATACCCCTGCACATTCCTCTTCACACCTTTCCCGATGAGGGGAGAGAAGTGATTAGCAGTGACAAACAAGGCATCTGCTTCCCTATCAGCAGTGTCTCTCGCTCCAAAGCTTGACAATGCCTCCAGCTCCACAGGTCCTAGCTGGCTTCCTACACCAACCCCAGCTGGGACCAAAACACCATTTGTTCATCACCTAGCCTGTATTACAGAAGAAGAAACACAAGAAAAGAAAATTTCCCCCTAAAAAATTAGCACCACTGATTTATGCTAAGTGAATAATTCATTCTCAGTAATTGTCGATCAAGGTTATAATGTGGGTGAATGGATCTAATAACTTGTTTATACTGCTTACATGCTTCCAGTGACAGTATAACCCAGTTTCTTGCATTCGGAATGCAGCATTTATATTGCGTGATGCATTTGGCGACTGCCAGCATTGGAACAACTCTGAGCATTTAAACTTTGTGCATCCGGTGTTATGAATTCACCTTTACCATTCTGGCAGGTGAGCCCTTACGGTTGTTGCAAAAGGGCTGCACAAGTCAGTGGTGTGAAAGTGGAAATTCATTGCTGCTAAGTAGTTGATGCTGGTTTTAAATGAAGAGAATCTGGAATGCAATACCAGTGAGAGTATTCTTTCGCTGGTTCCCTGATTAGTACTTATAGCGCCAGGGATATGGGTTCAATTCCAGACTTGGGTGACTGTGTGAAGTTTGCACGTGTCTGTGTGCATTTCCTCCAGGTGTTCCGGTTTCCTCCCACAGTCCAAACATGAGCAGGTTAGGTTGATTGGCCATGCTAAGTTGACCCCTCATCAAAGAAGAAATAGCGAGGCACCTAGAAAAGAATGGTTTGATCTAGCAGACGCAGCACGGATTCGTTCAGGGGAAGTTGTGTTTGACGAATTTATTGGATTTCTATGACGATGTGACTAGTGCGGTAGACAGAGGGGAACCGGTGGATGTGGTGTTTTTAGATTTCCAAAAGGCGTTTGATAAGGTGCCTCATAAAAGGTTGCTACAGAAGGTCAGGGTGCACGGAGTTGGGGGTGAGGTGTTAGCATGGATAGGGATTGGCCATCTAATAGGAAGCAGAGAGTTGGTATCAATGGGTGCTATTCTGATTGGCGGTTGGTGACTAGTGGAGTGCCGCAGGGATCGGTGCTGGGGCCTCAGCTATTTACCATTTATACAGACAATCTGGAGGAGGGAGCTGAGTGTAGGGTGACGAAATTTGCTGATGACACGAAGATGAGTGGAAAAGCAAATTGCGTGGAGGGTGTGGAAAGTCTGCAGAAGGATCTGGATAGGCTGAGCGAGTGGGCGAGGACCTGGCAGATGGAGTATAATGTTGGCAAGTGTGAGGTTATCCACTTTGGCAGAAGTAATAGTAGGAGGGATTATTATTTAAAAGGCGAAAAGCTGCAGCATGCTACGGTGCAGAGGAACCTGGGAGTCCTTGTGCATGAGTCGCAAAATCCCAGTCTGCAAGTGCAGCAGGTGATCAAGAAGGCGAATGGAATGTTGGCCTTTATAGCGAGGGGGATAGAATATAAAAGCAGGGAGGTCTTGCTGCAACTGTACAGGGTACTGGTGAGGCTGCAGCTGGAGTACTGTGTGCAGTTTTGGTCGCTGCACTTGCGCAAGGATATTTTGGCCTTGGAAGGAGTGCAGAGGAGGTTCACTAGGCTGATACCGGAGATGAGGGGGTTGGACTATGAAGAGTGACTAAATAGACTGGGTCTGTACTCGTTGGAGTTTAGAAGGATGAGGGGGGATCTTATAGAGACGTATAAGATAATGAAAGAGATGGATAGGGTAGAGGTAGAGAGATTCTTCCCCCTCAGAAAGGACAGCAGGACTCGAGGGCACAGCCTCAAGATAAGGGGGGGACAGTTTAGATCGGAGTTGAGGAGGAACTTCATCACTCAAAGGGTGGTGAATCTCTGCCCGTTGAAGTGGTGGAGGCTACCTCGCTGAACATATTTAAGTCACAGGTAGATAGGTTTTTGATAGACAAGGGAATTAAGGGTTATGGGGAGAAAGCGGGAGAGTGGAACTGATCCACTTCAGATCAGCCATGATCTTACTGAATGGCAGGGCAGGCTCGAAGGGCTAGATGGCCTACTCCTGCTCCTATTTCTTATGTTCTTATGACCTTTAGTGTCAGGGTGACTAGCTAGGGTAAACGCATGGGGTTGTGGGGTTGGGTCTGTGTGGGATTGTGGCCAGTGTAGATGGTCGATGGGCGGCATGGCGTCAGCAGTTAGTACTGCTGCCTCACAGTTACAGGGACTGGGTTTGATTCCTGGCTTGGGTCACTGTCTGTGTGGTGTCCACATTCTCCCTGTATCTGCGTGGGTTTCCTCCGGGTGCAGTAGTTTCCTCCCACATGTCAAAGACGTGCGGGTTACGTTGATTGGCCATGGTAAATTGCCCCGAGTGTCAGTGGGATTAGCAGGGTAAATGTGTGGGGTTGCGGGAATAGGGTCAGGGTGGGATTGTGGTCAGTGCACACTCAATGGGCCAAATGGCCTCCTTTCGCACTGTAGGGATTCTATGATTTTATTCTGTGATCCAAGTGCTACTCTCTCATTGGGAGCATGCTTTTGGTCAATTTGTGCTGGAAAATATAGCTCTTATTCTGCTAATAAGATTGCTAGCTTAATGGGGGCGATTCCTCCCCCCTGGAGACATAAGCAGAATTTGTGTAGTGGGCCTCCTGCTGAGCACCACGGCCTCCGCCTGCCTTATTTCTGCCATCATCACCTCCATGCCAGAAACCAGCGCAGAGCTCAATAAATTATTTAAATGCCGGGCCTGCTAGGGTCACTGCCCACACCCCCCCCCCCCCCCACCCACCCCCCCCCCCCCCCCCCGCCCCCATCCTTCCACTCCACCCTGCCAGGAGTGGTTCACTTCAGCGGGGTTTACAACAACCCCCCACTAATGGGGAGGGTTGGGGGGAAGGGAAGGGTGCTCCCCTGGGCATTGCCAGCTTGGCCCCTTGGCACTGCTCGAATAGCAAGGTGGCAATGTCTGGGGACATCTTGGCACTGCCCAACAGGCATCAGGAAGTGCCAAGGAAGTGGGGATACTTGGTGGGGAGATTGGTGGGGGTCAGGGGTCTCTCTGTCACTCTGCACTTGCATAGAAATCATAGAAACCCAACATTGTGGAAGGAGGCCATTCAGCCCATCGAGTCTGCACCGAAAACAATCCCACCCACGCCCTATCCTCATCACCCCACTTATTCACCCTGCTAATCCCTCTAATCTACACATCCCAGGACAGTAAGAGTCAATTTAGCATGTCGAATTTATCTAACTCGCATGTCTTTGGAGTATGGGAGGAAACCCACACAGACACGGGGAGAACCCGCAAACTCTGCATAGCCAGTGACCCAAGCCCAGAATTGAATCCAGGTCCCTGGAACTGTGATGCAGCAGTGCTCACCACCATGTCTCACTTTGGATCAGTGACAGAAGGAGAGAGGCCAGTGATCGGGGCTGGCTATTAGGATAATGGGTGTCGGCCTTCCAGGGGATAGAGGGGTGGGGTGAAGGGGGTGAGGTTCGGGCCAGTAGCTATTGCGACTGGGGATGGTGGGGGGGCAAACGGCAGGGGTTGCTGTGCTGGTCAGCGATCAAGTTGGCCAGCAACTGGGAGGCCGACAGTGTGGGCTACTGCGCATGAGTCGTGATCACAGTGCTGACAGATCGGCGCACGTGCATTGGCCAGATCAGCACTATGCTGTCAGCCTCGCCAGCGGAAATAGGTCCCGCCCACTGCCTTTTAATGAGATTCAAGCTTCGGGCTCTCTGTGAGGCACAGAGTGTGGGAGATTCATTTTGAAAATCCTGCTGAAAAAAGCAGCAGGATTTACTCCAGTTTTTATACAAATTCGGCACTTTTTTTGGGAGAATTCCATCCAACATGTTCCTTTAGCTCCATTCCAAAACAAGTGCCTCAATCACCAACCATGTGAAAGTTTCCCCAAGAAACACATCGTATGCAACCAGCAGGAACCTTCCAACCAAAAGTCAGTTGTGTAATAGAACTCTTCCTTTTTCCTGGACGGGTGCAGAACTATTAACAATCAAAGAGCTCAACAGCACTCTGGAAGAACAGTCCCATTTGACCAGATCCACATTCAGCATTTACTTCCTCCACGACTGGCGCACTACGGCTGCAGTGTACACCATGTGCAAGATGAACTACAGCAGCTGGCCAAAACTTTGATAGTACATTCCAAACCTGCACCTAAAAGTACAAAGGCATGCAAAAGTGCACCACCATCTGCACGGTTTCTCTTCACGTCATTCCCGATCCTGACTTGGATATACATTACTTCAGTCTCTGGGTCAGAATCCCACATTTCTCTCCCTAACAGCACTGTGGGAACACCTTCAGCACATCGACTGGCGCAGGTAAAAAGGCAGCTCACTGCCGCCTTCTCAAGAGCAACTTAGTATGAGAATAAATGTTGGTCTGGCCAGCGATGAGAATGAATGTAAAAAAAATCACCCAGACAATGGGCCAGTCTGAGCACCCTTTGGTAAACTGATCATTTCTTGCACAATATATCCATGTACTGGGTGTCCTGCTGTTCCCTGGTCTGGGAATTGAACTATATTTCATTACCTGGCGGTGTCAAGTTTTCCCTTGACCTTTCTGAGGTCTTGAGAGATGTAATAAAAAGATGTCAGTAATGTTTATTCCAACCACCACATAAACACCTGCAGGAATGGTTTACATTTTCTGTTAAACCTGCTTATTCGTTTTTTTTTTCTGTACTCGATAGCTGCTACTCGCAGTACAGTGGGTCTACCTTCAGCAGCTAGGCTGCAGAGGTTCAAGAAGGCAGGTCACCCACCATCTCTTCGAGCGCAATTAGAGAGGGGCAATAAATGCTGGCCATGCCAGCAATGCCCACAAAAAAGGAATTTAAAAAAAACCAGCAGAATTCTGGAAGCCAGAATTTCTGGTTCATTTTCATACAATTCCCTTTGTCATAACTTGAAAATAAGGCACCTTTGTGGAGTGCGTTCACTTGGCATGCTGCCTTCCTCAAACTCAGCTGTGCTGACGATGGTCCTTCCTACCCCCCCCCCCCCACCCCCCCGACCATCCTCCCGCCCAGTCCTCTTTCTTCACCCCACCCTCTGACACATCACCACTCCCTCCCCACCGCCAAAGAGAAATAATACTTCTAAAGATGGATTGCCTTTTCTTTAAGGGTCCTTTATTTGAGGAAGTGAACTGGTGCTGTTTCCTGCTTGTCAAAGACTTACTTGGCAAACACCTGGCTTACCCCGGGGGTAGTGACTGGCGTGAAAGAAAGGCCAAAGGGTAAATAAACAGCATTCTGAAGTGTCTTTTCATCAGGAAATGCAGACTGGGCCTGTGAATGCTGTTTGTTGCTGTTTTTTCTCTGTAACAGCTGCTCCAGGTAGAGATAGATTTTTTTTTAAACTGCCCGCAGTTTAAAAAAGTACAGAAACAGCAAGATCCGGAGACAATTTTCCGAGAGGGCAGCAATGTGAATCTTAAATTCAATATTTCCTTTGCTTGAATATTAAGTTTTTGAAAGTAAGGACTGTTAGTGGCATGGACAGGTGAAGACGAGATTTTCAGCATTCAATGCCCAATCAATGATGTGGAGATGCCGGCGTTGGACTGGGACTATCAAACAATTCCAGAGAAGGCAGAGTTCCCACAATACTGTCACATTAAAAACTTCCAGGATAGGGACAACATGAGTTACATACAAAGCAAATCGGGACAGCAGGAGATTGAGCAACAGATATGTAGGCAGATTTTGGCAAGATTAAAAGAAACAGGGTTGTTATGGTGGGTGGCTTTAACTTCCCCGATATTGACTGGGATTCACTTAGTGCGAGAGGTGTGGATGGGGCAGAGTTTGCAGGAACATCCAGGGGGGCTTCTTGAAACAGTATGTAGATAGTCCAATTTGAGAAGGGGCCATACTGGACCTGGTATTGGGGAATAAGCCCAGCCAGGTGGTCAACATTTCAGTAGGGGAGCAGTTCAGGAACAGTGACCACAATTAGTAAGTTTCTTGCACGCAAGAAACAATACCTTTCATTGTATGTTAATACATGTGACAATAATAAATCAAACCAAATCAAATCCAAGCTTTAAGGTACTGATGGATGAAGACTAGTACAGCCTCAGGTGCTAAATTGGGGGAAGGCGAATTACAACAATATTAGACTGGAACTGAGATTGGAGGCAGATGTTTGAGGGCAAATTCACATCTGGCATACGGGAGGCTTTCAAGTGTAAGAACATAAGAACATAAGAAATAGGAGCAGGAGTAGGAATTCAGGACTGGCCAATTCCTGTAAGGATGAAGGATAAGAATGGCAAGTTTTGGGATCCTGGGAAAATGAAAGATATTGTGAGCCTAGTCAAAGAGAATAAGGAAGCATTTGTCAAAGCTAGAAGGCTGTGGAATACAAGGAAAGTAGAAAGAAACTTTAGCAAGGAATAAGGAGGGCTTAAAGGGGGTCACGAAAAATTATTGACCAGCAGGATTAAGGAAAATCCCAAGGCTTTTTATACATATATAAAGAACAAGACAGTAGCCAGAGAGAGAGTTGGCCTACTCAAGGACAGGGAGGGGATTTATGCGTGGAGCCAGAGGAAATGGGCAAGGTATTAAATGAGTATTTTGTATCAATATGAACCAAATAGAAGAAATTGGTGGATGATGAGTCTGGGAAAGGATGTATAGATAGTTTGGGTCATATTGAGATCAAAAAGGAGGTATTGGGGGTCTTAAAATACATTAAGGTATCTTTCCACTGCTGCCCTCTGTTTTCTAGGACCTTGTCAAAGGCCTTACTGAAGTCCATGTAGACACCATCCACTGCCCTACCCTCGTCAATCATCTTCGTCACTTCCTCGAAAAACTCGAGCAAGTCAGTGGGACACAACCTCCCCTTCACAAAACCATGTTGCCTCTTGCTAATACATCCACTATCTATCTATTCTATCCATTTATAGAGGAACAGATATGTTGGCAGATTTTGGCAAGGTTGGCCTTGTCAGCGGCGTCAGTATTCCATGAAAGAAAAGAAGAAAAAGGCACAGTACTGGTTAGATACAGAGTAAAACTGTCTCTGCACTATCCCAATCAAACACTCCCAGGGCGGGTACAGCACGGATTAGATACAGAGTAAAGCTCCCTCGACACTGTCCCCATCAAAACACTCCCAGGGCACGTACAGCACGGGGTTAGATACAGAGTAAAATTGTCTCTGCACTATCCTAATCAAACACTCCCAGGGTAGGTAAAGCCCCATCTACATTAACCACTTCCAGGACAAATACAGTACAGGCTAGATACAGAGTAAAACTCCCTCTATAATGTCCCAGTAAATACAGTCAGGGTAGGTGCAGCACAGGTTAGATACACAGCAAAGTCTTGGAATGGGTGGTTGAACATAAGAACACAAGAAATAGGAGCAGGAGTAAGCCATCTAGCCCTTTGAGCCTGCCCCGCCATTCAATAAGATCATGGCTGATCTGAAGTGGATCAGTTCCACTTTCCCGCTCTCTCCCCATAACCCTTAATTCCCTTGTCTGTCAAAAACCTATCTACCCATGACTTAAATATATTTAGCGAGGTAGCCTCCACCACTTCAACAGGCAGAGAATTCCAGAGATTCACCACCCTTTGAGTGAAGAAGTTCCTCCTCAACTCCGATCTAAACTGCACCCCCCCCCCTTATCTTGAGGCTGTGCCCTCTAGTCCTGCTATCCTTTCTAAGCGGGAAGAATCTCTCTACCTCTACCCTATCCATCCCTTTCATTATCTTATACGTCTCTATAAGATCCCCCCTCATCCTTCTAAACTCCAACGAGAACAGACCCAGTCTATTTAGTCTCTCTTCATAGTCCAACCCCCTCATCTCCGGTATCAGCCTAGTGAACCTCCTCTGCACTCCCTCCAAGGCCAATATATCCTTGCGCAAGTGCGGCGACCAAAACTGCACACAGTACTGCACACTGACAATAAGACAAGATTGACAATAAACAAGATTCACTGAGCAATAACCTGCTCACTGACGCTCAGTTTTGGTTTTGTCTGGGCCACTCAGTTCCTGAATTCATTACAGCTTTGGTCCAAATGTGGATAAATGAGCTGAACTGAAGGGGTGTTAGCGACAGCATTTGACCGAGTGTGACATTAAGGCATCTCAGCAAAACTTAATTCAGCGGGAATGAAGGGGAAACTCCACTGGCTGGAGTCATACGTAGCTCAAAGGAAGATGGTTGTGGTTGCTAGAGAATTACCTCATCTCTAGGACATCTCTGCAGCAGTTCCTCAGGGTAATGTCCTTGGCCTAACCATCTTCAGCTGCTGCAGAAATGATCCACACAGCATCATAAAGTCAGAAGTGGGGATGTTCACTGATGATTGCACAATGTTCACCACTGTTGTGACTCCTCTAATATTGAAGCAGCCCATGCCTATATGCAGCAAGACCTGGACAATATTCTGGCTTGGGTTTATAAGTGGCAATATTTGTGCAATGAGAGTGCCAGGTAATGAGTATCTCCAACAAGAGAGAATCCAACCATATCACCTTGACAACCATCTTTAGCTGCTTCATCACTGACCTTCTCTCCATCCTAAGGTCAGAAGTGGAGATGTTCTGTGATGATTTCACAATATTCGCCATTCATGACTCCTCAGATAGTGAAGCAGATCGTGTCCAACTTCAGCAGGACCTGGACAATATCCAGGCTTGACTGACAAATGCCACACAAGTGTCATGTAATGACCATCTCCAATAAGAGAGAATCCAACCACACCCCATGGTATTCAACAGCACTACTATCGCTGAATCCACCCCCACCATCAACATCCTGGGTATTACCATTGACCAGGAACTGAACTGAACTAATAATATGAATAGTGTGGTTACAGAAGCAGATCAGAGGCAGGGAATTCTGCAGAGAATAATTCACCTCCTCAAAGCCTTTTACCCATTTAGAAGACATAAGTCACAGTTGATAGATACTCTCCATTTATCTGGATAGGTGAAGCTTGAACAACACTCAAGATTGACACCTCTAGGATAAAGAAGTACGCTTGACTGGCACCCCATTCATCATGTTCAATGTTCATTCCCTCCAACACTGACATACAGTGGCAGCCATGTGTACCATCTACAAGATGGACTGCTGCAACTCACCAATGATTTTTCTACAGAAGCTTCCAAACCCAAGACCTCTACAACCTAGAAGTACAAGGGCAACTGATGCATGGGAATGTCACTGCTTGTATTTTCTCCTCCAGGCCGCACACCATTCTGACTTGGAAATATATTTCTGTGGCTAAGTCAATTCCTGGAACTCACTTCTCAACATCAGGGCGTGCGTACCAACACTATGTGGACTACAGCAGTTCAAGAAGGTGGCTCAGCACCACATTCTCAAGGGTATTTGGGAATGGGCAATAAATGCCAGCAATGCCTATACTCCATCAAATAACATATTTAAAAAAGATCCCTCTATACTACGCCATATCAATCCAGACAGGTACACAGGGAATAGGTAACTCTTTTCTTGCTGAATAAACAGGAGCTCCCTGCAGCTGCTGAGCCAGTGATCTGACTGAATTCACTAAATTCCATATGGTTTCACAGTGAGTGACCCTTACTCTGCTGAATAAACAGGAAGTCCTTGGAGATACACACTGTGTAACCATAACCCAGCTGATCAAACAGGAACCCCATATGGTTTCTCAGCGAGTGACTCTTATTCTTCTGAATAAACAGAGAATCTGTGCAGTTACGCATTTGACATCCTGCTTTACAGAAACGCTGTAGTTATAAGTAGGTAATTAAACAAACGAAAGTGGATTTAACAAACATGCATCTGATAGGGAGACAGCTTCTTTAATTGGATTTTAAAGTTTGGATTGAAAGGATGGCACATGTTCATCAGAAGATCTTAGCTCAGCAGCAGTCAGAGGCCTGAAATAACCTCACCATCTCGGGTTAAATGAGGGGTAATTATCCAGGTTTCATGCTTTTAGTTATTGGCAACTGAAGGAATGCATGTTTTGATACCATTTAAGTACATGATTAGTTTTGGCTGTGATGCACCTGCAATCAAACAGTTATGTGGTACTTGCTGCTGATGTCCTCGTCTGAAGAATGGGCATTAGTGTGAAGTTCAATGTGATGATGCCACTCATGGACTTGATGTCCAGAATGAAGCAGCATCATTAGGCCTAGTGAATGGAAGGATAACATTGGAAAGAATATAATTATCTGTAAACTCCATCGTAAAGTTAATAAAACCAGAATGCACCACCTCTCCCTTCACAAACCCTCCCCTCATCAAACACTCAACAGAGACACTGGGTTGGATTTTTGTGGAGTTGTGGAGACTTTTAAAAATAGTGGGCACAACCTGGATCTGGAATTCTATTTTCACCAGGGAAGATGAAGTGAACTGGGCAGGAGGTGATTCTCACATGTGGAACACCAGAACTTAGCGCTGAGTCAAAGACTCTATTTTCAGGGAGTCAGGGCCTTATCCGACAATGTCAAGTTATTTAAATGGCCAGCCCTTTAAAAATGAAAAGAAAGCTGCTTACGCCTGTGAGAGTTGAAAAAAATTCAATAGTTTCATTAACTGTTTGTTGACATAACTCTAAGTGCTATTATTGTAGCATTATTAATGCTTGGTGGCTTTGTACAAGTTTAAAAAATATTCCTTTCACAGGACATGGGCATTGCTGGCTCGGCCAGCATTTACTGACCAATTCTAATTGCCCTTGAGAATGTGCCTTCTTGAACAGCTGCAGTCCATGTGGTATAGGTACACCCACAGTGCTATTAGGGAGGAATTTGCACGAATTTGACTCAGCAACAATGAAAGAATAGCAATATAGTTCCAAGTCATGATGGTGTGTGGCTTGGAGGGGAACTTGTAAGTGCAGATGTTCTCATGCAGCTGCTGCCTTATCCGACTGGATGATAGAAGTTTGGAAGCTGCTGTCAAATGAGCCTTGGTGAATTGCTGCATAGCATTTTGGACATGGTACACACTGCTGCCATTGTGCACTGGTGGCGAAGGGAGTGGATGCTCAAAGTGATGGGATGCCAATTAAGCAGGCTGCTTTGTCCTCAATGGTGCTGAGCTTCTTGTGTTTTGTGGGAGCTGCACTCATCTAGGAGAGAAATATAGAAGCATAAAAAATAAGTGCGGGAGTAGGCCATTCGTTCTTTTGAGCTTGCACCACCATTCCATATGATCGTGGCTGATCAAGCACTTTCAGTATCCTTGATCCTTTAGTCACAAGGCCCATGTCTAGCTCCCTCTTGGACATATCTAATGAACTGGCCCCAACAGCTTTCTGTGACAGAGAATTCCACAGGTTCATAAGAACATAAGAACATAAGAAATAGGAGCAGGAGTAGGCCATCCAGCCCTTCGAGCCTGCCCCTCCATTCAATAAGATCATGGCTGATCTGTCGCTGCTCAGTTCCACTTTCCCGCCCTCTCCCCATAACCCTTAATCCCCTCTCCTATCAAAAACCCATCAACCCGCGTCTTAAAAATATTTAGCGAGGCAGCCTCCACCACTTCAACGGGCAGAGAATTCCAGAGATTCACCACCCTTTGAGTGAAGAAGTTCCTCCTCAACTCCGTTCTAAACCGCCCCCCTTTTATCTTGAGGCTGTGCCCCCTAGTCCTATTGTCTTTTTTGAGCGGGAAGAGTCTTTCCACCTCTATCCTATCCATCCCATTCATCATCTTATACGTCTCAATGAGATCTCCTCTCATTCTTCTAAACTCTAACGAGTACAAGCCCAGTTTATTCAGCCTCTCCTCATAGCTCAACCCCCTCAACTCCGGTATCAGCCTAGTAAACCTCCTCTGCACTCCCTCCAAGGCCAAAATATCTTTGCGCAGGTGCGGCGCCCAAAAATGCACACAGTACTCCAGTTGCAGCCTCACCAATGCCCTATACAGCTGCAGCAAGACCTCCCTACTTTTATATTCAATCCCCCTCGCTATGAAGGCCAGCATCCCATTCGCCTTCCTGACCACCTGCTGCACCTGCAAGCTGGGTTTTTGCGACTCATGCACAAGGACCCCGAGGTCCCTCTGCACCGTCGCCTGCTGCAGTTTTTCGCCTCGTAAGTAATAGTCCTTCCTACCATTTTTCCTACCAAAGTGGACCACCTCACACTTGCCAACATTAAATTCCATTTGCCATTTCCTGGCCCATTCGCCCAGCCTATCTAGATCCTTCTGTAGACTCTCCACACCCTCCGCACAATTTGCCGTTCCCCCAATCTTGGTGTCATCAGCAAATTTCGACACTCTACACTCGGTTCCCTCCTCCAGATCATCTATATAACTGGTAAAAAGCTGAGGCCCCAGCACCGACCCCTGGGGCACTCCACTAGTCACCATCCGCCAATCCGAATAGCACCCGTTGACCCCCACTCTCTGCCTCCTATTTGACAACCAATCCTCTATCCACGCTAACACCCTACTCCCAACTCCATGTCCCTCGACCTTCTGCAATAACCTCTTGTGAGGCACTTTGTCAAACGCCTTCTGAAAATCTAGAAAGACCACATCCACCGGCTCTCCTCTATCCACCGCCCTAGACACATCCTCATAGAACTCCAGTAAATTTGTCAGACACGACTTCCCTTTAATGAAACCGTGCTGCGTCTGCTCTATCAAGCAATTCCCTTCAAGATGCCTCGCAATTTCCTCCTTAATGACAGATTCTAACATTTTACCTACCACAGACGTTAAACTAACCGGCCTATAATTCCCCGCCTTTTGCCTGGCACCCTTCTTAAACAACGGCGTAACATTAGCCGTTTTCTAATCATCCGGCACTTCCCTGGAATCCAGCGACATTTGGAAAATAACCACCAAGGCATCCACTATCACCTCCGCCATTTCTTTCAGAACCCTCGGATGCATTCCATCCGGTCCTGGGGACTTGTCCACAATCAGCCCCTCCAGTCTGTCGAGCACCGCCTTTCTAGTAACAGTAATGTCATTAAGACCCTCCAGTCCTACCACCTTTCTATCGCTAACACCCGGCAAATTATTCACGTCTTCCTTCGTGAAGACAGAAACAAAAAAGTTATTCAATACCTTAGCCATATCCCCATCCCCTACCACTAGGTCCCCTTTCTCATCCTCTAAAGGACCAACATTCACCCTAGCCAGCCTCTTCCTTTTTATATATTTATAAAAACTCTTGCTATCCTTTTTTATATTAAGCGCTAGCCCAGCTTCATAGTTTCTCCTACCCTTCCTTATCAACTTCTTTGTCAATCTTTGTTGACATTTAAACCTCTCCCATTCCTCTTCTCGCCCACTACTCTTAGCTACTCTAAATTCCTCCGCTTTTAGTTTAACACTTTCCTTCACCTCCTTTGTTATCCACGGCTTATTACCTCTCCTTCTACTATCCTTTTTGACCATCGGAATAAATTTCCGTTGAGCACCAAGAGAGATCTCCTTAAAGATCCTCCACTGCTCCTCAATAGACCCTCCCTCCAACGCGCTCTCCCAGTCCACATTCGCCAATTCTTCTCTCATCCTACCGTATTTCCCTCTATTCAAACAAAGGACGCGTGTCCGGGAACCCACTTTCACAACTCTCTGAGTGAAGAAGTTCTTCCTCATTTCAGTCCTGAATGGTTTACCCCTTATTCTTAGACTGTGACACCTAATATTGGACTTCCGCAATATTGGGAACATTCTTTCCATATCTAGCCTGTCCAGTCCCATCAGGATTTTATATGTTTCTATGAGATTTCCTCTCATTCTTCTAAATTCCAGTGAGTACAAGCTGAGTCGATCCAGTCTTTCTTCATATGTCAGTCCTGCCATTTTGGGAATCAATCTGGTGAACCTTCGCTAGAGTCCCTCAATAGCAAGAAAGCCCTTCCTCAGAGTATACCATCAAAACCCTGACTTGTGCATTGCAGATGGTACATCAATTTTGGCAGGTCAGGAGGTGAGTTACTGTCTGCAGAACTCTCAGCTTCTGACTTGCTGTGGTAGCCTCAGTATTTATATGGCTAGTCCAATTCAGTTTCAGATGGTTGCCCCAGGATGTTGTCGGTGGGAGGAATCTTGATGGTAACGCCATTAAATGTCAAGGTGGTTGGATTCTCTCCTACTGCAGATGCTCATTGCCTGGCACCTGTGTGGCACAAATGTTACTTATCAGCCCTAGCCTGAATGTAGGCAGGGACTGCTTCATTTTCTGAGGAGTCGTAAATGTTGTTGAACATTGTACAATCATTAACAAACATCCTCACATCTGACCTTATGATGGAGTGAAAGAAATTGTTGAAGCAACTGAAGATGGTTGACCCCTGGTCACCACTCTGAGGAACTTTTGCAGTGATCACTTAGGACTGAAGTAACTGACCTCCAAAAACCAGAACCACCTTCCACTGTGCTAGGTACGACTCCAGCCAATGGAGAACTTGCCCTCTGATTTCTGCTGGTTCGAGTTTTGCTCGGGCTCCTTGATGCTAAATGCTACTTTAGTGTCAGGGGCAGTCATTCTCACCTCAGCTCTGTCAGATCTTTTGTTATGTTTGGACCAAGATCAGGAGCTGAGTGACCCTGGTGAAACCCAAACTGGGTGCCACCGAGCAGGTTATTTGTGAAGAAGTGCTGCTCGATAGTACTGTTGATGACCCCTTCCATCACTTTACTGATGATTGAGGATAGACTGATGGGGTAGTAAATGGCCAGGTTAGATCTTTGCTGCTTTTTGTGTACAGGACATAGCTGGGCAATTTTCCACATTGCCGGATAGATGCCAGTGTTGTAGTTGCACTGGAGCAGCTCAGCTAGTCTTGGAGTGCAAGTCTTCAGTACTGCTGCTGTAATGTGATCAGAGCCCAAAGACTTTGCAGTATCCAATGTCTTCAGCCATTTCTTGACATCGTGAATTGAACTGAATAAATAAAATTGGTTAAAAACCAACATTTGTGATGCTAGGGACCTCTGGAGGAGGCTGAGATGGATCATCCACTCAGTACTTCTGGCTGAAGATTGTTGTAAATGCTTTACCCTTGTCTTTTGCACAATCGTGCTGGGCTCCCCTATCATTGAAGTGAATATTTTTGATTTGATTTGATTTATTACTGTCATATGTATTAACACACAGTAAAAAGTATTGTTTCTTGCGCACTAAATAGACAGAGCATACCGTTCATAGAGAAGGAAGCGAGAGAGAGCAAAATGTATTGTTACAGTCATAGCTAGAGAAAGATCCATTCAAAAGTCTGACAGCAGCAGGGAAGAAGCTGTTCTTAAGTTGGTTGGGACGTGACTTCAGACTTTTTTATCTTTTTCCCAACAGAAGAAGGTGGAAAAGAGAATGTCTAGGGTGCGTGGGGTCCTTAATTATGCTGGTTGCTTTGCCGAGGCAGTGGAAAGTGTAAACAGGCTCAATGGATGGGAGGTTGGTTTGCGTGATGGATTGGGCTACATTCACAACATTTTGTAGTTCCTATTTGTGGAGCCTCCTGCTCCAGTTAGAACATAGAACATTACAGCGCAGTACAGGCCCTTCGGCCCTCGATGTTGCGCCGACCAGTGGAAACAATCTAATGACCCTCTAACCTAAACTATTCTAATATTATCCATATGCCTATCCAACGACCATTTGAATGCCTTTAAAGTTGGTGAGCCCACAACTGCTGCAGGCAGGGCATTCCACGCCCTTACTACCCTCTGAGTAAAGAATATTAGCTATTTAAATGTGCTTTTGCATTCATGACTTGATGTGGCAGAGATTAGATCTAATCCGTTACTTGTTGGATCACTTAGTTCTCTCACTTTCTCTGTTTGATACACCAGTAGTCCTGTTGTAGCTTCACCAGGTTGACAGCTCATTGTTCAAGTATGCCTGATGTGGCTGATGGTATGTCCTTCTGTACTCTTTATTGAAGTAGGATTGGTCCCCTGGCTTGGTGGGAATGGTAGAGTGGGATACATGAGGTTATAGATGGGTGG
This sequence comes from Carcharhinus amblyrhynchos, assembly GCF_965287045.1. Taxonomy (NCBI): domain Eukaryota; kingdom Metazoa; phylum Chordata; class Chondrichthyes; order Carcharhiniformes; family Carcharhinidae; genus Carcharhinus; species Carcharhinus amblyrhynchos. The sequence continues at coordinate 730,548 of NW_027649817.1, forward strand.
GAAAATTTAATGTCCATCACAATTCCCAGAGTGGCTTGGTAGAGGTTATAGATTGTGGGCGAGTACAATTCTGCTGCTGATGATGGCCGACAGTGCCTCATGGATGCTCCATCTTGCCTTGCTGAAACTTGTCAAAATCTATCCCATTTAGCATGGTGACAATTCCACACAACACAATGGAGACTATCCTCAGTGTGAAGACATGGCCTTGCCTTCACAAGAATTATGCGGTGATCACTTCTACCGATACTGTCATGGACCGAAACATCTGCGACAGGTAAACTGGTGAGGACAAAGTCAAATAGGATTTTCCCTCTTGTTGGTTCCCTTACCACCTACTGCAGACCCAGTCTAGAAGCAGTGTCCTTTAAGACTTGGCTAACTCACTCAGTAGAGGTGCTACTGAGTCACTCTGGGCATTGTGATGGACATTAAATTTTCCCACCCAGAACATATTCCATTCCCTACCTCCACTCAGAGCTTCCTCCAAATTCAACATGGAGGAATGCTGATTCATCAGCTGAGAGGAGGTATTAGTGGTAACCAGCTGAAGGGTTCCTTGCCCATGTTTCACCGGATACCATGAGACTTCATGGGATCCAAAGATGATGTTGAGTATTCTCAGGGCAATCTTCTTCTGATTTTATACCACTCAGCTGCCACCTCTGGTGGGTCTGTCTGGTTGGTGGGATAGGAAATAGATATCGATTGGGAAAGTCAAATTAGTCACAGTATAATAGAGGAGGAATTTCTGGGGTGCATACGGGATGGTTTGCTGAAGCAACATGTTGAGGAACCAACAGGGAACAGGTCATCTTGGACTGGGTGTGGTGCAATGAGAAAGGATTAGTTGGCAATCTAGTTGTGATGAGTCACCATAATATGGTAGAATTCTCTGTCAAGTTGGACAGTGATACAGTTGATTCTGAGGCCAGGGTCCTGAATCTCAATCAAGGTAACTATGATGATGAGGCATGAATTGACCATAATGGACTGGGAAACATTACTGAAAGGAAAGACATGGACAGGCAGTGGGAGGCAAAGAACAAATAGGTGAACTCCAGAAGTTGTTTATTCCTGTTTGGCACAAGAGTGGTAAGGGAATTGTGGTCAAACCATGGCTTTCAAGGGAAATTAGAGATAGTATCAGATTCAAGGAAGAAGCATACAAATTGCCAAGAAAAAGCAACAGACCTGAGGATTGGGAGCAGTTTAAAATTCAGCAAAGGAGGATCAAGGGGTTAATTAAGAAGGGAAAAATAGAGTATGAAAGTAAACCAGTGGGGGAACATAAAAACTGTAAAAGTTTCTGTAGATACATAAAGAGAAATAGATTGATAAAAATGAGTGTAGGCCCCTTACAGGCAGAAACAGAAGAACTCTTAACAAAGAAAAGGCCGAGAATTTAAATTTGTACTTTGCTCCAGTCTACGAATAATGTACCAGACCTTCTGAGAGAAACATGCTTTAGTGAGGAGCTGAAGGAAATCAGCATTAATAGAAAAATGGTTTTGAGGAAACTGATGGGATTGAAGGTAGATGAATCTCCAGGTCCTGATAATCTTTATCCCAGAGTAGGGCTGAATGGCCTACTCCTGCTTCCAGTTTCTATGCTCCTATGAAATACCCAGAGATGTTAATAGTAGTGTCTGCAACATTATCTGGAAGGTATGATTCTGTGAGTGTGACACTATTAGGTTGTTTCTTGGCTAGTCTGTGGGAGTGCTCTCTGAACTTTGACAGAACCCTCCAGGTGGTGATGGAGAGGACCTTGCATGTTTGACAGGGCCATTGTTGTTTCTGCTGCCTTGGTCAGTGCCGAATGATCCATTCGGTTTCGTTCCTTTTCATAGACTTTGTAGCACTTTTAGTAAAAATGAGTGGCTTCCTTGGTCTTTGCAGAGGGCATCTAAGAGACAATCACATTGCTGTGGGTCTGGAGTCTCACTTCGGCCAGGCCAGGTAAAACGACATGAGTGAACCAGATGAGTTTTTATGATAATCAACAATATTTTCATGGTTACCTTTTCCAAAACCAGATTTTAATTCCAGATTTATTAATTAAGTTTAAAATCCACTGCTGACGTGTTGTGATTTGAACTTGGACCTCTGGATTACAAATTCATCACCCTTATGCCACTGCCATTCCCAAGAAACCTATTTAATATCACAGTATGTGTGGGGCGAGGGGAGAGGTTGTGACTTCACAGTTGGACTGACAGCTCGTAGAGATTACTAAAAGAGAAGGTGTCTTTGATGTGGGGTTATAAGTGCAAATGTTTGTTTTGATAAAGAACTAAGTGCTTGAGATGCTTTTAACATTTTTTAATAGGCATTTATGAATGGAGTATTTGTTTATTATAGTGAAAGCTATAATAGATATTTAGCTCTTTATTGTTTTGTTTAATCTTGGCATGGCTTCTGAGGTTTGCCCTTGGTGAATATAGGGTGAGTTGGCATGGAGGATAAAAAGGTTGGGTTGTTGGGACATGAGTTGCCATTAAGTTAGAATGGAGGGTATAAATGGATGGTGGGGGTGGGGAATGATTTGACATGAAGGTATAAGGAACCATGGATGGAGTACAAGTTGGCCTGGGTGGAACATTGTGGGGTGGGGTGGGAGGGTAAAGAAGTGTGTGAGGGGTGAGGCCTAGAGGCCCGAATATTTAACAAAATAAAAATAACAAAACAGAGTCCCAGAGAACTGAGGCGGACTTTTTAAATTGCCCATCTTTGCACTTTACAGCCCCTGTGGATGTCTCTGATCTGCATCCACGTACCGTGGGCTCAATTCCATCTTGCCCCAGTGCCCCCTGGAGTGGAAACTGCACCATTTGGTTCATTTCCTGAGGAATTTGCACTGAGCAGGAAAATTCCTGACTCAAGCTACCCACCTTGGGATCGAAACTCCAGCCCACTATCTCTCCTATCACAAACTCTCTCCAGCACATATCCAACACAGACAGAGCGTCTCTCAACCATAAACTACCCTGATAATCCAACTGCTGCAAGTGATTACTGAGATGCTGAGTGTGGGACCATGCATTTACATCTCCAAGCTTTGGTGCCCATGTGCAGAGTGGCAAAGCATGACCAAGTGATGGCATTACTTTATGCTTGTTTCTGGCATACGGGTACTCTCAGGAAGAAAAGTGTCTGTAATCAAATGTCTAGGCCATGTCAGACTATCATACTTCAAATGCCCCATTAATGACTAATAAATGACCATGGTTTACAGGACTTGATAAAGTGATAACTATGCAGCCTAATACCCAAACAAAATAGGTATCCCTGGACAGACAAGGCTATCAGTGCTAAGCTGTGTTGTTTTAGCTGTGTAATCTCCTGCACCCAATCTGTGCAGAGGTGAACATGCTATCAATCTGTATTCAACAACAATTTGCACTTATATAGCATCTTTAACATAATAAAATTTTTCCAAGGTGTTTCACAGGAGCATTTGCAAACAAAATTTGAAACCAAACCAAAGAGATATTAGTACAGTTGACCAAAAGTTTCGCCAAAGAAATAGGCCGGAATCTTACCACTGTTCACCCCAGCGGGATTCTTCTATTCCCCCTGCAGTGAACAGAGATTTGGCTGGCCGCCAAATTCTCTGACTTCGCTGCAGCAAGAGCATGACGTGAAAGGTAGGTAAGATTGCGTCAGTAGGCTTTAAGGAGTGTTTTAAAGGAGGACAGAGGGGTAGAGAGGCAGGGCAGTTCTGGGACAGAGCTTAGGGGCCTGGCAGCCAAAGGCATGGCTGCAAACACTGAAGCCAGAGTTGGAGCATGCCAGAGAGCTCAGAGGACTCGAGGATTAGAAAATATTGCAGAGGTAGGGACAGAGCAAGACCATGGAAGGGCTTGAACACAAGGATGTAAATCTTAAATTTCAGGCTTTGCTGAATTGTGCACCCATACAGGTCAGCAAGCATGATGATGAATGGGACTCAGTGTGAGTCAGGAAATGGACAGCACAGTCCAGAGAACCTGGCGTCACTTTCAGAAGTAACAAAGGCACGGATAAAGGTTTCAGCAGCAGATGGCTGAAGCAGGAATGGCAATGCACATTTCTAAAAGAGTTAAAGGACCTGAAGGAGTTTCTGAGTGAGGACATGGAGAGAATTGACTGAGTTGAGAATCGTCATTCAAATGGGCTAAATCACTATCTGCACCATCTGGTACAGCACAGAACATCACGGCCCTTTAGAACATTAATAGGCTGGCCTGACACAGGAAATTCTAGCCAGCTGTTGAAAACAGAAATCTAGCTTGATATCAGGCAAAATAAGAATGCACTGGTGCGGATTTTCAAAAGCTTAGATTGGAAAGTATTAGAAGTAAGAATAGGTTTCTATGTGGATCAGATGGCCAGCAAACAGAGATGACCTGTTCTAGACTCACCAATAAGCAGTGGAGACGTGGGCGGACTAAAGGAATGAGTCTGTACAATAAACTAACAAGGATCAGGGACAGAATTTAATGATCTTTGGAAAAAGATGCAAAAAGGTCGGTGACACTTTCGGCAGCTTTTCGGAAGTCTCACTTCATCATTGCTGCCGTCTTGGAATCTGTGGCCTTTTCTGTGAGCAATGAAGTGTGAAACAGGTTTAATTACCAGCTCTGATTAATTGTCATAAACTGCCTGTTCGGTGGAGGGCAACATTTTATAGTAATACCTAATTAGCAGGGATCTCAGTAAGTATGCATTTCTCCATTATTTTATTCTGGGTTATAGCTCCACAGGTGACAGCTGTCTTTCAAATCAACCTGTTCATGTTATAATGGCAGCTGACTCAAACTCGAGTTACAGCTTGGGCTGGGAGCTGAAAAATCTCCTCTACACTGTCCCCCATCAATCACTCCCAGGACAGGTACAGCACGAGGTTAGATACAAAGTAAAGCTCCCTCTACACTGTCCCCATCAAACATACCCAGGACAGTATCACCTACTTGTGACACTAATATTGCCATTAATATTGACAGCACTGTCCCATCAAACACTCACAAGACAGTTACAGAACGGTTTAGATAGAGTAGAGCGCTTTGTGCCCTTTCCCGACAAACGTTCCTGGGACAGATACAGCACAGGTCAGGTACATATTAAGCCCTCTCTATGCATTCAGAGTTCATGTCCCAAGGATGTCAACAGAGGTAGCTGCCTGTGTGATATTTCAGAAAAAAATATATACCATAATTGTTTATATTTACTGACCTCTGACATCTGTGGAAAGAGGCTGATGGCAACAGGCAGTGCAAATCCAAATGCTGCTAGGCACACAAGGCTATGGAAAGGAAGAACCAGTCTCGGAAATGCCTTAAGGATCCATGTTCTGTACAGAAAGATAGACAGATAAATACCTTTCTTGTCATCCTCAGTGATTTAAACATGCATGATGTCTATTTTCCCCAATTTTGTCCTGTTCTCTCCTGTGGGCACAAATTATTAATCAAGTATTAGACCCAAAGTAGCTCACCCAAGAGAATGTTTCTCAACAGTGAATTCACCAGGAAAGTTAGGAACATTGGACCTAAGGCAGTCGGCAATACGACCCTTCAAGCCTGCTCCACCATTCAAGAAGATAGCGGCTAAACTGGTTGTGATCTCAACTCCATTTTGTTGCCTGCCCCCAATAACTCTCGACTCCATCGTCTATCAGAAAATCTGTCAAACTCTGCTTTGAATAAATTCAATGCCTACACTGATTTTTGGAGAAGACAATGCCACACACTAATAACCCTTTGACAGAAATAAATGCTCGTCATCATTTTAAATGGTAGGGGTCTTTTTTATTTTATTAATTCGTGGGACACAGGAGTCGCTGGCTGCCAGCATTTATTGCCCATCCCTAGTGCCCTTGAGAAAGTGGTGATGAGCTGCCTTCTTGATTCACTGCAGTCCATTTCCTGTAGTTGACCCACAATGCCGTTAGGAAGGGAATTTCAGGATTTTGACTCAGCCATTGTGAAGGAATGGCGATATATTTCCAAGTCAGAATGGTGTGTGGCTTGGAGGGGAACTTGCAGATGGTGGTGTTCCCATGTATCTGCTGCCCTTGTTCTTCTAGATGGAAGTGGTCGTCAGTTTGGAAAATGCAGTCTAAGGACCTTCAGTGAATTGTTGCAGTGCATCTTGTAGATAATACACACTGCTGCTTCTGAGTGTCAGGCGGTGGAGGGATTGAATGTTTGTAGCTGTGGTACCAATCAAGCAGAGTGCCTTGTCTTGGATGGTATTAAGCTCCTTGAGTGTTGTTGAAGCTGCACCAATCCAGGCAAGTGGGGAGTATTCCTGACTTGTGCCTTGTAGATGATGGATAGGCTTTGATGGGTCAGGAGGTGAGTTACACACTGTAGTATTCCTAGCCTCTGACCTGCACTTGTAGCCACTGTGTTTCTGTGGTGAGTCCAGTTGAGTTTCTGGTCAATGGTAACCCCAAGGATGTTGACAATGGGGGATTCAGTGATGGTTACACCATTGAATGTTAAGGGGCAGTGGTTAGAGTGTCTCTTTTTGGTAATGGTCATTGCCTGACATGTGTGTAGCGCAAACATTGCTTGCCACTTGTCAGCCTAAGCCTACATATTGTCTAGATCTTGTTGCATTTGAACATGGACTGCTTCAATATCTGAGGAATCGCGAATGGTGCTGAACATTGTGCAATCAGCGAACATCTCCACTTATGATGGAGGGAAGGTCATTGATGAAGCAGCTGAAGATCGCTAGGTCTAGGACACTAATCTGAGGGACTCCTGCAGAGATGCCCTCATTTCTGAGGGTGCACCCATATTACACCAGGGATCAGAGCAGATCCATCAACACCATCAGTCATCAGCCAGTCTGTGGACTGGTCTCTGAAACTGGTGGAAGTCATCAAGAAGCCAAAGAACTTAATATTTTCCAAAGTTCATCTGAGAACCAACAATTCAACTGCAAGAACTTCCAACAGTTGATAACAAGGGGTATACAATTCTAACAAGGGTGCAGGAGCAAAGAGATTTGGGTGTATGTGTACGTCATTGAAGATGACAAGATTGGTTGACAAAACAGACACTATCCTTGGCTTTATAAATAGTAGAATAGGGTACAAGAACAAGGAGGATATGTTGAACTTGTAAATGACACTAATTTGGCCTCAGGTGGATATTGTGTCCAGTTGTATCAGAGCTTGGTATGGCTCCTGCTCTGCCTAGGACCACAATACACTACAAAACATTGTAAATGTAGCGCAATCCATCACGCAAACCAGATTCCCATCCACTGACTCTATCCATACTTCCCGCTACCTCGAAAAAACAGTCCCCATAATTAAGGACTCCGTGCATCCCAGACATTCTCTCTTCCAACTTTTTCCATCGGGAAAAAGATAGAAAAGTCTGAGGTCACATCCCAACTGACTCAAGAACAGCTTCTTCCCTTCTGGCATCAGACTTTTGAATGGACTTACCTTGCTTTAAGTTGATCTTTCTCTACACCCTAACTATGACTGTAACACTACATTCTGCACTCTCTCGTTTCTTTCTCCATGAATGGTATGTTTTGTCTGTATAGTGCGCAAGAAACAATACTTTTCACTGTACGCTAATACATGCCACAATAATAAATCAAATCAAAATCAAATCAGATCAGGGTTGAATGGCCATTCTGCACTGTAAAAATTCTGTCATTCTGTGAACTGAATGGCCTTCTTTTGCTGCTACATAATAGGCTTGAGGAGTTGAATGGTATATGATGGCCACAGGGGATCATCTATAGATCTCTCCGTGGATCTCGTAGAGTACAAACTCTCCTATTGAGAGAATGGAGGCTCGGCCAATAGGGAAGGGGCAGCTGGAGGGGGTGGTTTAAAACAAGCTGACTCCACTCAGGCCGACAATCAAAGGATTCTGGGACTTGACCTGTGTACTATAGCTACAGAAGTGGTACTTTATGCACGTTGTAAATAAAGAGTGTTGGTGACGGAAGATTGGCCTCAGTGAGACTGTTACAAATGGCCTCTCCCTTTTCCTATTTGACAGGGACAAGTGACTGAATGGCCTGTTGCTCTGATTCTGTAGCCTGCCTGCATTCATGGGCCTACTTCTTGAAACCCTAGAGACGTTCAGGTCTAGGGAAGAAAATTAGAAATGTAAAGACCAAAAAAAAACTTGTTAAATTACTGAGAGACAGAAGAAGAAGCCTTTTAATTGCTGCCTTGCCAAAAGCAATTTGAAGTATTGTAATGACTGATAGAAAAATGAAGTGTGAACTCCCTGCATGCTTTATTCTCAGGCCAGGTCACAAATCAGTCATCAGAATTTCCTAATTAAGGGTTCTCTGCCACAATTAAGCTACTAATTATTGCATATAATTTCCCATTCCAACTTGGAGTGTGTTTTCCCAAAAAGCCAAGTAGAAATAGATTTACATAAAATTCCAAATAGTCTTTCCTTGTTTCATAGTTGTCAACAGTGGTAAGAGTTGGCTTGAACACGTGTAGGAGCATGATTAAGAACACATGCATGGACCAATATTCTGAGTACATGCTAAATTAGCTATTGCTCTTGGGGCTAAAGGGATCAAGAAATATGGGAGAAGGCAGGATCAGGATATTGATTCTGATCATCAACCATAGAATCAGAGGCATTGAATCCTGCAGTGCCGAAGGAGGCCATTTGGCCCATCAAGTTTTCACCACCACAATCATACCCAGGGCCAATTCCCATAAACCCACTTATTTACCCTGCTAATCCTCTGACACTAGGGTCAATTTAGAATGGCCAATCAACTTAACTCACACATCTTTCAGACTGTGGGAGGAAACTGAAGAACCTGGAGGAAACCCACGCAGATACGGCGAGAATGTGCAAACTCCATACAGCTCAGTATTTATTGGCCAGGCTGTCTCACCACATTTTCTGTTTTTAATATGCATTAATCAAGGACAGTCGATTTGAATTTGTTAAGGGAAGGTCATGCCTCACTAATTTGAATTTTTCAAGAAATTGGTTAACATGGTTTGCACAGATTTTTGTACAACTCTTTGTTAGGTCCCATATGGAAGAAGGATCAGAAAATTCAAAGCTCATCATATCCAAAGGGAAAGTGGCAAGTTGGATCCAAAATTAGGCTGAGTAGCAGGAGTGAAGTATTACAACTGAAAATTGCTTTTGTGATTGGAAGGTTGTTTCCAGTGAGAGTCCCTTGTTAGTCATGGTACATATCAATATTTTAGATAAGCAGTACACAAATGATATAAAAATTGTCTGTGAGGTTGATAATGAGGACGAAAGGTGTAGACTGCAGAAATGTATCAAAGGGGCGGCACCGTAGCACAGTGGTTAGCACTGCTGCTTCACAGCTCCAGGGACCTGGGTTTGAATCCCGCTCAGGTCACTATCTGTGTGGAGTTTGCACATTCTACCTGTGTCTGCGTGGGTTTCCTCCGAGTGCTCCGGTTTCCTCCCACAGTCCAAAGATGTGCAGGCAAGGTTGATTGGCCATTCTAAATTGCCCCTTAGTGTCCAGGGATGCATAGGTTAGAGGGATTAGTGGGTAAGTATGTAGGAATATGGGGATAGGGCTTGGGTTGGGATGTGGTTGGTGCAGACTTGATAGGCCGAATGGACTCTTTCTGCACTGTAGGATTCTACGATTCAGATATGAAAGGTCAGGTGGACAGAAAAATGGCAAATGGAATTTGACCTGGAGAACTGAGAGACTTGCATAGGACAAACAAGCTAATGGAATATAATATGGAGATTGGAACTGTTCACAGAGTTCCATGTGTGGCCTAACCAAGAATCTACATAAATTTAACATAAGTTAAGGTTCCCCATGGTAAGCTTATGAAGAAAGTAAGGAATAGAAGGAAATTTGGCCAATTGGATAAGTAACTGGCTGTCTCATAGAAGACACAGGGTGGTGGTGGAGGGAAAATTTTCAGACTGGAGGCCAGTTACCAGCAGTGTACCACAGGGATCAGGGATCAGCTACTGCTACTTGTGATTTTTATCAATGACTTGGAAGAGGGGGCAGAAGGGTGGGTTAGTAAATTTGCTAATGACACCAAGATTGGTGGAGTAGTGGATGAGGTGGAGGGCTCTTGTAGGCTGCAAGAGACATCGATAGGATGCAAAGCTGGGCTGAAAAGTGGCAGATGGAGTTTAACTCTGATAAGTGCAAGGTGATTCATTTTGGAGGACAAACTTGAATGTGGATTACAGGGTCAACGGCAGGGTTGTAAGGAATGTGGAGGAACAGGGAGGTCTTGGGGTTCATATCCACAGATCTGTGAAGTTTGCCACTCAAGTGGATAGAGCCGTAAAGAAGGCTTATAATGTGTTAGCGATTATTAACAGGGGGTTTGAGTTTAAGAGCCGAAGGTTTATGCTGCAACTATACAGGACCTTGGGAGACCACATTTGGAATATTGTGTGCAGTTCTGGTCACCTCACTATAAGAAGGATGTGGGAGCATTGGAGAGAGTGCAGAGGAGATTTACCAGAATGCTGCCTGGTTTGGAGGGTAGGTCTTATGAGGAAAGGTTGTGAGAGCTGGGGCTTTTCTCTTTGGAGCGGAGGAGGATGAGAGGCGACATAGTAGAGGTTTATAAGATGATGAGGGGGATAGATAGAGTGGACGTGCAGAGACTATTTCCTTGGGTGGATGTAGCTGTTACTAGGGGGCATAACTATAAGGTTCATGGTGGGAGATGTCTGAGGTAGATTCTTTACGCAGAGAGTGGTTGGGGTGTGGAATGGACTGCCTGCTGTGATAATGGAGTCGGACACTTTAGGAACTTTCACGCAGTTATTGGATAGGCACATGGATCACACCAGAATGATAGGGAGTGGGATAGCTTGATCTTGGGTTTGGACATAGATTGGCACAACATCGAGGGTTGAAGGGCCTGTACTGTGCTATACTGTTCTATGTTCTAACTGCTCTTCAATTCTATCCCTTTAGAAGTGAATTTGCCCTTTTATGGCCTTATGAACCTGCAATGCTACTTTCAGCATTTTATGCTTCCTCATTTAGATACAGTTTCCATGGAGTACGTGGCCTCCTTATTCTTCTTCATGTCTAATTGTATCAAACTTGAATGTTCAATTCTGCATCCCAGCCTGCCAGTATATTAATCTCTTCCTGCAATTTGTAACACTGGGCAGGATTTTCTGGCTGCGCTCACATGGAAACCGGAAAATCCCGCCCGAGGTCAACGCCCCTTGCTCGTTATGATTCCCGTGGCAGACGGGACGGGAAAACCCGCTCCACTTTATTAACTACATACTAATAATTTAACGTTGCTTGTAGTTTTGAAATTGCACTTTCAATTCCTGGGTCTAAATTGCTAATGTAACTGTCAACAATGATGCCAACTCTGACCCTTGTGGAACACTACCTTTTTTTCAATTATCTGAATGAGGTCAAATTGAAATAAACAAATGACTGTTAAACAAGTCATTATGGAGCTCATTACCTCAAACCCAGCTTAGCTAATGAGTCTTTAACGTGACCATGCCAGCTTGGGTATGTTATCACTGTAAACAGTTGCATCAATAAACATGTTCATTACTATAAAAAGAAAAACTCTCAATATTTTAATCTGTTCCACTTGAAAGGATTCATGTTTCCAAAACAGGCACAGTTTTGGCTGTGCAACCTTATATGAGTTATCAGATTAGTAAATACACCTTCTGTTGTGGCACCTGGATTATAATTTCCTTTTAGTTTTGTATAAATGTCTTTCTTTGAGTGAATTTTTGTGTTTATCCAGGTGAGCAAAGTTAGTGCTTGGCAAGGAAGCATGAGGAAAATATTGCTAAGGCCCATTGTGAGGTGCTAGTGCCCTGATTCGCGATCACTCTGTTCCCAGATGGACTAATGTCATACTGCTTCCTCAGTCTCATTGACGTCAGTGTAGAGTTCAGTACAGTACACACTGCTGACTGGATGCTTTTGTCGTGAAAACATCTTTTTTTAATCAAACAATGATTTTGAGTCTACCAGCTAAAAACCCAAATTGAAACTTTAAAAACAGAGATTAAAGTCAGACCTTGATTCTGGAGAAAAGTCAGATTGTACTCGACTTGTCAATTCCGTTTCTCACAATAAGAAGTCTCACAACACCAAGTTAAAGTCATCAGGTGAGTGAAGGAGCAGTGCTCCAAAAGCTCGTGCTACCAAATAAACCTGTTGGACTTTAACTGTCATTGTGAGATTTCTTACTGTGCCTACCCCAGTCCAACTCTGGCATCTCTACATCTGTTTCTCACCCCACAGGTGTTGGAAGACCTGCTGAGTTTTTCCACCATTTTCTCTTTTTATTTTTGAATATTGGTATGGACTGGACTGCTTCATTTTCAGATGAATTATGAATGCAGCTGAACATTGGGCAATAATCAGTGAACATCATCACTTCTGAACTCATGATAGAGGGAAGCAGCTGAAGAAATAGGTTGCAGAGCTGGGCCGAGAGGTGGCGGATGGAATTTAATGCGGAGAAGTGTGAGGTAATTCACTTTGGTAGGAGCAACAGATGTGTCGAGTATAGGGCTAACGGGAGGACTTTGAATAGTGTGGATGAACAGAGGGATCTCGGTGTGTGTGTACATAGATCCCTGAAAGTTGGGAATCAAGTAGATAAGGTTGTCAAGAAGGCGTACGGTGTCTTGGCGTTTATTGGTAGGGGGATTGAATTTAGGAGTCGCAGTGTAATGTTGCAACTGTACACTACTCTAGTGCGGCCGCACTTGGAGTACTGTGTGCAGTTCTGGTCCCCGCATTACAAGAAGGATGTGGAGGCGTTGGAGAGGGTGCAGAGGAGGTTTACTAGGATGTTGCCTGGTATGGTGGGGAGGTCCTATGAGGAGAGACTGAGGGATTTAGGGTTGTTTTCGTTGGAAAGAAGGCGGCTAAGAGGGGATCTTATTGAAACATATAAGACGATTAGAGGTTTAGATAGGGTGGATAGTGATAGCCTTTTTCCTCGGATGGAGAAAGCTAGCACGAGGGGGCATGGCTTTAAATTAAGGGGGGGTAGCTACAGGACGGATGTCAGGGGTAGGTTCTTTACCCAGCGGGTGGTGAGGGATTGGAATGCCCTGCCTGCTGCAGTTGTAAATGCGTCTAGTTTGGGGGCGTTTAAGAGATCTCTGGATAGGTTTATGGACGAAAAGGGATTGGTATAGGCTAGTGGGTCATTGTTTTTGTAACTGGTCGGCGCAACATCGTGGGCCGAAGGGCCTGTTCTGCGCTGTAATGTTCTATGTTCTATGTTCTATGAAATCTAATACAGGATTCAAAAGCAAGTGGTAAGAAGGTGGAACTCACTACCACAAGGAGTGAGTGAAGAGAATAGTCTATTTAAGAACGATGAGGGAGAGGGAGATAGTTGCTTATCATGTAGATTTGAGTGCAGCATAAACACCACCATGAACTGGCTGGGTCAAATGGCCTGTTTATGTGCTGGGCATCCTATTTAATCTTGTGTGGGATGTTTTCTCTTGTTGGGGAATCTGGAACTTGGGGTCACCGTTTACAAATAAGGGTTGCTCATTTATGACAGAGATGAGGAGATTTTCTTTTCTCTCGGTGGGGCATGAGTCTCTGGAATTCTCTTCCTCAAAAAGCAGTGGAAGCAGAGTCTTTGAATATTTTTAAGGTAGATTATTAATAAACAAGGAAGTGAAAAGTTATAGGGTGTAGGTGATTCTGTGGCGTTAAGATTACAATCAGATTAGCCACCAGTTGAGAACATAAGAACATAAGAAATAGGAGCAGGAGTAGGCCATCCAGCCCCTCGATCCTGCCCCACCATTCAATAAGATCATGGCTGATCTGTCGTAGCTCAGTTCCACATTCCCACCCTCTCCCCATAACCCTTAATCCCCTTGCCTATCAAAAACCTATCAACCCGCATCTTAAAAATATTGAGCGAGGCAGCCTCCACCACTTCAACAGGCAGAGAATTCCAGAGATTCACCACCCTTTGAGTGAAGAAGTTCCTCCTCAACTCCGTTCTAAACTGCCCCCCCCCTTTATCTTGAGGCTGTGCCCCCTAGTCCTACTATCCTTTCTGAGCGGTAAGAGCCTCTCCACCTCTATCCTATCCATGCCATTCAACATCTTATACGTCTCAATGAGATCTCCCCTCATTCTTCTAAACTCTAACGAGTACAAGCCTAGTTTATTCAGCCTCTCCTCATAGTTCAACCCCCTCATCTCCGGCATCAGCCTAGTAAACCTCCTCTGCACTCCCTTCAAGGCCAAAATATCCTTGCATAAGTGTGGCGACCAAAACTGCACACAGTACTCCAGCTGCGGCCTCACCAGTGCCCTATACAGCTGCAGCAAGACCTCCCTACTTTTATATTCAATCCCCCTTGCTATGAAGGCCAGCAACTCATTCGCCTTCCTGACCACCTGCACCTGCAGGCTGGGTTTTTGCGACTCATGCACAAGGACCCCGAGGTTCCTCTGCACCGTCGCATGCTGCAGTTTTTCGCCACGTAAGTAATAGTCCTTCCTACCATTATTCTGACCAAAGTGGACAACCTCACATTTGAACATAAGAACATAAGAAATAGGAGCAGGAGTAGGCCATCTAGCCCTTCGAGCCTGCCCCGCCATTCAATAAGATCATGGCTGATCTGTCGTGGCTCAGTTCCACTTTCCCGCCCTCTCCCCATAACCCTTAATCCCCTCTCTTATCAAGAACCCATCAACCCGCGTCTTAAAAATATTTAGCGAGGCAGCCTCCACCACTTCAACGGGCAGAGAATTCCAGAGATTCACCACCCTTTGAGTGAAGAAGTTCCTCCTCAACTCTGTTCTAAACCGCCTCCCCTTTATCTTGAGGCTGTGCCCCCTAGTCCTACTGTCTTTTTTGAGCGGGAAGAGTCTCTCCACCTCTATCCTATCCATCCCATTCATCATCTTATACGTCTCAATGAGATCTCCCCTCATTCTTCTAAACTCTAACGAGTACAAGCCTAGTTTATTCAGCCTCTCCTCATAGCTCAATCCCCTCAACTCCGGTATCAGCCTAGTAAACCTCCTCTGCACTCCCTCCAGGGCCAAAACATTAAATTCCATTTGCCAGTTCCTGGCCCATTCGCCCAGCCTATCTAGATCCTTCTGCAGACTCCCCACACCCTCCGCACAATTTGCCGTTCCACCAATCTTGGTGTCATCAGCAAATTTCGACACCATACACTCGGTTCCCTCCTCCAGATCATCTATATAAATGGTAAATAGCTGAGGCCCCAGCACCGATCCCTGGGGCACTCCACTCGTCACCAACCGCCAATCCGAATAGCACCCATTGACCCCCACTCTCTGCCTCCTATTTGACAGCCAATCCCCTATCCACGCTAACACCCTACCCCCAACTCCATGCCCCCTTACCTTCTGCAATAACCTCTTGTGAGGCACCTTGTCAAACGCCTTCTGAAAATCAAGAAAGACCACATCCACCGGCTCTCCTCTATCCACCGCCCTAGACACATCCTCATAGAACTCCAATAAATTCGTCAGACACGACTTCCCTTTAACGAAACCGTGCTGCACCTGCTCTATCAAGCAATTCCCCTCAAGATGCCTCGCTATTTTCTCCTTGATCACGGATTCTAACATTTTTCCTACAACAGACGTTAAACTAACCGGCCTATAATTCCCTACCTTTTGCCTGCCACCCTTCTTAAACAATGGCGTAACATTAGCCATTTTCCAATCTTCCGGCACTTCCCCGGAATCCAGCGACGTTTGGAAAATAATCACCAAGGCATCCACTATCACCTCCGCCATTTCCTTCAGAAATGAAGGCAGGATGCTCACTGGTAATCAGCAGGAGCCTCTTTTTTTTCCACAGAATTCACAGAACCCCTACATTGCAGAAGGAGGCCATTCAGCTCATCGAGCCTGCACTGGAAACAATTGCATTCAGGCCCTATCCCCATAACCTCATGCGTTTACTTTACTAACCTCATGACTGTAAGGAATTTAGCATGGCCAATGCACTTAACCTGCACACTTTCAGACTGTGAGGAAACAAGAGCACCCGGTGGAAACCCGTACAGACTCAGGAAGAACGTACAGACTCTGCACAGATAGTCACCAAAGCCAGGAATTGAACCAGGTCTCTGGCGCTGTGAGGCAGCAGTGCTAATCGCTGTGCCACCATGGGTAAATAGTTCAGTGGTATTTTTAGAAGTACTGCTGGGGAAAATTCTTTAATTTGCTTTTACTTTGGGGTTTTGGCCACGAGGATGTGGTGATGGTATGTAGCAGATGAACTGAAAGCTGTGATATGGGAATGATATTTTTGAGGACCTGGAATCTCAGTACCCTCCCCAGAACTTGATCAGAGGGATCCCAGATGCCACTTCCCTGCCTATCCGCTCCTCCTTCTCCTCCCTGGGCAGCCTTTGGATGGGCTGCAGGCGTAGCCCCCATTACAGAATGCAAGCTTTCTCCTGACAGATCAAACCTCCTTGTCATGACCCAGCATCACTGCAGTGAAAAGTTAGCAACGTTCCTCCAATAACACAATATGATACTTTCACTAATTATGTACTAACTAAAGTAAGTCAGCTCACTTGAATATTACATGGTTAATGTTTTAAGTGGAGAGGGATGGGTCCTTTGAGAAGCTGAATGTATGGGAGTGCGTGACTGTGAGATATCATCAGCTGGATCTGCCCAATGGAAGATTGCATACCAAAGCAGTGGTAGAGCCTTGCTGACATCATGATCCACCTGCTCTACTTGCTTTCACTGTATTAGCAAACCAAGTCAGTCAGGCCTCTGAAAATGGTCAGAAGAACCCTGTTATTTTAAATTTTTTCTGTTTGTATCTCCTGTAGTGCCAGCACTAGTGGCACAAT
The DNA here is from genome assembly GCF_965287045.1 of Carcharhinus amblyrhynchos. Classification (NCBI taxonomy): domain Eukaryota; kingdom Metazoa; phylum Chordata; class Chondrichthyes; order Carcharhiniformes; family Carcharhinidae; genus Carcharhinus; species Carcharhinus amblyrhynchos. Next base: position 747,419 of record NW_027649817.1, read on the forward strand.
TGACCCTGTGTTCCATTGCAGACACTTGGTCTCTTCAACCTCTGTCATAGGATAAGACAAGTGATCAAATGATACAAATGCCACGGTGGCATAGTGGTTAGCACTGTTGCCTCACAGTGCTGGGGACCTGGGTTCAATTCTGGCCTCGGGTGACTGTCCTCATGGAGGCTGCATGTTTTCCCCGTGTCTGCGTGGGTTTTCTCTGGGTGCTCCAGTTTCCTCCCACACTCCAAAGATGTGCGGATTACATTGATTGGCCATACTAAATTGCCCCTAGAGTCAGGGGGATTAGCAGGGCAAATATGTGGGGTACGGGAATGGGCAATTTGGAATTGTGGTCGGTGCAGACTTGATGGGCTGAATGGCCTCCTTCTGCATGGTAGGGATTCTATGATTAAGGGGACAAGAAGGAGAAAGGAGAAATGAGAATTTCAGTGGGGTAGAATGTTTTCAGTTTACTTGACAGATTCAAATATTGGCAGGTAAAAGTGTAACAAAACAATAGGCTATCTTTCAAGGGAGATGCTTCAGGATATAGTCCCACAAGGGGGAATGGGACAGAAACCAAAGCCAGAGCCCTTTGGATGACAAAAGAGAGACAGTGTAAAGTGAAGCAGAAAAAAACACATACGCCAGATGCCAAGTGGGAATATTTCAGGCTGAAAAGAGAAAGTTCAGAGAGAAAATCAAGAAGAAAATAAGAGAGGCAATGAGAGAATGAACATAAATGGCAATCCAAAAGTTTTCTGTAGGCATCTAAATGGTAACATGGCAAAAGGAGGAGGGTTGAATAGGGATCAAAAAGGGGATGTGTGCATGGAGGAACGGGCATCACTAAGGTATTAAATTAGTACTTTGAATCTGTTTTTAATCAAGGAATAATACAGGCCAATGTCATAGTGAAAGAGGACATATGAGATACTGGTTGGGCTAACTTTCACAATGAGCAAGTGTCAGATAAGTTGGCTGTACTTAAAGTTAATAAGTCACCAGGTCTGGATGGGTTACCTTCGAAAATACCGAAAGAAACTAAGGTGGCAATTGCAGAGGTACAGGTTATAACATTCCAATCCTTCTAAAGTCCAGGTTATTAAGTAGTTGCCTAAGTATTGACTTTGGGAAATCCCATTCCTTCATTTCAAAAGACAACCATTTCACCCCAATATCTTCCCTATCACTCACACAACTTGGTATCCGTACTGGTACTTTCCATTTTATTCCATGGATACAAGTCTGTTATGTGGCACTTTATCAAATGTCTTTTGACCTGATGAAGGGGCAATGCTCTGAAAATTTGTGCTACCAAATAAACCTGTTGGACTTTAGCCTGGTATTGCGAGACTACATACCGTGCCTACCCCAGTCCAACGCTTGCAGCTCATATTGGAAATTCATACTGTGAACTGTGAGGAGGATAACATGAAGACAATATAGGTTGGTGTAATGAATGGATTATTGGCAGGTGAAACTTACTGCAAAGAAGTATGAAGTACTAGGAAGAAATAGGAAAGGCAGTATAAACTGAAGAGTTAAGTTGTAAAGAGGCTACAGGAACAGAGCAACCTGTGGTTTATGTGCATAAATCGTTGAAGTTGGGCAGGCAGGGTGAGAAAATAGGCAAAAAGGCATTCGCGATCCCAGGCTTTATAAATAATGGCGTAGAGTACAAAGGTAGGAAGTTACGATGAACCATAACAAAACACTGGTTCAGCCTCAACTGGAGTATTGCATTTGATTCTGTGTAATATACCTTAGAATGCAAAGAGTTTAGAAGGCATTATGTGGATAGAATGCAGGAGCTGCAGTTGTATTCCTTAGAGAAGTTGAGGGAGATTTGAAGGTCTAGATAGAGTCCAGAGAGAAATTGCTCCCACTGGTGGCACTGATTCAAAGTGATTGGCAAAAGAACCACTGGCGACATGAGGAAAAGCCTTTACGCAGAGTGTGCTTAGGATCTGGAATACATTTCCGAGAGTGTGCTGAAGGCAGATTCAATCGCGGATTTCAAAAATAATTCAATAAGCATATGAAAAGGAAACATTTGTCAGACCACAGGTGGGCAAGTGGAACTGAGTTGCTCTCATGGGCAGCCAGCAGGGATTGAATATCTTCTTTCTACAAAACTTTATGTTTCTATGAAATCGAGAAGGATGGATGATGAAGGGAACAAGAATGACAAGGATGAGAAGGAGGAGCATGAGGATAAAGCGGGAGCATGAGGAAAAGGTGGTGGAGAGAAAGGCAGTTGATGAGAATAGGAAATGCGAATTATCCTCATGAAGGCAATTAGGAGCATGATGAGGGGTGGATGAGGATCAGAAGGATGATGATGACTCGTGTTTCAATTTTTGTTGACATTTTTGAAAGGAAATGGCCCTCGCTTGTTTTAAGAGGGATAGATGGATATGAGCAGAAAGGTGAAGGTGGAACAGCTAACTGAATGCACAATCAATGAAGTAGGTTTTGAGGAGGCCTTCAAAAGTAGTGGCAGGGTGAAGGGTTTAAAGAATAAGTTCCAGAGACAGGGCCTGCAGGAAAGACGTAGGAACTAGATGCTCTGCCAGCAGTGTTGAACTGGAAAGAGCAAGAAATGCAAATTGGGGCTCTCAGAAGAATGACACATGCATGCTAGGACACAGGCTTGCACAAAACTGCGGTAGCAAGGCACACTGAAACTATGGAGATACCTAAAGTCCAGAAAGCAAATTGTATTGGAGGGTAGGGGCCTGCAAAAACAAGATGAATAGTTGTTCAGTTTGTGATTTTTTGTTTAAGGTAAAAGAGAGAATAGATTAAATCAGGTCCTCAAGTGCCCAATATTAATCCCTCAAGCAACATCACCAGAACAGACCACGTGATTATTTCTCTCTTTGCTGTTTGTGGGATTTTGCTGTGCACTAATGGGCTGTTGGGTTTCCTATATTATACCTCAGAAGTATTTAATTGCCTGTAAAGTGTTTTGGAAGATCCTGAGGTTGTAAAACAATCTATAGAAACACAAGTCCTTTCTTTCTCCTGGAGTTCTAGAAGTTGCAGGAGGTGGGGTACGATAAGAACAGGTAACATTCCCAAGGTGAAAATAAATTGTTTGGCAATGACAGAATAGAAAATCTGAGGCTTAACTCTAGACTGAGCAAGATATTGAGGCTGAGCTGCTTTGGGTTCAGTCTGAGTGAGCAGCTGGGATGAGAAATGGATTCAGCATCTGACGTGTGAAGTGTCTGGCAGGAGCCAAAAGAGAATGGCTTGTGTCTTGTCAATGTTTAGCTGGAGAAAGTTGTGCCTTGTCCAAGGCATGGTGTGTGCCAGGCAGTCAGACAGGCAGCACAATGCTAGCTGTGGTATGGTAGCATCATGGTTATTTTACTGGACCAGTCATCCTGAGAGAGTGTGAGAAATTGAATTCTGTTTCTGGAAATAAAATCTGGAATCAGTAGAAGTGACCATGAACCTGTAAGATTCTTGTAAAAACCCAAAAGGCTAATGTGTTGGAAACCTGCTGTCTTCACCCGGTCTGAACTTATATGTGACTCCAGTCCCACGCCAGTGTGACTGGTTATTAACTGACCTGTAAATTGGCCTAGAAAAACACTCAGAGAATCAAACTGCTTTCAGAAGGGAGGCTCAGCACCATGAGAGGCAATTGTGGATGGGGAGCTAAATTCCATAAAGCAGTAAGCGAGGTCTGATAGTGAGGCACAGCAGAAGAAGCTATTAAAAGAGGCAAATTTACCAAACAAATGCTCGATCGAGTGGAAACTCAAACAACAGCCACTTTTTGGATTAGAATATGGTCATTAGGCTCCCATCAGCAGATCAGTCGCACTAACCTTTCTTTACATCATATTTCTCAATCCTTGTTCCCTTCAGAAATGCATCTAATTGGCCCTGAATTTCTTCTCTTAACCTTGGTAGGAGAAATGGTAAAAAGAAAAATCGGGAGAATGTCTGCAGAAATCCAGGGTCGCTGCCTTTTCAGCCTATTCATAACGTCAGTTCTAATGACTTTTCCTGGTAACTTTAGCCACAACTCGATTTCCCTCTTGTGTGGAAACATTCCTCCTTTCTTACTCTTGCATTCCTTGTGTTTTTAAGCTTGTGTTCCCTGGCACGTGAATCCTCCACCATGGTAAATACTTTTTGGCTGTGTGAACTTTTTCTCAATCCCCTTGACTGGTACTGCGAGTCTGTACGTGTGATCCTGTGTTGTAAATTGGCAAATGGTGTGTCGAAGGGTGAAGTGCGCCAGTGTAACATGACATTTAGCTGAGGGTATTTTTGTGGGCGAGGTACGTTTACGTTTACGCCTCTAATTCACTTCCATGTGCTAAACAAACAGCCGTGCGGCAGGTTGAGGTGTTTATTAGCAAGTGAAAGCTGTCTGATGTAGAGAACATGCTGGAGACGTCTAAATTTATCACTATTATAGCAGCTCTGAGTGAGTTCACATTTAAAGAGAAAGTTAGAAAATGACAAATAATGAATGGGGAAAGCTCATTCAGCCAGTGGAGGCCATTCACTCCAACACACTGAGTGCAACTTCATTATCATAGCTTCTGATGAAAGCAATCAGAACTTCCGAAGGAAGATGTTTTAACATAAGTTATAATTCCCAAAAATTAGATTTGCTCCAAATACTCTGGTTAACGACTGAGTAACAAATTAATCAACTCAGGCTCAATCCACTCAAATAATTTGAGCTCTCCTTTCTAACAGAGAATCTTTATTTTGAAGGGGCAGAGTTGACAGAGTTAACTGGGCATGGTTGCCTCGTGCTTATGTTACTGCATCCAGAGGCCGGGACAAACAAGACAGAGAATCTGACTTCAAATCACACCATGTCGGAATTTGAAGTTTTCTTTTAGTAAAAGTGGCCATGGGACTGTCGCAAAACCTCAATGGTTTCACTAATGCCTTTGAGGGAAGGAGACCTTTCATTCTCACCAGTGCCATACCCAAGCTACCATTACAAACTTTCTACTGCCCACTGAAGCAGACAAGCTGGCACTGACACCCAAAAACAAACTGCAAAAATTATATGAAGGCAGGTCCCAGGTAGGTTTTAAACACAAATGTAAACGAGGAGAGTCGGTAGGGAGATTTAGAGAGGGAATTCCAGAGTTGAGTGTGCAGTCAGCTTGGAGGCATGGCTTTCCATGGCGAAGCAATGGGAATCAGGGATCATAAGAAGTCAGAGCTGGAAGGAGAGATCTTGGGAGAGGGTTGTAAAATGGGAGAGTTTACAAATGTATAGGAGGGTGAAGCTATGAAGGGTTTTAATATCATGTCCTGGTTTTTTTGTCTCATTGGAACTATCTTCCTAAACTTCTTTCCCCAATCTCCTTCACCCCCAACTTTAAAAAGATGTTTCTTATTCAAAGACCATAAGACATAGGAGCAGAATTAGGCCACTCAGCCCATCAAGTCTGCTCCACCATTCAATCATGGCTGATATTTTTCTCATCCCCATTCTCCTGCCTTTTCCCCATAACCCCTCTTCCCCTTATAATCAAGAATCTATCTATCTCTGTCTTAAAGACACTCAATGCCCTGGCCTCCACAACCTTCTATGGCAAAGAGTTCCACAGATTCACCACTCTCCAGCTGACGAAATTCCTCCTCATCCCTGCTTCAAAGGATCATCCCTTTAGCCTGAGCTTGTGTCCTCTGGTTCTTGTTTTTCCTACTAGTGGAAACATCCTTTAGATGTTTAGACAATTACATGGGTAAGACGGGTATAGAGGGACATGGGCCAAACACGAACAATTGGGACTAGCTTAGCGGTTTAAAAAAAAGGGCGGTAGGGATAAATTGAGCCGAAGGGCCTGCTTCCATGCTGTAGACCTCTATGACTCTATCCTCTCCATGTCACCCTAACAAGGCCTTGCAGTATCCTGTAAGTTTCAATAAGATCCCCCTCATCCTTCTAAACTCCAACGAGTACAGACCCAGGGTCCTCAACTGTTCCTCATACGACAAGCTCTTCATTCCAGGGATCATTCTTGTGAACCTCCTCCAAGGCCAGCACATCCTTCCTTAGATATGGGGTCCAAAACAGCTTGCAATACTCCAAATGGAGTCTTATACAACCTCAGATGTACATCTCTTATATTCTGGCCCTCTCGACATGAATCTTAACATTGCATTTGCCTTCCTAACTGCTGACTGAACCTGAAGAGAATCTTGAACGGTGACTTTCAAGCCCCTTTGTGTTTCTGATTTCCAAAGCATTTTCCCATTTAGAAAAGTCTATGCCTCCATTCCTCCTTCCAAAGTACATAACCTCACATTTTTCCACATTGTATCCCATCTGCCACTCTTTGCCCACTCTCCTAGTCTGTTCAAGTCCTTCTGCAGTCCCCTGCTTCCTCAATTGTACCTGTCCCTTTACATACCTTTGTATCATCTGCAAACTTAGCAACAGTGCCTTCAGTTCCTTCCTCCAAATCGTTAATGTATATTGTGAAAAGTTGTGGTCCCAGCACTGACCCCTGAGGCACACTACTAGTCACCAGCTGCCATCCTGAGAAAGACACCTTTATTCCCACTCTCTGCCTTCTGCCAGTCAGCCAATCCTCTATCCATGCCAGGATTTCACCCTTAACACCATGGGCATTTAAATTATTTATTGTGAGCATCACTGGCAAGGCCAACGTTTATTGCCCATCCCTAACTGTCCTTGAATTGAGTGGCTTGTTAGGCCATTTCAGAGGGCATTTTAAGAGTCAACCACATTGCTGTGGGTCTGGAGTCACATGTACTTCAGAGGATCCCTACAGTGCAGAAGAAAACCATTTGGCCCACAGGGAGTGCATCATCTCTCCAACAGAGCATCCTTCCCAGGTCCACCCATCCAAGTAACCCCATCCACTCTCCCCTCTCCACCACCTTATCCCCTTAGCCCACACATCTTGGGACATTAAGGGGCAATTTAGCATGGCTAGTCCACCTAACCTGCACATTTTTGGATTGTGGGAAGAAACCCATGCAGTCAACCAAGGCTGGAATTGTACCCGGTCCCTGGCACTGTGAGGCAGTAGTGCTAGCCACAGTGCCACCATGCCGCCTGTGTAGGCCAGTTCAGGTAACAACAGCAGATTTCATTTTCTAAAGGAAAGAAAAGGGGGTATGGTCTCAAAGGGGAAGCAGATTTAGGAGGAACTTTTTCACACAAGGGTTGTGAATCTGTGGAATTCCCTGCCCAGTGAAGTAGTTGAGGCTACCTCATTGAATGCTTTTAAGGCAAGGATAGATAAATTTTTGAACAGTAAAGGAATTAAGGGTTATTTATGGTGAGCGGGTGGATAAGTGGAGCTGAGTCCATGAAAAGATCAGCCATGATCTTATTGAATGGCGGAGCAGGCTCGAGGGGCCAGATGACCTACTCCTGCTCCTAGTTTTTATGTTAAAGGGCATTAGTGAACCAGAGAGGTTTTTATTATGACAAATTGACAATGGTTTCATGGTCATCATTAAACTTTTAATTCCAGATTTTTTCAGATTCAAATTTCACCATCTGCCATGGTAGTATTAAACCCGGGTCCCCAGAGCATTACTTTGAGTCTCTGGGTTATTAATCCAGTGACAAAACCACTACACAACCACCTCTCTCAAAGATATGAAGTGTTTATGGACTCCTTTGTCACTAGATTGAGATTATTGATCAGCTGCCTCTCCAATCCATTTCCCCAAGATCACTCAGCCAGAGTACCCTGGCATCTTTCTCTAGTTTCTCTCCCATCTCCCCTCATGTTTTCTAGAGTTGATCTAGTCCATGAGGCCAATCTCTTAATTCCTCAACCCTATGCTCACTGAACTGCTGACGACCTAACCTCTCTCCCTGGTGGTGAGGTGTGCATTCAACAGGAAACATTGTTGACAATAGTGGCCAATGGCGGGCTGCTTCACTGTCGCGCAACACATGGCATAGATTGTGCAGAAAGTCCCGCCCCTCATCTGAAAACACAGCATCAGTTTACACAGATATGTTAATGGGGCCCAGCTCGACCTCACCATCACCTTTTTCCATACTCCACTCTAAACAGACTATTTGTTTGACATTCAGTGTTGGATGTGCAGAAATTTTTTCCACTTAAATATTAACATGGAAGCCAATGTCATGGGTCCCCACGACAAACTCTGCTCCCTGGCTATTAACTCTGTCTCTCCCCCTTGCAACAGGCTGATGCTAGTCCAGTCAGTTCACAACCTTGTTGTCAAATTTCTGGGGATCAGCTTCCAATTGCACGCTTGGACTAAGACTACCTGTTTCTGCCTCTGCTACATTAGCCAATTCCCCTCCTATCTCTGTTTACTTGCTGCTCAAACTCGAGATGTGCCTATGACAATGCACTCCTAGCTAGCCCCAGTTCTTTCCTGAAGCTGCCACTGTAACCTTGTCTGAGATCCTGTCTACATTCAGAATGCTGAACCAACATTACTAAATTGGCAAAAGCTACAGCTGCTAGGTCCAATGGAGCATAAGAAGGTCTGGCAAAATTCTGGGCAACCATCTAGACCAATGTATTGGGTACTGGAGGACGGCTGAGGGATCGGAATCCCAACAATGCTCAGTGCCTGCAGACAAGGCGTGGAAAGAATCAAAATAACAACAGGGCCCAACTGCAACACTTACTTCTCCAGGACTGACATAATAACCGGAGGCAGCACCAAGATAGGGATAGGGAGGACTATTCTAGTCATGGCAGTCTCCATCAGTGCCTGCAAAAAATACCAAACATAATTCCAGTAAATACATTTAAACTTAGTCACTAGAGTCCCTCAAAGCACATTGTTACATATAATGCTGCTACACCAACGATGCAGGTTTTTTGTGATAATTTTGGTATAAAGATTACATTGATGACAAGATTTTCCCCTATAATGTTGAACTTGTGGCTTATTGTATGAGGGACAGCAGTACTGAGGAACAGAAGATATGCCTATGTCAGCCATTCAGTCTCTCATCAAACACTGTCCTCATCAAACACTCCTAGGACAAGTACAGCATGAGGTTTGATACAGAGCAAAGTTCCCTTTACACTGTCCCCATCAAACACTCCCAGAACAGGTACAGCACAGGGTTAGATATAGTGTAAAGTTCTATCTTCCAGGACAGGTACAACTTGGAGTTAGATACAGATTAAAGCTCCCTCTATACTGTCCCCATCAAACACTCCCAGGACAGGTACAGTACAGGGTTAAATACAAAGTAAAGTTCTATCTACACTGTCTCCACCAAACACTCCCAGGACAGGTACAGCATGGGGTTAGCTACAGAATAAAGCTCCCTCTGCGCTGTCCCATCGAACACGCCCAAGACAGGTACAGCATGGGGTTAGATCTTGTGTTGTCTAGACTTAGAAGTACCACCATTTATGGAATCAAGTTTGTTCTGGACCCTCTTGTCTTCCCCTTCAACACCTTCACTGCTGACACTGATTTACCGTCATAGTTCCAAGCCCGCTTTCACTGAATTGCATTGCAGCTTAGTAACACTGGCCTGCTCTGAGTTTAAAACTTGGCCCACAGTTACCCTTGTCCAAAGGTGTGCAGGTTAGATGGATGGTAAATGTGTGCAGTGACAGGATGGGCGTTGGGCCTGGATGAGATGCTCTTTTCGAGAGTTGGTGCAGACTTGATGGGCCAAATGGTCTCCCTCTGCACTGTAGGGATTCTATAGTTTACCAGAACTACTCTAAATCTAACCAAATAATAAGCATTACTGTTGCCCCTTCCACTTGCCCAACATTTCCTAAAACTAAGTCCAGAGCTGCCCTTTCTCTTGTTGCGCTTGCTACATCCTGGCTAAAAAATACCCTCCTGAAATGCAGTGCATCCCAATGTGTTGGACAACCAATGGTGGGAGTGCAGACGATGGAGATCATGTGTATGACAATACTGTGTCTTTAAGAAATGTATTTATATCGTGGTTCTTGTGAAGGGTATGTTTAAGAGCCAGCTCTGTGTCAATCGGTCTACTCCAGGCATCCCACATGCTGAGGATGCGGAAAAATAATTGATCCTAGTTATTAGGATGGTTGTTTTAATCTGAGCTAATGCAGTTTTGTTTATTTTTTGGATTGTCTCCAGAAGTTTCAGGATAGCATTTCATTCGTTTGATTGACAGAAGCCGAGTCACGTGCTTTTGGGAGGAGCTACACTTAGAGTCAAGCAGACAGTTTCTGCTTGGATCTGCAAGGAGTGGGAGCTCTTTCATCTATTTGTCTCTAGAAACTGTAATTTAGGACCTTTTAGAAAATAGGTATCTCTCTCCAGAGGTGTTCCGGAGGTAGAAGGACTAGCAGCCCACATATCACTACATAAGCTTGTTGTTTGCTAACTGATTTTGAAGAGGAGTTTATGGATATGAGGAATATTAGCTTAAATTGGAACTGAGAAATAGGTTAGCTGATAAGAATTGTATCTTGTCATGTTTATGTATTTCGACTGATAAAAGTTACACTAATTCTTTTTGTTATAGTTAAACTGAGTTGTTAAATAAAGTTTGTTGTGGGCGGCATCGCGTCACAATGGTTAGCACTGCTGCCTCACAGCGCCAGGAACCTGGTTCACTTCCGGCCTTGGGTCACTGTCTGTGTGGAGTTTGCACATTCTCCCAGTGTCTGCGTGGGTCTCCTCCAGGTACTCTGGTTTCCTCCACAGTCCAAAGATGTGCGGGTTAGGTTGATAAGCCATGCTAAATTGACCCTAGTGTCAGAGGATTAGCAGGGTAAATATGTGGGGTTATGGGAATAGGGCATAATGGGATCGTGGTCAGTGCTGACTCGATGGGCCAAATGGCTTTTTTCTGCACTATAGGGATTCTATGATATGTCATAAAAGATTCCTGGTGAGTCAATAGAATCACACTTGGAATGAAACATCTTATCCTCACACTAATGCCAAATTCAAAATAGTTGGGGGTCTAGTCTAAATTCATAATATACTTTGGAGTTCTGATCTGGTCTCTAATATGTGATAATTATCTCCTAGAATATGTCCAGAGTTGAAAATCCAAAGATGTAGTGTTGACAGGAGCAAAAGGGATACAGAAATGCGTACTAGAAATAGCTTTTACTGTAAATCTCTTAACACAGAAAATAGGAGCAAGATTAGGCCATTTGGCCCATTGAGTCTGCTTCACTATTGAATATGATCATGGCTGATCCTCTATCTCAATGCCACACTCCCACTCTCTCCCCATAACCCTTGACCCATTTAGCATCTAGAAATCAATCTATTCTTTCTTAAATACATGCGGTGACCTAGCCTCTGCAACCTTATGTGGTAGAGAATTCTACAGATTAGTCTTAGCTATGAGGACAGTGGGGGTTGGTTAGCTCAGTTGGCTAAAATGTTACGTAGAATGATGCAAATAGTATGGGTTAATCCGTACTGGCTGCGGTAACCCATGAGACTTGCCCCTTTACTTTGAATCATGCTTGAGAAATGGTACTCCTCATGCAATGTATAACTAATTGTCTCTCTAATATAGAGACATGCTTATAGTCCTTTGTGGACTATAGTAATAACCACTAGCTCTCAGTGAGTCTTCCACAACCATCAACTGATTGTATGTCATGGTTCTCCAGCTCACTTGTCTTTCATGTTAGCGCACCTCTCAGTTCTGCTATGGCTACTCTTTCTCTAGTGGATAACCCCACTACACTATCTCCCATAACTGGAGACAATGAGCCCTCCCCTTGTACTGGTGGTATCAAGCATGGTAAATCACCATTAGCTGTTTGTTAGTTGTAGGCTAGCTGGATTGTGTGGCTGGTTGGTCAGCTGCAGACTGGATGGCTGGCTGGCTGGCTGCCTGTGGCTTCTCCTGCACTGGGCTGGTTAGCTAGCTATGGATTGGATGGCTGGCTGTTCTGGTCTCTCTTTCCTGTTCTGCTACAGTCCCTGTTTCAGCTCGTGCTCTGTTGCTTTCTTTCCTCTCTGCTGTCTTCGCTCCTCCTCAGTTGGAACTGTAAGTTGAGAAACAGAAAAAGCAAAACAATGCAAATGCTGAAAATCTGAAACGAAAACAGCAAATGTTGGAAACACTCAGCAAAGAAGTAGGATGTATCAATGATCTTTGATCAAAGCCCACAATACCAGTATTGTGCCCGCTATTCCATCGTACTATTTCATCTGCTGAGTGCTTCCAGCATTCACCAAATGTTGATCTCTAAACTTGTGCTATTTTTAAAAATTCAAACACTGCCACTATTGCACTTTCCTGATAACAGAAATATTTGCATTCAATATTTTATTTTTTTTTTGTAATCCCTATTTTTTTTGCCACAGGGAGTGGTGGATTTGATGCTGAACTTTCTCTTTGGGGCTTTCATCTTGATTCACTGCACAATATACCTGCAAAATACGAAGCAGGGCAGAACCCTCACAGCTTTGAGATCCCGTTGGTGTAGGAGAAGGACAATCAGACCTCAGGGAGAGTTTTGTAATTCAGTGCTTCCAATGGGGTGTGGATCCTGACAAACTAAGGCATAAAGCCTCCACTTCCCATCCATAAATTTGACAAGAGGAAAATCAGGGATCATGCATCTCTGGTATCCCAGGAAATGCTCCTTGGGAGAGCCACTCCCCACGGAGATCACAGAAACATAATATGGTCAAATTGACGATGCAAAGGTGTTTGAGGTTTCGCTGGAATTGGATGGGTAATGACCAGAGGCTATGTCCAGAAAGTACAGGCAACAGAAAGGGAACAAAATAAAGACTTGTTTTTCTTTCATGACCTCAGGATGTCCCAATGTGCTTTACAGACAATGAAGTAACATCTGAAGTTTTGCCAGCTCCCACGAACAGCAAAGACTATGTAGTCTGTGTTAGCAATGGTTGAGAGACAAGTATTAGTCTGGACACTGGGAAGAACTCTATTCTCTTCCATATTTACTTGGGACAGTCTCATTTCAATACCTCATCTGAAAGATAACACCTGCAACAGTGTGGTGCTCCCTCAGCACTGTATTGTTGCTAACCTAGATTATATGCTGAAATCTCTGCTGTGGAACCTAACCTGGTGGTTGAGGGAAGAGAGTGCTATCCACTGAACCAAGACTGACACCAAATTGATGTAGTAAAGAAGAGATATTGGTGGAATTGATTGCATATTGGGTGATAAGCTATTTCCTTACTGACTGAAAATATGTGGAAAGGATTCAATGAGCTACTCAAGTTTTTTTACATTGGGGAAACTGTAAATGGGTCAAGGAAGGGTCTTGACAGGCAGTCAATGCTGGTTAGCCTTCCCAGAGGAAACAACACAGGTTCTTTCCCAGCTCTCCAGCTGGTTAGTAAGACCCCGATGCCTCCATAAAATCTCCATAATGCTTATCCCTCCATTGAGAAAGACTGACCTTAAGTTACAGCCACTAATGGTGGGGATGAGGAAAACCATGATAAGCAAAAGTGAGAGATACTAAACCACAGAGTCAAACACATACGTGTCTGGCAGCGATCCTGGAGGATCCAATGACATTTCCATCCACGTCCAACACGGAGATCCCTTCCTCCAGCTCACTGTGCCTCATCAGCACAACATTGCAGACATTAGCAGTTGCTACAGGAAAACAAAATACACAGAGCACTCAGCGATGAGTGGGAAAGACAGCATTTTAAAAATGCCTCGCTCTGGAAAATCAATCATTGAAATGAGTGAATCCTACATCATAGGAGAAGGCCATTTCACCTATTTCATTCACATATAAAATTAAAACGTGTGGGATTGAGGTAGTGTATTGAGATGGATAGAAAACTGGTTGGCAGAGAGGAAACAAAGAATAGGAATAAATGGGTCTTCTTCCAAGTGACAGAGAGTGACGAGTGGGGTACTGCAGGGATTAGTGCTGGGACCCCAGCTACACAATGTATATTAATGATTTAGATGGTAGGACTAGGGGGCACAGCCTCAAGATAAAGGGGAGGCGGTTTAGAACGGAGTTGAGGAGGAACTTCTTCACTCAAAGGGTGGTGAATCTCTGGAATTCTCTGCCCGTTGAAGTGGTGGAGGCTGCCTCGCTAAATATTTTTAAGAAGCGGGTTGATGGGTTCTTGATAAGAGAGGGGATTAAGGGTTATGGGGAGAGGGCGGGAAAGTGGAACTGAGCCACAACAGATCAGCCATGATCTTATTGAATGGCGGGGCAGGCTCGAAGGGATAGATGGCCTACTCCTGCTCCTATTTCTTATGTTCTTATGTTCTTATATTTCCAAATCTGAAAATGACACAAAGCTGGGTGGGAGGGTGAGCTTTGAGGAGGATGCAGGGATGCTTCAGTGTGATTTGGACAGGCTGAGCGAGTGGACAAATGCATGGCAGATGCAGTATAACATGGATAAATGTGAGGTCATCCACTTTGGTAACAAAAACAAGAAGACAGATCCGAATGGCTATAAACTAAGGGAGGGATATATAGACCTTAGTGTCCTTGACCATCAGTTTCTGAAGGTGCAGCAGGCAAAGGCAAATGATTTATTGGCCTTCATAGTCAGAGGAATCAAGTACAGGAGCAAGAGAGAGAATAAAGCTAACATTTTAAATCTGGATGAAAATGTCGGCTCTATTTTCTTCCCACAGATGCTGTCAGACCTGCTATGATTTTCCTGCATTTTCTGTTTTTGTTTCAGATTCCAGCATCTGCAGTTTTTGCCTTCACCCCTGCTTATTTTAAGTCTGGCATCCATAACCTTTTCTTTTTCAAAAGTACCTATAATCCCAGTGACCATATCTCAAATCTGGTGCTGTTAGGGCTACAGAGCTGCCAGCTACAATTAACCAGCTCCGTGGAACTTTTCTGATGGGGTCCTGGGACTGGGAACTGGAGTGGAATTCTCCAATAGGCTTAAGGTGAGAGGGGAGAGGCACAAAAGTGTCCGGAGGGGCAATTTTTTCACACAGCTAGTGCTGAGCATTTGGAGCAAGCTGCCAGAGGTAGTAGTAGAGGCGGGTACAACATAAGAACATAAGAAATAGGAGCAGGAGTAGGCCATCTAGCCCTTCGAGCCTGCCCCGCCATTCAATAAGATCATGGCTGATCTGAAGTGGCTCAGTTCCACTTTCCCATTTTCTCCCCATAACCCTTAATTCCCCTGTCTATTAGAAACCTATCTACCCCTGACTTAAGTATATTTAGCGAGGTAGCCTCCACCACTTCAACGGGCAGAGACTTCCAGAGACACCCTTTGAGTGAAGAAGTTCCTCCTCAACTCTGATCTAAACTGCGCCCCCCCCCCTTTATCTTGAGGCTGTGTCCTCTAGTCCTGCTATCCTTTCTAAGCGAAAAGAATCTCTCTACCTCTACCCTATCCATCCCCTCCATTATCTTGTACGTCTCGATAAGATCCGCCTGCACACTTCTAAATTCCAACGAGTACAGACCCAGTCTATTTAGTCTCTCTTCACAGGCCAACCCCCTCATCTCCGGTATCAGCCTAGTGAACCTCCTCTGCACTCCCTCCAAGGCCAAAATATCCTTCTGCAACTGCAGCCTCACCAGTACCCTGTACAGTTGCAGCAAGACCTCCCTACTTTTATATTCTATCCCCCTCGCTATAAAAGCCAACATTCCAATTGCCTTCTTGATCACCTGCTGCACCTAAAGACTGGGTTTTTGCGACTCATGCACAAGGACCCCCAGGTCCCTCTGCATCGTACCATGCTGCAGCTTTTCATCTTTTTATTTTGTCTTTTTTGACAAAAGAAATTTTGTCTTTTAAAAAGCATTTAAATAGTTATATGGGTAAGATGGGCATAGAGGGATATAGGCCAAATGCGGACAATTGGGATTAGCTTACGGATTTAAAAAAAAGGGGCGCCATGGACAAGTTGGGCCAAAGGGCCTTTTTCTATGCTGTAAGCCTCTATGACTCTATGACCTCCTTCTTCCTTTGCATGCCTTCATGAAGCCTCGGCGTAGTCCCCATTCTTTCTGGTTGTATCACAGCTTGGTATGTCTTTTGCTCTGACCAAGACTGCAAGAAACTGCAAAGGGTCGTGAATGTAGCCCAATCCATCACATAAACCAGCCTCCCATCCACTGACACTGTCTACACTTCCCGCTGCCTCAGGAAAAGCAGCCAGCATAATTAAGGACCCCAGCACCGCAGACATTCTCTCTTCTTCTGTCCGAAAAAAGATACAAAAGTCTGAGGTCACATACCAACTGACTCAAGAACAGCTTCTCCCTTGCTGCTGTCAGGCTTTTGAATGGGACTACCTCGCGCTAAGGTGATCTTTCTCTATACCCCAGCTATGACTGTAACACTACATTCTGCACTTCCACCAAACAGCCTCACCTCACACTGCAGGTTGAACTTTGGACGCCACTAGGATGAGCTTGTCCTGAATATTATCAGTGAGCACTATAGATGAAAGAACAGTTCAGAAGCATGCATACCTGCTCTGTGTGCTGAGTTCCCCCCAGTAACTGATGAAGCTGCCGTTTGAGCAGGATCCTAATGGCAACTTTGAAATGGTTGGGAAATAATCTGTGCTGATGTCTTAACTGCTAGTCATGTGCGACATAATGGTGAACTGTAGCTCTAACCCTTGGACTGTCTGATGCCCTTGAATGTGAGTTTGGACTGAGGAAAAGCTTCACTTACCCTGGCAGAGCATGTCAAATCATTTATCCTTCTCCTGCACTACTGAATGGCCATTTTATTTTCCGCGGACACTGAGCTCCCTGGAGACTCCCTCCCAGACTGGCGTGGTCAGATGGGTGGACCTCCTGCTCCCATCCTGAGTAAAGAGGACCTCCAGCCTTTCCTGGACAGCAGGGAGAATGTCCAGGGAGATCCTTGTTGAATTGTGGAGCAGAGGTTTTGGTTTGCTTTGGGGCCATGTTCTCCTTCTTGCCACAATACCTGGCCTTCAGTGAGTAAATATGTGATTTAAATATGGCACCAGGACATTTGACCCCATGTGGTAACAGTGCAGCCAGCGAACCACTTCCCCTGCCCTGCTATGAGTTTAGATGAGCTCCTTGTTTAATGAGCTTAAAATCAAAACATTGGGCGTGAAAATTTATCCTGTCGTTCTGCAGAAATCATGTTTAGTTTGCTGCCCTTAGTCTCCAGAATGGAAAATACCATCTACAATCCTTTCAATGCCCTTGTGATTTTTCACCCAAAAGTTGCTCACAGCACTGTTGGTATGTTCATCTTCATGACAATGATACTCCATGACAATCCTGGACAATTGGCAATCCTGTTCTAAGGATTATCTAATGTGATTCTCATGTGAATGCTCAGCACTCTCACCTGAAATAAGCAGTAGGCTATTTGCAATGGTAAATGGGGGTCATACAGAACCCTGAACTGCAATTTGTTTCTCTGGGTAGGATTTTTCAACTGCATCAACAGGGAATACATCCCCACAGATTCCAGCTGCCCCTCAGCCATTTAAGTACATCAGTCAGATGTACTAACGCAGCTCCTCCCTATTTTCCTGGCCCTCTTACTCCATCCCACTCGCTGGGTCTGAGGAATTTCAGATGTGAGTCTGTTCTCTTTCCAACTGGCTCTGGGAAGGCACAGCACCCGGAAGGTGGATTAATGGTGGGAGATTGGGATGGGCAGTTTGGGATTGGAGGTCATGATGAAGCCACCTGAAACATTGCTTTCACTTTGATAAAGAGAGACAGAGACCCATAAAAAGACGTGCCAATAGAAAGACAGAAAAACAGGCAGAGTGTGAAGCAGTAACAGTGATATCCCCTGAGAAATAATCACAAATACAAATATATTGTTCTTATAGGAGCTACCAATATTACAACTTTATTCTGATTTACCAGTTACGCTCATACTGTCAGGTTCATGTTCTCCTCTTAACATTAACAACCGCTAGCAAGCTACCAACGAGTAAGCCCATGTGACACCTCCTTGTCTACAGCCTGAGACACTGCCTGTCTGTCTGTCTAAGGCACCTTTTGTTGTTTTAGAGTATCTTTGGCACCTCTTGGCAGGGCAAGGTCACCAACTCAGAGGTCACAGAATGTGTTAATCCCATCAGCACACACTTGTTGCCAAGCCAAAGACGTCTGTGATGACTAGGCCACATTCATTGGATGGATGATGGCTGTAAACCCAAAAAGCTCTGTACAGTGAACTGGCCACTAGCAGTCCTGGGTGTCCCTACCTCTGCAATCAGAACACCTGCAAATGGGATATGAAGATGGCAGACATTGACACTGTCAAATGGCAGACATTGACATTGTCAATTGGGAGACAGTGTTGTGACCTCTAGAGGTTATCTATCTGGAAGGGTAAGGCATTGGACAAGGTGAGCAGAAAGAAAAAGCTTGGTGAATTGAGAAGGCTGCCAGTGAATTGTGCACTTCCTCATTCCACTGTTTCCCTCTGCAGCAAATGTGGCAGAGACTGCCATGCCAGTGTGAGACTCCTGAGCCACACCAGGCTCTGCTTAACACACAGTTAACCATCATGGCACAAACCATTTTATGAGGAAGAAGGTTGTCACTGTATAGCTTGACATGTATCCGGACACAGGAAATGATAATGAAAATGTTGTCAGGAAGTATCACTAACAATAGAAATAAACTCAAAGCCACTGGAGTATGGTTTTAAAGGGTAATAGATAAGGACCTGGAATTCTATCCAAAGTATCATGAAAAATCCCAGAAAACTATTTTTATGGAATTTATTCAAATACTGTGTATCAGACGCCTTGACCTTATCTCCCTACCTAAGACAGTCACCACTGCTTTTTAAAACAAGGTATATCCTGATAAACAATCAGCAGTACTATGTAGATACACATAGCAGACATTGTTTTACAATAACTGTGGCGTTGTTGGTATTCAGGGTAATATTCTATGTTTATGTACATACATATAGAGAGATATACACACATTTGTAAATATATGAGAAAGTGTGTGCACATATTGATATCTACGTTTATGAATGTGTGCAAGAGTATGTTTGTGTGTCTGCACATGGGCATATGCAGCCTAGGGAATAAATTACTGCATTGATTTTCTACTCTATTAAAAAAAACCTAGATCATTAGACAGGAGAGGGTTAATCATCACATAAGCAAACAAATTAATTAGCGCATGAGCTCACAATCAGGCCTCCCCAAGGCTTTCACAACACAGGACGCCTCAGAGTTCTGACAACAGCTGCTGGTACATGTCTGTGAATGGAAGCCAGGCCAGCTCTCTTCCATGCCTGCAATGACAAAACGTTCTGGAACTCGCACAGTTTTCAAATCAGTAGGCTGTGAGCAGCTCCGAGGAGTTATCGGCTGACAGAGATAAATATTAACGAAGGCCGGGATATCGCCTGCGGAGGAAAACCAACACCAAGTGAAGCTCCAAGGGACGGCAGCTTGAGCTCCTGGTATTTACCAGAGCACAGGAAGAACACACAGAGTGGTGAGAATATGGAATTTACGACCACATGGAGTGGTTGAGGCAAAAAGCAGAGCAGTATTTCGGGGAAGCTAGATATGTAAAGGAGGGAAAAAGGAATTGAACAATATGTTGACAGAGTGAGATGAAGTAGAGTGGGCGGAGGTGCTTCTGTAGCACAAGCTCCAGCATAGACCTGATGGCCTGAATGGCCTCCTGCTGCATTGTAAATTCAATGTACCATTGCAGAATCAACAAGGTCTTAACTATCTTGAAGAAAGATTCTTTTCTCATCTTCTGAGACATCATGATGAATTTATAATTTTGGAAGATTAGATACAAGAGGAAAGGAAAGATTTGATATTGATTCTAATTTCTTACTGTAATTTTTGTTAGTAATAGACTGGACAGACAACAATCTCAGGCTCTGTCCACTGATTTGACTCAGTTATCTGCAATAAAATTACATTCATTTTCATATTCTCACTGGCTTAGGGATAAATGATGTGACACCGCCTTGCACATCACAATATTTTCCCGTCAGAGGGTTGTTTTTGGGACGTTCTTTCTCAGAAGGCGATGGACGCAGAGTCTTTGAATATTTTTAAGACAGAGCTAGATAAATTCTTGATAAGCAAGGGAGTAAAAGGTTATTGCAGTAGGTGGGAGTATAGAGTTGTGGCTGCAATCAGATCAGTCAAGAATAGTGAATAGTGGAAGGCGTGAGGGGCCATTTCGCACACTCTCGCTTCTAATTCATATGTTTGTGTGCTATATAGATTCTGTTAAAATGCATCTAAACTGGCTGAGTTTAGATTTGTCATATTTGTCCTTAAATGAGAAGTTTAAAGTTTAAACAGAATAGC
Organism: Carcharhinus amblyrhynchos; assembly: GCF_965287045.1. Taxonomy (NCBI): domain Eukaryota; kingdom Metazoa; phylum Chordata; class Chondrichthyes; order Carcharhiniformes; family Carcharhinidae; genus Carcharhinus; species Carcharhinus amblyrhynchos. Next base: position 767,670 of record NW_027649817.1, read on the forward strand.
AGTGTCTTAGATAGACCAAAATAATGAGATTCCAGCTTGTAATTCCCTTGGAGAAATTTACGAGTCACATGTACTCTTTCTTGCTGCTTCTATGCTTAGAAGAGATGAGCGGAGCTGGCTTGACATCAAGGCAACAAACAGGCAACTGGTAAAAGAATTCCTCCGACGGTTACAGTCACACCTAATAGTTGTGGTGATTGTAGGCCACTCATGAACCCCCGGACATCTCCGTAGAATTCTCCAGAAATTTGTACAAGGCTCAGCCAGATTCAGATGCTTCAATGATCTACTTCTATCATAAGATCAGGAGTTGGGTTGCTCACTAGGGCAAAAGAAAGTGGATCAGGAGTAGACCGTACAGCCCATGAAGCCTGCTTGTCATTCAATATGATCAAGGCTGATCAGAGGTTTCAACTCCACTTTCCCGCCCACTCCCATATTGTCTCGATTCCCTCAGAAACCAAAAATCTATCCCAGCCTTCCAAATGTAACCTCTATACCTAGAAGGACCAGGAAAGCAGATACCTAGGAACATCACCACCTGAAAGTTCCCCTCCAAACCACACAACACCCTGACTTAGAACTAATTTTGCTGTCCCTTCACAGTTGCTGGGTCAAAATTCTGGAACATCTTCCTAATAGCACTGTGGGTGGTGTCCCTACAACACATGGAATGCAATGGTTCAACAAGATGGGTAATCACCAGCTTCTCAAGGGCAATTAGGGAAGTCCCACTGTTGGCTATTTAGCCTGCTTGCGGGGCTTTATGGCAGTGTGGAGTGGGTCAGCTCCATGCCAACTTTGTTTTTAGGACGGGCAAGCCATCCACCACTCCCTCCCAAATTATTCAGCTCTACATTTGGAATGTTGTGCACAGTTTGTTCTCCATATTCAAGGAAGGATACTTGTATTGGAGACAGTACAGTGAAAATTCACTACATTAGTCCTTGGGTTGAGAAGGTCGTCCTATGAGAGTAAATTAGAATTACATTCTTTGGCATTTAGAAGAATGAGAGGCAATCTCATTGGAACACACAAGACTCTGTCAGGGCTTGAGCGAGTAGACACTGAGAGATGATGATTACACAGTGTAATGGAACAAGTCAGCATCGGCCCACCATTTTGACCCATCATGCCTTTGTGAACTGAGACACCGGATTAGTTTCACTGTTTTTACGTTTATCATTGCCTTTTGAGGTGTATATTGCATTTCCTTTTGAAAATTACAATTCAATCTGTTTCAGCTTTTAAGTAATGCATTTCAAAGGTAATAACCCGCTACAAGAAAAGTGTCCTTCTCTCCTCTGGGTCTTAAGTCAACCATTTTAAATTCATGTCCTCTGGTTACAGACCTTCCTGCCAGTGGAAATATTTCACCTATCTGCCCTATTATTAAAATTCCTCTTCACCTTCTCTGTTTTGCTCCTCTGGTAGTGAAGAAGTCCAGGCTGGCTGCTGAAACATTTGTCCCTCATAAGTGTCAGGCACTGACCATCACAAACAAGGAAAAAAAACAACCACCCCTTTCTATGAATCGCTGTTTTTATTTTGGCTCACTATGTTCTTGTCGTTGGTTACATGAAATTCGTTGAGAAATGTTGCAACAGCAGAGCATTAAGTGCAATTTAGAAGTAACTTTTGAGAGATATGAGGCACATAATACCAGCCAGAAATAAACTTTGTCCTCTCTACTTCTCCTGCAGGCAGTCCCTCAGGATCGAGGATGACTTGCTTCCACTCCAGTTCAGTAAGTTCTGAGATGGCGGATAAATCCAATGCGTGATCACATGCGGGCAGGTGGTGCTTGAAAGGTCAGGCAGATGAGCTTGTTCACTCTCTTCAACATTTTGACCAATGAAGTCTCTTGATGGGTTCAGTGTCTCCTTACGTGAACCTTCCCCAGTTTGGTCGGTCATAAGCCAGGGATTCTTCTGAGATGGCAGGATGTTTGACTTCTTGACAGATGCTTTGAGCAGATCCCTAAAGTGTTTTCCCTATCCTCCTGAAAATCTCCTGCTGCAACTGACTTCTGAATAGAGCAGTTATCAAACAGATGACCATCATGGCCATCCAGTGGAACTGATTGAGAGTGATTAGGAACTCCATGTTGGACATTTTGGCCGAGAGAAGACAATGCTGTCAGATGTCTGATTTAGAGGATCTTGCAAAGGCACCACTGCTGTGCTTCTCCAATGCTTTTATCCTACATGTACGGTTTACATTGAGTAATGCATAAGGCACTATTAACTAAAATGAGGCCAGTTTGTACTGAAAACTGATTTGGTCTGGACTACAGATTTTATAAAAATGAACACTCTGAAAGGTGTTAATGAAACCGTTAATAGGGCATTGCATATGTTTTTTTAAGTGGCGTGATGACAGCTTGGTATCTGAAGTGAGACCTACTTAAAAGTCAGGCAGTGTGTCAGTGCACATGAAAAAGTCAGAGGCCAAGAAACAAACACATTGTAGACAGCAATGAGAATGTTATGACTGTCCTTTATTTATTTCAACTGAGAGACTATTTACTGTAATCCTACTTTTCCTTCTTCTCTCCTGTAGGTGCTGGCTATAAGGGATATGCTCACAGACACCAGTTTCCCTCCAGTTCCTTGCTCAAACAGCCATCCTTCATGTGTGATCCCGGTAACTGGAAACAAGTTACCTGGCCGTGGAGCTGCGCCTGCTCTTGTCCTAAATGTTCACAAACAAGCACTTTGCAGCAGGAATATCAATTTACAGAGAGGAAATCGTGGATCACTTTGGGGCGAGAACAATGCTGGGGTCATAAGAATAAGATAGTCACTAACAAATCTAATAAGGAATTCAGGAGCGGATTTGCCTAGCAAGTGGTGAAAATATGGAATTTCTACTGGTTATAATGAGTACTGGAGGGAGGCAGGTGTCTCTGAGCATATCCCTTAGCTAGCCAGCACCTACAACAGAGAAGGAAAAGTTGCATTAAAGTAAATATTCCATCAATTGAAATAAATAAGACAGTCATGAGAGTAAAATGAGATTTAATTGGGAAATGTATTGATATTTGAGAGCGAAAACAAGAGGAAGGTATGAAAATTCCATGGATTCCACAGATTCCTGACAGTGCAGAAGGAGGCCATTTGGTCCATCAAGTTGACACCAAGTCTCTGAAAGAGCATTTTACCCATGCCCAGCCCCCACCATATCCCCATAATCAAACACACTTAGCATGGGCAATCCACCTCACCTACATATCTTTGGACTTTGGGATGAAACTGGAGCACCCGGAGGAAACCTACGCAGACACAGGGAGAACATATGCAAACTCCACACAGTCACCCAAGGCCCGAATCGGAACTCGGGTGCTGTGAGACAGCAGTGCTAACCATTGTGCCACCGTGCTGTGAGGTGCAGAAAGGCAGCAGGAGGCTCATGTGGAGCATAAATGAGTTAGGCTGAATGGCTTCTTTCGATGCTGCACCTTCTGTTTAATTCTATATAAAACACTTTCATTTATATTGTATCTTTTATGGTCTCAAGATGTCCCAGGGCATTTTGAAATTTTTAAAAATTCTTTATGGGGTGTGAAACTGGCTAAACCAGCAATTATTGCCCATCCCTAATTGCCAATGAGAAGGTGGTGGTGAGCTGCCTTCTTAAAGCGTTGCAGTCTATGTGATGTAGGTACATCCAGAATGCTGTTAGGGAGGGAGTTCAAAGTATTGCCTCATTGACAACGAAGGATGAAAATCCTGGAACTCCCTCTCCAATCGCACTGTAGCTGTAGCTCCACCACATGGATCGCAACGATTCAAATTAAATACTTTTTCAATCACAGTTGTAAGGTAGGAAACATTGTGAGTTATTTGTGCATAGTAAGATCCCACAAACAGCATTGTGATAATGAGGGTGAATATTACCCAGAGTTCTGAGGACAGCTTTTTCAAATAGCAGCATTGGGGTATTTTACACATAACTGAGAGAGAAGAATGGACATCACTTTAATGTTTTACGTGAAAGACAGCATCTTTCATGGAGCAGCAGTGCGACAACGGCAGCCCAGATTTTTGTGCTCAAGTCTCTGAAGTGGGACTTGAACTCATAATCTTGTGACAGGTCAGAGTGTCACCCACTGAGCAACAGTTGGCATTAAAAGGCTCTGCTGCCTAATGTATGGGCACAGGTAGCATCAGTAATTCACAGCAGCACTCATGCAAAATTGTGCATGGACTGATTTGCGGAGATGAATTTGATGGCAGGTTAGATGAGTACGTGATGGGTGGGAGGGTCCTTGTGCAGAATATAAGCTAGTATTAGTCTGAATGGTCTGTTTCTGTGCTGTAAATTCTGTGATAAATTTTTCTTTGAACAGAGGCACTGCAGCATATTACTGTAGTCTCTGGTCATACCTGGTCCTGCTGGATTGGCTGACTTCTCTCCAATGGGAGTCTTCCTCTGCAGATAGAGACCAAAGTCCTCCTGAGCCAATTAATGTCCCCTTGAATGTAAAATGGTGACAAGTCAACTAGTTTATTTGAGGGTGGGATCCCAGCTTACTTTTTTCTGGTGGATGGGGAACTCGGTGCCCTGTAAAACCCAGCTCATAAACCCTGCTACATGGCTTAGTTTACCTGCATCAGACTGGGAGTAGTACAAAATAACTAATAATCTGCTAGTATGCAAGGTACTGGAAACCCACGCAGACACAGGGAGAACACATGCAAACTCCACACAGTCACCCAAGGCCGGAACTGAACTCCGGTCCCTGGTGCTGTGAGACAGCAGTGCTAACGACTGTGCCACTGTGCTGTGAGGCGCAGCAAGGCAGCAGGAGGTTCATGTGGAGCATAAATGAGTTAGGCTGAATGGCTTAAACATGGCTTTGGAATTCATCTCAGGACTGAAGTCGCATCATCCAAAAACGTGTTGGTAATTTGAGGACACACATCTTGACTGGGTACTCTTTTAATAAAATCAGTGAAAATGATTTTATTAAAAATCAGGAATGAAATCAGAAACACTTTTTCACACAAAGGGTAATGGAAGTTTAGAGCTTTCTCCCAAAACAGATTTTGGATTACTGGGGGGCGGGGTGGTCATTTGAAATTTTCAAGCCTGAGATTGATGGCGTGTATGAATATGGAGAAAAGATGAGTGAGTGAGGTTGAGATACACATCATCCTACAATCTAATTAAAAGTCAGATTTGAGGTGCCAGCTGGCATGCTCCTGTACCTTGCATACTAGCAGATTATTAGTTATTTTGTACTACTCCCAGTCTGATGCCATGTACCAGGGTTTATGAGCTGGGTTTTACAGGGCACCGAGTTCCCCATCCACGAGAAAAAAAGTAAGTTGGGATCCCAGCCTCAAATAAACTAGTTGACTCGTCACCATTTTACATTCAAGGGGACACTAATTGGCTCAGGAGGACTTTGGGCTCTATCTACAGAGGAAGACTCCCATTGGAGAGAAGTCAGCCAATCCAGCAGCACCAGGTATGACCAGAGGACACTATTGAGACTACAGCCAGTCCCTGAACAAGAGGAAATTATCGGGGTCAGAGTAAAGGTATAGGTAAAGGTATAGGCAGCAAGCTCCAGGAAGGGGTTGGAGGAGGTGGGCGAGGTGCAGTGGTCAGTGGGATCTCTCTGGTTGGCAGAGACCACCCCTAAAGGGGATTACTCCACCCATGCCCGACACTAGCCTACCAAGTAAAAGCTATCAAGTTAGCTGCTTGACCTGGGCACCCCTCCCATGGATATAATTGTAGCGAGGGTGGGATCAGGCAATTAAGTGATGATTAATTTGATACTTAAGGGACTCAACAGTTCAAGGGTGGGCAAGATGGCCTAGTTCTGAGAACCCTGGTTTGAATCCTGCCGAGGCAGACACTGGAATTTGAATTTAATGAAAAGAAATTTGGAATTAAGAATCTACTGATGACCATGAAACTATTGTCGATTATCGGAAAAACCCTGGTTCGCTAATGTCCTTGAGAGAAGGGAACTTGCCATCCTTACCTGATCTGGCATACACGTGACTCCACAGCCACAGCAATGTGGTTGACTCTTTAACTGCTCTTTCAGCAAGGGAAACTAGGGATGGGCAATAAATGCTGGCCAGCCAATGATACCCATGTCTCACAAATGAATAAAAAAGATCAGCATCACCCCCTGTAAAATGGAGGCAGGTTGAGGATGAGTTGGAAGGTACTGGGAAGCGGGCAGGCAGATAAACAGTTTTAAGAGCCCCCAAACATGCCACTGGGGGAGCATAAAATTCAGCCCTATGATGGGTGTGTTGTAGATGAGAGGAACTGGGAGATAATTTGATTTGTCATTCAGCCCCAAGATGACGTTAAATACAAACTATTTCTTAATATCAATCTTCTGTTTTTAAATTGTTCGCGGGATATGAGCTACAGTGACAAAACATTTATTATCCATCATTAATTGTCTAAGGGCATTAAAAATCAACAGCATAGTGTGGGACTAGAGTCACCAGCAGGTCAAACCAGGTAAGAGTATCAGATTCTTTTCCATGATGGACATTAATGAACCAGTTGAGTTTTTGCAACAATCCAGCAACTTTCATTGCCATTTTTTTGGTACCAAATTAACAGTTAAGGGGCTCAATTTCCCCAAATCCTCTGGAGGAGATTTGAACTCCTCTGTATTATTAGTCCAGCAACAGAATATTTAAACCAACGTAACTCTTCACATTGGCATATTGATACCAGATGGTGACTAAAGTACAGGAGCCGATGGTGCAGCACTCAGTGCACAATCCCTGACATAGTTCCCGACAAATCAAAGTGAAAAAAAAATACAGCTGCACAGCTGAAAGAAATTCAAACCACACTGCATCCATGAACAAAACTGCTGTCTCCACCTGCAGGGATTGCAGGCTGGAGGCAGGATGGTGTTGGGGGATGGTTGTCATATTTGAGGACAAACAGTATAACAGCATACGTTTCAAAACAAACATTGTGGAGGATTGCTCCTCATAATTTGATCTGGAGACAGCAGTCATCATCACAAAAGAAGCTAACCCAACAGCTGTGTAATATATAAGGTTTCAGGCGTATAGTATTAAATGCACCATCATGTATTATACAATACTTCAGATGTGAACTGTATAATACATCAGATATATACTGTTGAATAGTTCAGGTATGCATTATTGAACATGTCAGGTATGTAATATTGAACACATGTGTTATGTACCATTGAACGTGCCAGGTGTTCATTGCTGAAGAGTGCGTTTATATTGCCGAACTTGGAATTTTGTTTTCACCATTTGGCTGCTGCTGCTCTGTGTACTTGGCTCAGTGATACTGCCGAACGCCACACCACCCGCACAACTGAATTCGGGTGACCAATGTTGGCTAGATGTATTCCCGGAGAGTTCATTGTCTGACCTCCTCATTCAAATGGGACCATCATCCTCATGATGTGCCACCCCAATCGGCAAGTGAACAGATTGAATAATTACTGAATTGTCAAACAACCTCTCTCTTTCATCTCCTTTCGATCAACAAACAAAATCTTTAAAGAAGCCTCTCTGATTTTTCTCCTAGATTTCTTGATACTACTACCTGAAAATTAAGCTTTGATTTCCAGAAACTCCAGCACAACCAGACGCTGGCTTTTATTTTCTTTATGAGCATCCGTGGCATTTTATTTCATTATTTGTTGCCTGTCCTTGAACTGAATGGCTTGCTAGGCCATTTTAGAGAACAGTTAAAAGTGAACCACATTGCTGTGGGTCTGGAGTCACATGTAGGCCAGACCAGATAAGGACGGTACACTTCCTTCTCTAAAGGACATTAGTGAATCATACGGGTTTTTAAAACAATCAATGACAGCTCCATAATCTCAGACTAGTTTTCAATTCCAAATGTATTAACTGAATTCAAACTCCAGCCGCTGCCATAGTGGGATTTGAACCCATTTGCCTGGACTTCTTGATAACTAGTCCAGTGACATTACCGCTATGCCACTATGTTCCCTGATGCTGCTGTCTACGCTGGGTATTCCCTTTTCATGTTATGTTTTCCCCGTTTTTAATTCACCTTTCAATTTCTTATTATTGATGATTGTTTTGTGTAATGGTATCTGGGCTACAGGCTTGATCAAAAACTACAACATCAATAAGCTGATGCAGAACTGACAAGACTCAAACCTTCCAAGATCCCTGCAACCTCCTGCAACCCAATAACTCTTTGATATTATTCTGCTTATTCTGGTCTCTTGTGCATCCCCAATTTTCTTCCCTCCACTACTGGTAGTCATGCTTCCACCTCTCTGGACCCTAACTTCCCTGAATCCCTCTGCCTCTTTCTCTACTCCTCTAAGAACTACCCTAAAACCTACCATTTTTACTAATGTTTTGGTCACCTGTCCTAACATTTCCATCAATATCGCTAATGTAAAGCATTTTGGTTAAAGGTGCTATGCAAATGCAAGTTGTTGTTCAAACACATGTAAAAGCAGATCAAACGCAGAACTTGGTCATCACTGTTTTACAGATGATTGTAAAAAGTCTGACAACACCAGGTTTTAGTCCAACCTATTTATTTGATAACATACTCACAAGCTTTCGGGGTTAGCCCCTTCGTCAGGTGAATGGAGAGTTCTGGCCTGAGACAGAGCATATAAAGCACAGACAGTTTAGAGATTACTGATTAGAATGCGAATCCTTACACCTAACCTGCTGTTCAAGACCTGAAGTGGCTGATAATGTGAGTGGAAGGAGCACTGATCACAGGTTAAAGAGATGTGTATTGTCTCCAGACAGTACAGTAAGTGAGGTTTTGCAAACCCAGGCAAGTCACGGGGGTTACAGATAGTGCGACATGAACCCAAGATCCCTGTTGAGACCGTCCTCATGTGTGCGGAACTTGGCTATCAGTCTCTGTTCAGCGACTCTGCGCTGTCGTGTGTCGTGAAGGCCGCCTTGGAGAATGCTTACCCGAAGGTCAGAGGCTGAATGCCCGTACTTCAGTGGTCACGGGCATTCAGCCTCTGACCTTCGGGTAAGCATTCTCCAAGGCGGCCTTCACGACACACGACAGCGCAGAGTCGCTGAACAGAGACTGATAGCCAAGTTCCGCACACATGAGGACGGTCTCAACAGGGATCTTGGGTTCATGTCGCACTATCTGTAACCCCCGTGACTTGCCTGGGTTTGCAAAACCTCACTTACTGTACTGTCTGGAGACAATACACATCTCTTTAAACTGTGATCAGTGCTCCTTCCACTCACATTATCAGCCACTTCAGGTCTTGAACAGCAGGTTAGGTGTAAGGATTCGCATTCTAATCAGTAATCTCTAAACTGTCTGTGCTTTATATGCTCTGTCTCGGGCCAGAACTCTCCATTCACCTGACGAAGGGGCTAACCCCGAAAGCTTGTGAGTATATTATCAAATAAATAGGTTGGACTAAAACCTGGTGTTGTCAGACTTTTTACTGTGTTTACGCCAGTCCAACGCCGCCAGGGGTCGGTGCTGGGGCCTCAGCTTTTTACCATTTATATCGATGATCTGGAGGAGGGAACCGAGTGTAGAGTGTCGAAATTTGCTGATGACACCAAGATTGGGGGAACGGCAAATTGTGCGGAGGGTGTGGAGAGTCTGCAGAAGGATCTAGATAGGCTGGGCGAATGGGCCAGGAAATGGCAAATGGAATTTAATGTTGGCAAGTGTGAGGTGGTCCACTTTGGTAGGAAGAATGGTAGGAAGGACTATTACTTACGGGGCGAAAAACGGGGCAGCTGGAGTACTGTGTGCAGCAGGCGACGGTGCAGAGGGACCTCGGGGTCCTAGTGCATGAGTCGCAAAAACCCAGCTTGCAGGTGCAGCAGGTGGTCAGGAAGGCGAATGGGATGCTGGCCTTCATAGCGAGGGGGATTGAATATAAAAGTAGGGAGGTCTTGCTGCAGCTGTATAGGGCATTGGTGAGGCCGCAGCTGGAGTACTGTGTGCAGTTTTGGGCGCCGCACCTGCGCAAAGATATTTTGGCCTTGAAAGGAGTGCAGAGGAGGTTTACTAGGCTGATACCGGAGTTGAGGGGGTTGAGCTATGAGGAGAGGCTGAATAAACTGGGCTTGTACTCGTTAGAGTTTAGAAGAATGAGGGGAGATCTCATTGAGACGTATAAGATGATGAATGGGATGGATAGGATAGAGGTGGAAAGACTCTTCCCGCTCAAAAAAGGCAGTAGGACTAGGGGGCACAGCCTCAAGATAAAAGGGGGGCAGTTTAGAACGGAATTGAGGAGGAACTTCTTCACTCAAAGGGTGGTGAATCTCTGGAATTCTCTGCCCGTTGAAGTGGTGGAGGCTGCCTCGCTAAATATTTTTAAGACGTGGGTTGATGGGTTTTTGATAGGAGAGGGGATTAAGGGTTATGGGGAGAGGGCGGGAATGTGGAACTGAGCAGCGACAAATCAGCCATGATCTTATTGAATGGCGGGGCAGGCTCGAAGGGCTGGATGGCCTACTCCTGCTCCTATTTCTTATGTTCTTATGTTCATTACAGATGATTGCCCATTGAACCATGTTCCAATCACCCCACTTAATTTCCAAGAATGAAAAGGAAGAATTTGCATTTCTATAAGCATTTTGTAACCTCTGGACATCTCTGTGTTCTTTGCAAGCATGAAAAAGTTTTGACTGTATGATACAGCCAGTGCAATATCGAGAGAAAAATATACACAGAGCAAGGCAAATAAAACAGATATCAGCAAGAGATGTTTGCAGAGTGGAAATGGGAAAACAGGCAAAATGAGAGAAAGGGGAGAATATAGTTCTATTGAGGGAGACAGAGAAGGTGAGAGAGATAAAAAGATGAAGTACAAAGTCCTCGGGTCGAGGATGACTTACATCCATCCTGGTTTGATGGGTTCTGAGATGGCTGTTAAGTCCAATGTGCAATCTAAAGACTCTGGGGGAGGAGGCCATCCTGCTGTGCTGCTTTTGTAGCACAGTGGGCTGAAAGACTCTAGCGGAGGACGTTTCAAGGGCTCCCCACTGGGCGCCACGGCCTCTGCGCATCTACGGTAGTCGGATTTCGGCGCTGTCAAGTCTGCGATGATATGCTGCATAAATTATGTTATTTTGAATGTTATGAGCGACCCCAGGACTGATGTCTCCAGTCCTGCTAGCGTCTCCCTCCCCCCACCTCCCCGCCACGAATGGTTCATTCCAGCAGGGTTTAGTATAGCTCCAGACTTGTGAGAAGTAGGCGGCCTGACCCCATTGGAGCAAAGTGGGGGGGGGGGGGTGCAATTGGGGCCTCCCAGAGAGTCATGCACTGGGGGAGGTGCCCCCTGGATATTGTCACCTTGGTAATGCCAGCCCTGGCCCTCTGGCACTGCCTAAGGGGCAAAGTGCCAATGCTTGGGGGGGGGGGGCATCATGACACTGCCCATTGGGCTTAGGGCAGTGCCAGGGGCTGGGGCCTAATGGGGGCGAGGCCTGATTAGGGGGCATTGGGTGTGGACGGAGGGAAGTCCCACTGCCAATTTGCACTTTGGGCTGAGTGACAGAGGATGGGAGACCAATCAGGATTGGTCACTGGGGAGTGGATCAGGAGATTGGGGCTATGGGGGTGCAGTTAAGGCTCGCCCGGCATGTTCGGGGGCCAGTGATTGGGCTGTGGGGGGGAATCTCACAGCTAGCGATGCGGGTATCGCGGGGTTGGAGGTAACAGACAGGGGCCACTATGCATGCATCAATCTTGGTGCTGACAGATTGGCGCATGCACGGTCATCCTGCTCACTGATTTTCAATGTGATTCACGCTTGTGCATCCTGCAGCGCACAGAGTGTGAGGGATTAATTTTGAAACTCTTGCTGAAAGGAACAATGTGAGTTACTCCAGTTTTTATGCCAATTTGCCTCTTAGAATTTGTTTGGGAGAATTGCCCCCTCTGACATGGCAGCAGGTAATTAAGAAGGCAAATGGAATTTTGTCCTTCACTGCTAGAGGGATGGAGTTAAAGCAACGAGGTTATGTTGCGGCTGTATAAGGTGCTGGTGAGGCCACACCTGGGAGTATTGTGTACAGTTTTGGTCTCCTTACTTGAGAAAGAATATCCTGGCACTAGAGGGGGTGCAGAGGGGATTCACCAGGTTGATTCCAGAGTAGAGAGGGTTGGCTTATTAGGAGAGACTGAGTAGACTGGGGTATACTCATTGGAATTCAGAAGAATGAGGGGAGATCTTACAGAAACGTATAAGATTATGGATAGGATAGAAGCAGGAAAGTTGTTTCTACTGGTGGGTGAAACTAGAACTAGGGGACATGGCCTCAAAATAAGGGGGAGCAGATTTAGGACTGAGTTGAGGAGGAACTTCTTCACACAAAGGGTTGTGAATCTGTGGAATTCCCTGCCCAGTGAAGCAGTTGAGGCTACCTCATTGAATGTTTTTAAGACGAGGATAGGTACATTTTTGAACAGTAAAGAAATTAATGGCTATGGTGATTGGGTGAATAAGTGGAGCTAAAGTCCACAAAAAAATCAACCATGAGCTTATTGAATGGCACAGCAGGCTCAAGGGGCCAGTGGTCTACTCGTGCTCCTAGTTCTTATGTTCTAATGTTCTTACCAATGGCTATGCAAGAAGCAGCACCAATCACTGTACATGAAAGCTTCTGACACTGTCAACAGTGAGGTTTGTGCAACATCCTCTTCCCAATTGCACCCCTTCATCTCTCTCCCTCTCTCTTTTCTCTCTGTACCCCCCCCACCCCCACCATCTTCTCATCTCCTCCTTCCTGGTCTCCCCCGCCCTCCCGTCTCTCTCTCTCTCCCTCCCCGTCTCTCTCTCTCTGTCCCCCTCCCCTGTGTCTCTTCCTCCCTCTCCTTCTTCCTCTCCCTCCCCCTCCCTCCCTCCCCTGTCCCTCTGTGATTCCCTTTCTGCACTGCCCATCAGAGGCACCTGCCAATATGAAATGTCTCCTCTGCTGTATCAACGTCCTGTCTGATAAGCACGCACACTGGTTTTACATTTGAAGGGGAGACCTATTGGAGCTTTTAAAATAAATCTTGCTGTTTGAAAAATACCTGAAAGAGCTGCTGGAGCCAGTTCCCGCAATCAGACTCTGACTGTGAGCTATTCCTCGTTACAAACTAGCCAGAGATCTCAACCAAAGGCTGATGTGGCCCAAATGTAGGGCTGATTCAGATAGCAGGTCACATCAAAAATACGTGTTCTCAGCAGTTAACTTTTTTATATTACCTTTTTTTTGAGTGTTTTTGCGTGCGTGCGTGTCTATAAAATGTTTAAAGAACAGTGTTAGAACAAGCGCTGATGAACTGCGTCTGATATGGTTGTTGGCTGGCACAGAGTTATTGATTCCGGGACCAGACTGATCCATCCAGCGCCCTGTGCGAGTGATCTGTTGCTGGAATCTGCTACACAATAATGCAACAACCTAAACGTCTCCTGAAACCGCATGTTGTTGGGTTTAGCTAAGAGGGACATCAACAGCTACACGTGCTGACTGCGTGGTATAATTCTGTGCTGCAGGAAATGACAGCTTTAAAGATCATCTACACAACTTCCCGAGGGATTCGTGTGTAAAGTCATCACGTTACTGGGTCAGATAAAACAGATGATTGCGGGTTTGATCCTCGGTTTATACTGAGTTACTGGAATTTGGCTGAGACAGTAGTGGTAATATTTCAACTGGCCTGTCTTGGAAAGTGGGAAGCCTTTGGCATGGGGCTCCCATTTCCTTGTTACCACTCCTTAAGCACACAAACTAGGCCCTTAAAATGCAAACTGACTGGATTTAGCTCAGCCGTGATTCCTCCTGTGGTTGAATATCTAGAGACACACACACACACACACACACACACACAGCGCTGCCATGTGGGTGAGGTATCAGGGAGCTGTCTCTGCAACTTACAGGGTGGCTCGTTAGCACTGCTGCTTCACAGCTCCAGGGACCTGGGTTCGATTCCCGGCTCGGGTCACTGTCTGTGTGGAGTTTGCACATTCTCCTCGTGTCTGCATGGGTTTCCTTTGGGTGCTCCAGTCTCCTCCCACAGTCCAAAGATGTGTGGGTTAGGTTGATTGGCCATGCTAAAATTGCCCCTTAGATGCTTAGCTTAGAGGGATTAGTGGGTAAAATATGTAGGGATCTGGGAGTAGGGCCTGGGTGGGATTGTGGTCGGTGCAGACTCGATGGGCCGAAGGGCCTGTTTCTGCACTGTAGGGTTCTACGATTCTATGAACATCCTCCTCAAATTTGACTGCTGTCCTCATGAAATTTGTCACCTTCCTCCTCCTGTTCCATGATGACATACAAGCCACGATCCTCCCAGTGCAGCCGCTATGGACTCTATCTTAGAGAAATCTGGGTCAACTAAAGCTATGTCAGTGCACCAATCTGCTTCTCCACCATCCTCGCTGCAATACGGCACCTAAACCTCCCTCAAATTACCTACAGAGGTGGAGATAATTTAAAGAGCAGACAGTAAACTGTTCGGCCTGTACCACCTTCAATCATAAAAAAACCAAAATCACTCCAACTTCAGCCACTGAACTTCAGTATATCGATGATACTTGTGGGTGCACTTACTCAGAAACTGAGCTCTGGGTTACTGTCAAATCCTTCCCCAGAACAAATGGAAAAATGAGAAAGTGTTTCATTAAACATTCAGAAAACTAAGATCCGGCCAGTTCCCACAGCACACCACCTGCTCCCACTGATTTTTAAAATTATTTTATGGGATGCACGTGCCATCGGCTAGGTGTAATCATTGGTGAGCTCCAGGAAAATGGGGCTTACTTCTCATATCTTAGGAACCGCCTATCCATGAAGACAGCCAAAGATAACAAAGAACAGAGTAAGCAGAGTGGCAACACAGGTGCAGATGAGAAAGAGAATGCAAGTGTGTGTGGAAAGAGTGGCAGCGGCAAAGGGAGGTGGTAGAAATAGGAATGCGCAGGACAAGGGCCAAAGGTAACAGTGAAGAAAAATCTGAATTTGCAGCATTTTTGCTTTTGTTTAAGTTGGCAGCATAAATTTCACATACCTACAGCGGGGAATGGCACAAACCGCTGGATCAATGAACGAGTGGCAGGGTTAAATCTATTGGCTTTCTTGATGAAAACGTTCAGGCCTACCTTAAAGTAAAAGGAAAGAAAGCATCAGGCAGGGCCCGAAATTCATCATATAAAATAAAAGCAATGTCCTTCATCAAAATCTCATAGCCTACAAGCTGCAAAACCCACTTTCAAAACAAAATGACGAGATGTGAGTGTCAAAGATAATAGTGCAGGATATTAAAAACAGTGAAAGATATATGATAAACTGATAAGAGGTAATTAGCAGAATCAAAATCTGGGTTTTAAAACTTTGTGAAATTATAGGAGGAAAGGGAAAGAGGGAGAGAGAGGTGAGTACTTTCCAGGTTTAATTCCTAGGAACTGAGCTGGAACAAAAGTTTACGTGACAATGCTTTATTTTGACAGCCAGGACATAGTGGGGAAGAGCAAGTAGGACAAGGTAAGTGGACACAGTAAGAAGTCTCACAACACCAGGTTAAAGTCCAATAGGTTTATTTGGAATCATGAGCTTTTGGAGGGCAGCTCCTTCATCAGGTAGTTGGAGAGGTGGGTTTCACAAACAGGGCGCACTCACCTGATGAAGGAGCAGCGCTCCAAAAGCTGGTGGCGTTTACTACCAAATAAACCTGTTGGACTTTGACCTGGTGTTCTGAGACTTCTTACTGTGTTTTACAAACAGGGCATACATAGGCAGAGACACAATTGCAAGATAATGGTTGGAATGCGAGTCTTTACAAGTATTCAAGTCTTTCCAGGTACAGACAATGTGAGTGGAAAGAGGGATAATCACAGGTTAAAGAGGTGTGAATTATCTCAAGCCAGGACACTTAGTAGGATTTTGCAAGCCCAAGCCAAATGGTGGGGGTTACACGTAGCGTGACGTGAATCCAAGATCCAGGTTGAGGCCGTCCTCGTGTGTGGAACTTGGCTATCAGTCTCTGCTCGGCAATTCTGCTTTGTCGTGTGTCCTGAAGGCCACCTTGGCGAAGGCTTACCCGAAGATCAGCGGCTGAATGCCTGTGACTGCTGAAGTGTTCCCCGATTGGAAGGGGACACTCTTGCCCGACAATTGTTATGGTAAATCAAGGTAAATTAGGAAGGCTAACCATAACAATATTAGTAGTAAAAGTAAAATGGAAACCAAGAAGAAAGGAAGAGGACAGAGATTAATTAATTTGAGGTGAGACTTACCAGATGGTGAGTTGCCTTGTATTTACTGAGTTGTAAAAGGGCAGCTTCAGACTAGACTTACCCTTTCATCACATTCTCATGTAAGCCAAGCAAGTTAGCTTTCCTGATCAAGCCCTTTATCACCGCACTCCCACTCAATTTCTCCAATATCCTTCTCTGTCCCCCATACCCTTCATTCTACACTAACACTAACTTGTCCAAATTGTTAAGCACAAAATCACTTCAGGCTTCGCAGGTCTCAACAAGCTTTCAGTGTGCAAGATTAAATTTAAAAATTTTCTCCTTCTGTCCTCTTGCCCCTCATGTTCTGGGCATAATATTTTCAGATTGATGTCAAAGTCTCAAGGAGGTTTACAGGAGAAATGTATTAGAATGGCAGTGAAAGGAAATAATACCAAAGTATTAATGCTACTGATCTCATATTCCACAGTAAGAAGTCTCACAACACCAGGTTAGAGTCCAACCAGTTTATTTGATAGTAAACCCACAAGCTTTCGGGGTTTCCCATTCGTCAGGTGACTGGAGAGCTCTGGTCTCTCTGCACTCACCTGACAAAGGGGCAAACCCCGAAAGCTTGTGGGTTTACTATCAAATAAACCTGTTGGACTTTAACCTGGTGTTGTGAGACTTCTTGCTGTGTTTACCCCAGTCCAACGCCGGCATTACCACATCATGATTCATATTGCACAGACAGAAACCCATGATGGGGGGATAATGGGGAAGAGGTGTGGGATATAGGGCCTTTAACAGCAAGAAACGTGGGAGATTTTTCAAATAATACTTAATTAATATAATAAGACTAGATGAACCGAATGGTCTACTTCTGCACCTACATCTTATGGTATTAGATGGAAGCTGAAATTTTGCTTTCCCAATGGCAGTTTAAAGTTAGAGATTAATTCATTGTGTTTTCAGTGAGTGGCTTCAAACCATCCCATGGCAGGTTCCGAATAGTCATTGCATGCAATGAACACCCATTGTGTTAAAACGTTTTCAATTAAATCTTATCTTCATGATAAAATCAGTGGCACACAAGAATCTCATAGATACAAATATGTACATTTAATAAAGATTGAACTCAAAAACACAATAACGGGCAGGATTTTCCACAGATGGGAAGTGCCGTAAAATTCTGCCCATTGTTTCTTTGACAATACAGGAGATGGGAATATGATATTCTGGCCATTCTGGAGACATGGTTAGAACAGGGACAGGAATGGCAGTTCCGGAGTATAGATGTTTCAGTAAGAGTAGGGAAGATGGTAAAAGAGGTGGTGGAGTAGCATGGTTAATCAAGGATAGTTTAACGGCTGTTGAGAAGTAGTTCGAGGAGGTAATATGGGTTGAAGTTAGAATTAGGAAAGGAGTGGTCATGTTGTTAGTAATTTTCTATAGGCCCCCAAATAGTAATAGAGATGTGGAGAAGGAAATTGCAAAGCTGATTGTGGATAGGTCTGAGGTCACAGGGTAATTATCATGGGTGACTTTAACTTTCCAAATATTGATTGGAACCTTTGTAGGTGAAATAATTCGGATGGGGCAGTTTTTGTACAGAGTGTGCAGGAGGGTTTCCTGACGCAATATGTGGATAAGCTGACAAGAGGTGGGGCCACATTGTACTTAGTACTGGGTAATGAACTGGGCCAAGTGTTAGATTTGTTTGTGGGAGAGCACTTTGGAGATAGTGACCACAATGCAGTGTCTTTCATTATTGCAATGGAAAGGGATAGAGCCACATGGCAGGGCAAGGTTTATAATTGGGGGAGGAGTAAGTATGATGCGATTCGGCAAGAATTAGGGAGCATAAGATGGGAGCAGAAACTGTCAGGGAAAGGCACAAATGAAAAGTGGAGCTTGTTCAAGGAACAAATACTGTGTGTCCTTGATAGGTATGTTCCTGTCAGGCAGGGAGGAAATGGTCAAGTGAGGGAACCATGGTTCACAAAAGAGGTTGAATGTCTTGTCAAAAGGAAAAAGGAAGCGTATGTAAGGATGAGAAAACAAGGTTCAGTTGGGTGCTTGAGGGTTACAAGGTAGCAAGGAATGAGCTAAAAAAGGGGCTTAGGAGAGCTAGGAAGGGGCATGAGAAGTCCTTGGCAGGTCAGATAAAGGAAAACCCCAAAGCTTTTTACTCTTTATGTGAGAAAAGAATGACCAGAGTGAGGTTAGGGCCGGTCACGGATAGTAGTAGGAACTTGTGCATGGAGTCAGAAGAGGTAGGAGAGGTGATGAATGAATACTTTTCTTCAGTGTTTACCAATGAGAGGGGCCATGCGAGTGTGATACAGGCTGATAGGCTGGAGGAGGTAGATGTTCTGAGGGAAGATGTATTAGCAATTGTGAAAAACCTGAGGGTCATTAAGTCCCCTGGGCCAGATGGGATACATCCTAGAATATTGTGGGAGGCAAGGGATGAGATTGCAGAGCCTATGGCTTTGATCTTTGGATCCTCACTGTGCACTGGGATTGTGCCAGAGGACTGGAGAGTGTTGAATATTGTTCCTCTCTTCAAGAAAGGAAATAGGAATGACCCTGGTAATTATAGGCCGGTTGGTCTTACTTTGGTGGTCATTAAGTTAATGGAAAAGGTCCTGAAGGATAGGATTTATGACCATTTGAAAAGATGCAGCTTAATCCGGGATACTCAGCACGGATTTGTGAGAGGTAAGTCTTACCTCACAAATTTGATTGAATTCTTTGAGGAGGTAACTAAGTGTGTAGATAAAGGTAGAGCAGTTCATGTTGTATACATGGATTTTAGTAAGGTGTTTGATAAGGTTCCCCATGGTAGGCTAATGAAGAAAGTAAGGAGGTGTGGGACAGAAGGAAATTTAGCTGATTGGATAAGTAACTGGCTATCTCGCGGAAGACAGGGGGTGGTGGTGATGGAAAATTTTCAGACTGGAGACCAGTTACCAGCGGTGTACCATAAGGATCAGTGCTGGGTCCTCTGCTATTTGTGATTTTTATCAATGACTTGGAGGAGGGGGCGGAAGGGTGGTCAGTAAATTTGCTGATGACACCAAGATTGGTGGAGTAGTGGGTGAGGTGGAGGGCTGTTGTAGGTTGCAAAGAGACATTAATAGGATGAAGAGCTGGGCCGAAAAGTAGCAGAAGGGGTTTAACCCTGATAATTGCGAGGTGATTCATTTTGGTAGGAAAGATTTGCATGCAGATTACAGGGTCAACGGCAGGGTTCTGAGGAATGTGGTGGAACAGAGAGACCTTGGGGTTCATATCCACAGATCTCTGAAGTTTGCCACTCAAGTGAATAGAGCCGTGAAGCATTTGTTAACAGGGGGTTTGAGTTTAAGAGCTGAGGGGTTATGCCTCAACTGTACAGGACATTGGTGAGACCACATTTGGAATACTGCATGCACTGCTGGTCACCTCACTATAAGGAGGATGTGGAAGCATTGGAGAGAGTGCAGAGGAGATTTACCAGGATGCTGCCTTGTTTGGAGGGTAGGTCTTATGAGGAAAGATTGAGGGAGAACATAAGAACATAAGAAATAGGAGCAGGAGTAGGCCATCTAGCCCTTCGAGCCTGCCCCGCCATTCAATAAGATCATGGCTGACTGATCTGTCGTGGCTCAGTTCCACTTTCCCGCCCTCTCCCCATAACCCTTAATCCCCTCTCTTATCAAGAACCCATCAACCCGCGTCTTAAAAATATTTAGCGAGGCAGCCTCCACCACTTCAACGGGCAGAGAATTCCAGAGATTCACCACCCTTTGAGTGAAGAAGTTCCTCCTCAACTCCGTTCTAAACCGCCTCCCCTTTATCTTGAGGCTGTGCCCCCTAGTCCTACTGTCTTTTTTGAGCGGGAAGAGTCTCTCCACCTCTATCCTATCCATCCCATTCATCATCTTATACGTCTCAATGAGATCTCCCCTCATTCTTCTAAACTCTAACGAGTACAAGCCTAGTTTATTCAGCCTCTCCTCATAGCTCAATCCCCTCAACTCCGGTATCAGCCTAGTAAACCTCCTCTGCACTGCTTTTCTCTTTAGAGCGGAGGAGGATGAGAGGCGACTTAATAGAGGTTTATAAGATGATGAGAGGGATAAATAGAGTGGTCATTCAGAGACTATTTCCTCAAGTGGATGTAGCTGTTACTAGGGGGCATAACTATAAAGTTTATGGTGCGAGATATAGGTCTGAGGTAGGTTCTTTACTCAGAGAGTGAATGGGGTGTGGAATGGATTGTCTGCTGTGACAGTGGAGTCGGACACTTTAGGAACTTTCAAATGGTTATTGGATAGGCACATGGAGCACACCAGAATCATAGGGAGTGGGATAGCTTGGTCTTGGGATTGGACAAAGCTTGGCACAACATCAAGGGCCGAAGGGCCTGTACTGTGCTGTACTGTTCTATGTTCAATGCCCCTAACTCCCCTCCAACCATCAGTGTGTGCCAATTATCAGGCATGCCAATATATTTAGCTCCTAGACTAAGCCAGTCTCAGCAAAGCACAATGCCAAAGTATTTACAAAGTAATAGGAGCAGGAGAAGGCCATCTAGCCCTGTGAGCCTGCCCCGCCATTCAATAAGATCATGGCTGATCTGTCATGTCTCAGTTCCACCTTCCCGCTCTCTCCCCATAACCCTTAATCCCCTTGCCTATCAAAAACCTATCAACCCGCGTCTCAAATATACTTAGCGAGGCAGCCTCCACCACTTCAATGGGCAGAGAATTCCAGAGATTCACCACCCTTTGAGTGAAGAGGTTCCTCCTCAACTCCGTTCTAAACCACCCCCCCCTTTATCTTGAGGCTGTGCCCTCTAGTCCTACTGTCCTTTCTGAGCGGGAAAAGCCTCTCCACCTCTATCCTATCCATCCCATTCAACATCTTATACGTCTCAATGAGATCTCCCCTCATTCTTCTAAACTCTAACGAGTACAAGCCTAGTTTATTCAGCCTCTCCTCATAGTTCAACTCCCTCAACTCCGGTATCAGCCTAGTAAACCTCCTCTGCACTCCTCCAAGGCCAAAATATCCTTGCGTAAGTGCGGCGACCAAAACTGCACACAGTACTCCAGCTGCGGCCTCACCAGTGCCCTGTACAGTTGCAGCAAGACCTCCCTACTTTTATATTCAATCCCCCTCACTATGAAGGCCAGCATCCCATTAGCCTTCCTGACCACCTGTTGCACCTGCAGGCTGGGTTTTTGCGAGTCATGCACAAGGACCCCAAGGTCCCTCTGCACCGTTGCATGCTGCAGTTTGTCGCCATGTAAGTAATAGTCCTTCCTACCATTATTCCTACCAAAGTGGACAACTTCACACTTGCCAACGATTCGCCCAGCCTATCTAGATCCTTCTGCAGACTTTCCACACAATTTGCCGTTCCACCAATCTTGGTGTCATCAGCAAATTTCGACACCATACACTCGGTTCCCTCCTCCAGATCATCTATATAAATGGTAAATAGCTGAGGCCCCAGCACCGACCCCTGGGGCACTCCACTAGTTACCAACCGCCAATCCGAATAGCACCCATTGACCCCCACTCTCTGCCTCCTATTTGACAGCCAATCCTCTATCCACGCTAACACCCTACCCCCAACTCCATGCCCCCTGACCTTCTGTAATAACCTCTTGTGCGGCAGCTTATCAAACGCCTTCTGAAAATCAAGAAACACCACATCCACCGGCTCTCCTCTATCCACTGCCCTAGACACATTCTCATAGCACTCCAATAAATTCGTCAGACACGACTTCCCCTTAATGAAACCGTGCTGCGTCTGCTCTATCAAACAACTCTCCTCAAGATGCCTCGCTATTTTCTCCTTGATCACGGATTCTAACATTTCACCTACAACAGACGTTAAACTAACCAGCCTATAATTCCCTGCCTTTTGCCTGCCACCCTTCTTAAACAACGGCGTAACATCAGCCGTTTTCCAATCTTCCGGCACTTCCCCGGAATCCAGCGACGTTTGGAAAATAATCACCAAGGCATCCACTATCACCTCCACCATTTCTTTCAGAACCCTTGGATGCATTCCATCCGGTCCTGGGGACTTGTCCACAATCAGTCCCTCCAGTCTTTCGAGCACTGCCTCTCTAGTAACAATAATGTCATTCAGGCCCTCCACTCCTACCATCTTTCCATCACTAACACCCGGCAAACTATTCACGTCCTCCTCCGTGAAGACCGAAACAAAAAAGTTATTCAAGGCCTCAGCCATTTCCCCATCCCCTACCACTAAGCCCCCCTCTCATCCTCTAAGAGTCCTAGTCAGCCTCTTCCTTTTTATATATTTATAAAAACTCTTACTATCCTTTTTTATATTAAGTGCTAGCCCAGCTTCATAGTTTATCCTACCTTTCTTTATCAACTTCTTTGTCATTCTTTGTTGATATTTAAACCTCTCCCAATCCTCTTCTCGCCCACTACTCTTAGCTACTCTAAACGCATCTGCTTTTAATTTAACACTTTCCTTTACGTCCTTCGTTATCCACGGCTGATTATCTCTCCTCCTACGATCCTTTTTAACCATCGGAATAAATTTCTGCTGAGCACCAAGAAAGATCTCCTTAAAGATCCTCCACTGTTCCTCAGCAGACCTACCTTCCAATGCGCTCCCCCAGTCAACATTCGCCAATTCCTCTCTCATCCTATTGTACTCCCCTCTGTTCAAACAAAGGACACATGTCTGGGACCCCACTTTCTCCTCCTCCATCTGCATCAGAAACTCCACCATACAATGATCACTCTTCCCAAGAGGATCCTTCACCACAAGGTCCCTAATTCTACCTGCCTCATTACATAACACCAGATCCAAGATAGCTCGCTCCTTCGTCGGCTCCAACACACACTGTTCAAGGAAACTATCCCGGCAGAATTCCAAGAACTCTTCCTCAAGCCCACCACGTCCAACATGGGTCGACCAATCAATATGTAGATCAAAATCCCCCATAATTATCGCCGTTCCATTCCTGCATGCCGCATTTATTTGCACGTTAACAGCCCGCCCCACCTCCAGATCATTATTTGGGGGCCTATAGACGACACCCACCAGCATCTTCCTCCCTTTGCTGTTCCTAATCTCCACCCACAACGATTCCACTTTCTGCTCTTTGGCTCCTATATCCTCCCTTACTACCACCCTGATGCTATCCTTAATCAGCAGAGCTACGCTCCCCCCTTTTTCCTCCCGCCTATCCTTCCTAAACACTTGATCTCTTGATTCTCTTGATTAAACACTTGATTCACTTGTGGGAAAGGATTAAACACTTGTCTCTTAATTGCTCTCCTAAATCGTCTAATAAGCCCAGTGGTTATGGAAAACGGCTGCAAAAAAAGTCTAATAAGAGCAAAGTCAAATGAATCACTTAGCATAGACCTAGGTACTGGACACCCAAGGCCTGTAAACACTGTGAAGTCCTCACTGCCATCAGAAGGCTTGTGCTAAAATTAGGATAGCTGTTCCACAGACTAGTCAAACAATAGCTTATCAAAGATTTTGCTTCCACCAACTTTTCAAGAAGACTCACAACCCTCTGAATATAAGAATGATCGCTGGAGTGATGAGCATATCGTATGAGGAATGGTTGAGGACTCTGGGTCTGTACTCATTGGAGTTTAGAAGGATGAGGGGGGATCTTATTGAAACTTACAGGATATTGTGAGGCCTGGATACAGTGGATGTGGAGAGGATGGTTAACATTCATGGACCCACAGTCAGAACAGCAAGGCACAGCCAGAGCATTGGATCATGTAGCATCAAGGCATGGACAAAATAACTTGCCAGCGCTGCAAGAACAAGCAAGAGTAAAATGACAGGAGCAGTAGTTTATGTGGGAAAGGATTAAATAGGTTTTATAACAGTTTTAAATTGGTGTAGAAACAGACTGAGAAATAAACGATAGCCATTTGAAGAACTACCTTGTACTAGGACAATAGCAATCAAAACTGACAAAGCAACCCTTTTGTTGAGTGTGGCACGCCATTCACCAAACATAGAGTGGGTTTTAGAGCATCCCTGTTGTGCTATCAAATTGAATTTCTAGCAGTCTGTGACAGGACGTGAGTCACAATTTCAATGTCACACAAATCCACACCTAACATTTTTGTCATTTCTTCCAGCAATGCCTTCAGATTAATGTACTGACCAAAAGTTCAATGAAATGCACCCAGCCACTATCTGATCTGACAAATGTCAGAAGGTAAATTTTACCACTGACGTTAGTAGTCTGAGGACAGAATGCCGATGAAGGGTATAAACTGATCCCTAGAATGTGGTGGCCTTCCTTCAAAAAGTGAGAAACAGAGTAGACTAGTCAACCCTTCCACCATTCACTTAGATCATGGTTCAGCTAAGATCATGGTTCATCTGTATCTTTATACCCCTTTGTTCCACAGCACTTGTTTGTCCCTTAACAAGTATCAATCAACCTCTTGATGACTCCAGTTGAGTCCCAGAAATAGCTGCAACTTTTTAGGAGGAGGTTTCCAGATCTTCATTATCCTTTGTGTGAAGAAGTGCATTTAGGTTTCACTAGTGAATGGCCTCACTGTAAATTTAAAGTTACACACATTTATTCTGAATTTCCTCATCAGAGGAAATGGTTCCTCTCTACTTATTAAATTCTTTAATCACTTGAAATTTTACTGGAATCAGGAGTCAAAGAGGTAGGTTTTATTGAACATTTGCAAGTATAAAAGAAAGGCAGTAGAGTTTAGAGAGGGCAGAACAAGAGCACATAGATCTTGGAGGGTTGTAAAGTTGGAGGAGTTTACAGAGATATGCACATCCCTGAGGGGACTGGAACACAAGATGAGAATATTAAAACATAAGGCACTGATAGATGGGGATCCAATTTAGATCAGAGAGCACAATGGATGATAGATGAATGTGGCAGAAAAACGTTTGCAGCAAAGAACAATACTGGGGATTTTGCTCCACTCACATACTCATTTTTCCCTTTTTTATTACCTTAGATATGCCCCAAATATACGTGAAAGATATATACAAGCTATGTGTTGCATTTAGAAGGTGCAAGATTCTCCTTGAAAGCTCCAACCCTCAAGGGTTACTCAGATATGTTTTCAACTATCCTACTCACACATCACATACACATCACGTGCAGTCTTTTCTCTCATGGTGCCAGTGACCCAGGTTCAAATCCAGCCTCAGGTTACTGTCTGTGTGGAGTTTCCACATGCTCCCCGTGTCTGCATGGGTTTCCTCTAGGTGCTCTGATTTCCTTCCACACTCCAAAAGATATGCAGGTTAGGTGGATTGGTCATGGTAAATTGTCCCCTAGTGTCGAGGAGACTAGCAGAGTAAATACATGGGGTTACAGGGATATGGCCTGGGTGGAATTGTGGTTGATATAGACTCAATGGCCAGAATTTTGCCATCCCGCCCGTCGCAGGAATCTGAGCGAACGAGGAGTAGACAATGGGAAGGTCGGTTGACCTTGAGCAAGATTTTACAGTTTGGGGATGAAGGAGGCTGTAAAATCCTGCCCAATGGGCCAGTCGTTAGCACTGTTGCCTCACAGCACCAGGGACTGGGTTCAATCCCAGCCATGGGTCACTGTCTACGTGGAGTCTGCACATTTTCCCTGTGTTTTCATGGGTTTCCTCCGGGTGGTCCAGTTTCCCCCCAAACTCCAAAGATGTGCTGGTTAGACGTGCTGGCATTGGCCATACTAAATTCTCCCTCGGTGCACCCGAACAGGTGCCGAGAGTGGCAACTAGAGGATTTTCACAGTAACCTCACTGTAATGTTAATTTAAGCCTACTTGTGACACTGATAAATAAACTTAAGCTTCTGCACTGCAGGGATCCTATGATTCTACATTGTTCTCCTGTCTGGCAGGTTATTTGGTGATCCAAAAAACATGTGGGGAGGGAGAGGGAATATTAAAATAATTGGTTCATCATCAAAATCTGCATTAAAATACTGATTGTAACTCATACCTGATAAAAACAATGTCCTCCACTCAGGGAACTTCAATTCTAACACTCTTGAACTTGAAAAGAAAGACTTTTTACCCTATTTTTGTTTAATCGGTCACTTATCCCTTGTGAAAGTGTCCCTGCTGCTGCAGATTATTCCACCTCTCCCTCTGATAATTGTTGGAGAATGGTGTGGCTGTACCCTGGTGACACAGTTAGTAGGTTTGCAGATGACAGTAAGATTGGTGGCACAGTGAAGGAAGTTATCTCCAATTGTAATGGGATCTTGATCAATTGGGCCAGTGGGCTGGTGAATGGCAGATGGAGTTTAATTTAAACAACTGCAAGGTGATGCATTTTGGTAGACTGAACCAGGACAGGACTTACTCAGTTAACGATAGGGCATTGGTGAGAGTTACAGAGCAAAGAGAGCTAGGGGTACGTGTTTATAGCTCCTTGAAAGTGGAGTCACAGGTGGACAAAGTGGTGAAGAAGGCTTTGGCATGCTTGGTTTCATCGGTCAGAACATTGAATACAGAAGTTGGAATGTCTCATTGAAGTTGTACATCACATTGGTAAGGCCACACTTGGAATTCTGGTCACCTTATTATAGAAAGGATATTATCAAATGCAGAAAAGATTCACTAGGATGCTACCGGGACTTGATGGATTGAGTTATAACGCGAGGCTAGTTAAACTGGGACTTTTCTCTCTGGAGCATAGGAGGCTGGGGGGTGATCTTATCGAGATCTATAAAATAATGAGGGGCACAGATCAGATCAGTCAAGATCTCTTTGTTCTGTAACTCTCACCAATGCCTATTATTAACTGAGTAAGCCCTGCCCTGGTTCAATCTACCAAAATGCATCACCTCGCATTTATCTAAATTAAACTCCATCTGCCATTAGTCAGCCCACTGGCCCAATTGATCAAGATCCCGTTGCAATCAGAGATAACTTTCTTCATTGTTCACTATGCCACCAATCTTGGTGTCATCTACAAACTTACTAACCCATGCCTCCTATATTCTCATCCAAATCATTAACATAAATGAAAAATACCAGTGGACCCAGCACTGATCCTGAGGCACATCGCTTGTCACAGGCCTCCAGTTTGAAAAACAACCTTCTACAATCACCCTCTGGCTTCTGTCAAGAAGCCAATTTGTATCCATTTAGATATCTCACCCTGGATCCCGTGAGATTTAACGTTATGCAACAACCTTGTCAAAGGCCTTGCTAAAGTCCATGTGGACAACATCAACTGCACTGCCCTCAACTACCTTCTTGGTTACCTCTTCAAAAAACTCAAATTTGTGAGACATGATTTTTCCACTCATAAAGCCATGCTGACTGTCCCTCGTCAGTCCTTGTGTCCCTAACTGCCTCTAGATCCTGTCTCTCAAAATACCTTCCAACAACTTACCCACCACAGATGTGAGGCTCACTGGCCTGTAGTTCTCAGGCTTTTCTCTGCAGCCCTTTTTAAACAAAGGCACAACATTTGCCACCCTCCAATCTTCAGGCACCTCACCCGTGACTATTGATGATTCAAATATAAAATATAAAAGTAGGGAGGTCTTGCTGCAGCTGTATAGGGCATTGGTGAGGCCGCAGCTGGAGTACTGTGTGCAGTTTTGGGCACCGCACCTGCGCAAGGATATTTTGGCCCTGGAGGGAGTGCAGAGGAGGTTTACTAGGCTGATACCGGAGTTGAGGGGATTGAGCTATGAGGAGAGGCTGAATAAACTAGGCTTGTACTCGTTAGAGTTTAGAAGAATGAGGGGAGATCTCATTGAGACGTATAAGATGATGAATGGGATGGATAGGATAGAGGTGGAGAGACTCTTCCCGCTCAAAAAAGACAGTAGGACTAGGGGGCACAGCCTCAAGATAAAGGGGAGGCGGTTTAGAACGGAGTTGAGGAGGAACTTCTTCACTCAAAGGGTGGTGAATCTCTGGAATTCTCTGCCCGTTGAAGTGGTGGAGGCTGCCTCGCTAAATATTTTTAAGACGCGGGTTGATGGGTTCTTGATAAGAGAGGGGATTAAGGGTTATGGGGAGAGGGCGGGAAAGTGGAACTGAGCCACAACAGATCAGCCATGATCTTATTGAATGGCGGGGCAGGCTCGAAGGGCTAGATGGCCTACTCCTTCTCCTATTTCTTATGTTCTTATGTTCTTAAATATCTCTGCTAGGGGACCTGCAATTTCCTCCCTAGCCTCCCACAATGTCCTGGGATGCATTTCATCAAGTCCTGGAGATTTATCTACCTTGATGAGCTTTAAGACTTCCAACATCCCTTTTTCTATAATATGTACATTCTGCAAGACATCACTATTTATTTTCCCAAGTTCCCTAATATCCATGCTTTTCTCAACAGTAAATACAGATGAGAAATATGCATTTAAGATCTCACCTATCACTTGTGGATTCACGCATAGATAACCTTATTGATTCTTAAGAGGCCCTACTCTCCCTACTCTTGTTACTCTTTTGCCCTTCATGTATTTGTAGAAGCTCTTCGCATTCTCCTTTGCCTTATCTGCCAAAACAATCCCACGACCCCTTTTGCCCTCCTGATTTCTCTCTTTACTCCACTCCTACACCTTTTACACTCTTCAAGGGATTCATCTGATCCCAGCAGCCAATGCATGTAATTTGCCTCCTTCTTCTTCTTCTTAACTGGGGCCTCAATATCCCGAGTCATTCAGGGCTCCCTACTTCGACCAGCCTTGCCCTTTAAGAGGAATGTTCTTACCCTGAACCTTGGTTAATACACTTTTGAAAGCCTCCCACTTACCAGACATCCCTTTACCTTCCCACGGATTCCACCAATTAACTTTTGAAAGTTCCTGCCTGATACTATCAAAACTGGCCTTGCCCCAATTTAGAATTTTAACTTTTGGGCCAGACTTATCATTCTCCATAGCTATCTTAAAACTGATAGAATTATGGTCACTGGTCCCAAAGTAATCCTTCACTAACACTTCTGTCACCTGCCCTTCCCTATTTTCCAAGAGAGGAGGTCAAGTTTTGCCCTCTCTCTAGTCGGGCCATCCACATACTGAATGAGAAATTCTCCCTGAATTCACTCAACAAATTTCTCTCCATCCAATCTCTAATATCATGGCTGTCCCAGTCTATGTTGGGAAAGTTAAAATCCCCTATTATTACCACCCTATTTTTCTTGTAGTTGTCTAAAATCTTACATATTTGCTCCTCAATTTCCCATTGACTATTTGGGGGCCTATAATACAACCCTATCAAAGTGATTTCCCCCTTCTTATTTCTCAGTTCTACCCATATAGACTCAGTGGCTGAACCCTCGGATATATCCCCTCTCAGTTCTGCCGTGATGTTTTCCCCAATCAAAAATGCAACTCCCCCTCCTCTTTTACCTCTGTCCTATCTTTCCTATACGATTTGTACCTTGGAACGTTGAGCTGCCAGTCCTGTCCCTCCCTTAGCCATGTTCATTAATTGCTATAATATCCCATTCCCATGTACCTATCAATGCCCTGAGTTCATCTGCCTTGCCTGTCAGGTTTCTTGCATTGAGATAAATGCAATTTAATCTGGACTTCCCTTGCTCTCTGTCTTGCTTTTGCTTAATCTGTCTGTTACTAGGATTACTGACACTCCCTTTACTATTTAATGCGCTGTTTTTAACTTCTGAGCTGTCGTCAACCTTCTCTGCTGTCGCCCTACTGTTTGGGTCCCACCCCCCGCTGCCAAACTACTTTAAACCCTCCTGTGTGGCTCTAGGAAATCTCTCCACCAGGATGTTAGTCCCCCTCCAGTTCAGGTGTAACCCATCCCTCTTGAACAGGTCACCCTTCCCCAGAAAAGATCCCAAGGATCCAAAAATCTAAATCCCTACCTTCTGCACCAGCTCTCAAGCCAGGCATTCATCTGCGTAATCTTCCTATTCCCTATCTCACTAGCACGTGGTACTGGTAGTAGTCCAGAAATTACTAACTTCAAGGTCCTGCAATTTAGCCTTCTGCCTAACTCTCTATATTCATACTTCAGGACGTCATCCCTTTTGCTACCTATGTCGTTGGTACCAATATGTAAAACAACCACTGGCTGTTCACACTCCCCTTTAAGAATGTCCTGCAATCGCTCAGAGATGTCCTTGAACCTGGAACTAGGGAGGCAACATACCAACCTGGATTCTTGATCACAGCCACACAAATGCCTCTCTGTACCCCTAACTAGCGAATCTCCTATAACTACAGCTTCGCTTGCTCTTTGCCCGATCCAGTCCCAAAGCAGAACCAGAAGGGGTGCCATAGGCCTGGCTGCTGCTGGTATCTTCCCCTGACTGGCTATCCTCCTCAATGGTATCTAAAACAGTTTGAAAGGGGAATAGCCACAGGAGACTCCTGCACTACCCATCTGCCTCTCCTGACGGTCACCCATCTACCTGTTTGAATCTGTGGTGTGAAAACCTCCACGTAACTAGTGACTATCACACTCTGCATGCTCCACAGTGCATCCACCTGCCTCTCCAACCGAACAATGCGTTGTGTGAGGAGCTGCAACTGGACACACTTCCTGCAGACAAAGTTGTCAGGGAGACTAGATTGCTCCCTAATTTCCCACATCTGGTAGGAGGAGCATACCACTACTCTAACTGCCATACTGCCCTTACACAAGTAAAAGGATAAAAGAATCCCAACTCACCTTTCCCTTGCTTGTGGACCTCCTGATGATTTTTGTTTTGATTAAAAGCAGTGTTTGGGGTTTAACTGTCCCTTCATAACAGTTCCTCCACAAACACCTTCTGGTCTCAGTGAATGCACCTACGCAAATGTTACCTGCAATCACCAATCATCTTTGCCGCTCCGCTGCCGTCACCTTGCCTTTACACGAAGAAGGAAGGTGATTCCCGGAAATCCGCCTTCTGGTCGCAGTGACTGCACCTATGCAAATGTTACCTGCAACCACCTTCGCCACTCTGCTGCCCTCACCTGCCCTTCACGTCTCATGAAGTGTAAATTGTTGTTATCCTGTTACAATTGTCAACTTCTTGCAAGCTATCCTGATGAGTGCAAGACTGAAGTTTTGTTCATTTCCTTCTGTGTTCCAAATATATTATTCTACCGAGTTTTCCTACCCTTACTGTATAAACGTAGTTCACAAAGAACTCTCCCACAGTGTGCCACCTGGATGTGCAATTTGTTTCTAAAAATCATTAACTATATGATGTGTGTGAACTTGTTGGAACTGATCAAAATCAGTCAACTGATGGAGAATCCAGGGTTCCATCATGTGATGAGTTTTTATCTCCAAGACAAAGTCATCTCAATGAAAACGTTTAGACCTGTGCAGGTGGATGAATAGAAGTTGACACCACTTTAACTTGAATCTATGTTTTTGCTAAAATTGGTGAAAGGAGGAAAATATATCTCAGGTTCAGGATTAAAAGCAAATTACTGTGGCTGCTGGAATCTCTAACCAAAAGAGAAGTTTTGACAAAGGGTCACCTGGACTTGAAATGTTAGCTCTCTTCTCCTTACAGATGTTGCCACACCTGCTGAGATTTTCCAGCATTTTCTCTTTTGGTTTCAGGTTCAGGATTACTATTTTATTACTAAACTGATCCTTGCTGGTTGGATAGCCTCTTTACAGCATCATACAATACAGAAAGAGGCCATTCAGCTGATTGAACCTCTGTTGGTTCAGATCATAAAACACACTGCATCAAGAAAAAATCTCTACATCTTCTCTCTGGTTTTTTGCCAGTTTTCATAAATTTTTGGTGTTCTCTCATTGCTGACCCTCATTCTTATTTGTTCCATTAACCACTCCCGCCCCCCTGCTGCCAACATTTTAACCCTTCTGGTTACAACATTAGTGTTTGCCTCAGTCACACTGAGTAACCTGCAATCAGACTAAAGTGACTAAAGCCCATAACCCTCATGTCCCATGTCTGCAGGCATCTGAGCAGATCACAGTGGATATAGGGAAATGCCAAGATTACTCACTGCTATTGAGACTGCACTGGTGACTGCTCCGATGTAACCCAAGATGAACTTAGACATTGGCGTTGGCTGTTGAGGTCGGGAAGAGCGAGAACAATTATTTCAAAAAAGTTAAAAATATAACATCTGAATCTAAACTGCAACAACAACTTATATTTATACACATCTTTAACATAATAAAATGCCGCAAAGCACTTCACAGGCAAAATAAAATATGGCAACTGGTCACATAATGGACATATTAAGTCAGATGATCAAAAGCTTGGCAGGAAAAGAAAGTTTTAAAGGAGTGGCTTCAAGGAGGTAAACAAAGTAAAGAGAAACATAGAGAGGAAATTCCAGGCTTAGGGCCTATGCGCCTGAAAGAATGATTAAAATCAAGGTTGCCAAGATGCCAGAATTAGAAAAGCACAGACAGAGGTGAAAAAAAAAGTGTCAAATCTTCACATCTTGCAGTCATCAGGACAGCTACACAAGATGAACTGATGGTAAAGAGATTAACAATTGTAGTGTGGCTCATTTAAGCATTTTAGAAGCCACACATATTCACACACAAGGCCCTGCACAAGGAATGGAGTTTAGAATACTGTAAGTGATACTTTGCTTACACTGGAATAATAAAAATTGCACTAATTACACTTATTTTCACCAAACCTGATCCTGTGATGAATCAATCAGAAAATACATCTGTGGAACACAGCCACTCAAACTAGGATGATTCCAGCTTCGATTTCTTGGCTGTGCTAAAGGTTGGTCAGAAGGCTTTGCAATCAGCCATAGTATCTGCTCCAATTTTGGGGTTGATGCTTTTTAGGTATCCTTCGGACACAGAATGTTTGTTTCTGAAGGGTCAGGTTGTTCCCGTTATACTCACAAAATGGTTGCAATAGACCCAGTCCCAACCTCATATTAACATCACATGTTTCTCAGATTCAGTCAGCAACAGCCAGCTTGAGCACTGGTGGTACCACACTTGTTGTTTCTCCTTTCGCCAACATCCTTGGCACATTGTGCAATGTGAATACGAACTCTCACCACACTTTCCAAACTGCCTTCAAGGTGCCCTTTGGCCAGACCATTCAAAGGTCACTTATGCCCCTGGCAGACTTCAAGCAAAATATTGTTCTCCAAAACCTTATCTCTCCCCCACAAATGCCACAACTCATCCTTTTTCTCTGTTGTTTTTCATTACTGATGCTAACGGTTCTGAGCACTGGTTTCTTCCAAGTTACAAAACAACCTTTTATTTTTACTCTTTTTCCAATTTTTTTTATTTATTTGTGGGACATGGGCGTCACTGGCTGGCCAGTATTTAGTTGCTTGCAGTTGAGAGTCAACCACATTGCTGTGACTCTGGAGTCACATGTAGGCCAGACCAAGTAAGGACAGCAGATTTCCTTCCCTAAACGACATTAGTGAGCCAGATGGGTTTTTCCAACAATCACATTGGTTTCAAGGTCATCAGTAGATTCTTAATTCCAGATATTTTTTATTGAATTCAAATCCCATCATCTGCTGTGGTGGGATTCGAACCTGGGTCCCCAGCACATTAGTTAAGTTTCTGGATTAATAGTCCAGTGAAAATACTGCTAGGCCAACGCCTCCCCTCCTGTAATTTGTAAAGGCACCTCAAAATGTTCCCTTTCCCAAGTTTGGTTTTCCCTTTTGATCTTCAGGCTTTAAAAATCCAAGCTTGGCATCACCTTGTTCAGACATTTCCCAGTTGCCACACCTCTAATGCTTTTCAGTCTTGGTGTTGACTAGCACTATAGATTGCACAATGTACATCATGCTACTTCTCAAGTACATAGTGCATGCTGGTGCTCAACAAACAGTAACAGCCAGTGTCCTGTCCTTCTTTGGCAACCAAGTGGTGCATGAGTAGATAAAACTAAGAGTACGAGTAAAACATACAGCTTGTTGATCCTGATTGATTATTCAATAAGAACATGGCTGATCTTTTACAGGAACTTCACTTCCCCACCCTAACCCCTTCATATCCAAAAATGAACTGATTTCAGTGTCCACAGTGCTCTGGGGTAGAGAATTTGAAATGCTCAAATTTGAGTGAAGACATTTCTCATTTCCATTTTAAATGGTCAACCCGTATCCTGAAACTCTGACCCCCAGTCTTTTCTGGCCAGGGGAAATTTGATCTCCATCAAAAGCATATAAGGTTCTACAAGATAGTCCCGCATACACGAATTTGTGTTGGAAACAATGGAATAGATTGCTTTTCAAATTCATCTCACCTTTGTTGCGTTTCTGTTTGCATAGTTCACACAGGCATTGTGACTTTGGTTCAACCACTACAAGGAAGAAAAACAAATAGTCAATATAAATCCAAATTCTCAACCAAGAGGGTGAACTACAATCCAAAAGCAACACATTACTAATAAAGAAACAATCTTAGATCTTCGAATGAACTGATGGGTGAAACAGAGCTGTACAGACCAGCAAATCACAAGCTCATTACCCGATCCCTACCGAGGTCGTTCACATTAGTTCGTGCTGACCTCAGCAGATCTGGTCAAAGAAAGTAAAACAACAAAATCAGTGTGTGTTTCTTTTCTCGATTCTTATCCAAAGGCTCGCCGACACAACAAAGAATCAGCTACGATGGGAAAGCTCGCCAATTCGAGATGTCCAAGTTTACAAAGGAATGGCCATTTCTCACACTAAGCCCAAATCCTTGGATTGTTTTCATACACAAAAATCTGTCAATCTCCATCTTGAATATACTCAGTAACTGAGCACCCATTACCCTCTGAAGTAGAGCATTCACCCTTGAGTGTAGAAATCTCTCCTCAACTCAGTCAATAGTTGACCTCTTATAATGTGACCAACGCTCATACAACTGTATCCCAACAAGAGTCAGTACCCCACTGGGAGCAGCAGGGAAGCGGATGATTTTCCTAAATAAAGACAACAAACATGGATTGCACCTGCCAGTTAGGTTACATCCTTAAACAATTCCAGTGAATTAGTTAGGCGCGACCTGAATTTAATAAATGATGTTAGTTTGGATTTAATACTATTACCAGTTAATTGTTTCCTTTTTAATGGACTTCAATGTTTTTCCTACTCTAGGCAGCTAATACCGCTATAATTGTTTTGACCTCTTTTTAATTGGATCATTGGAACCTTGAGTATATTCAGTCATCTGTTACTAAATTTTGTAAGTAAAAACTCGCAGCTGTGTGTCAGCCTTTCCTTATATCTCATTTTATTCGCTATTCTTGGATGCTTTCCATTTGGGTTGTCTCATGAATATTCAGTGGGTCTGAGGTTTTCTCCTGTTCTTGCTGAGGTGGATAGATTCTTGGTAAGCAAGGGGGTGATGGGTTATCAGTGTTTGGGAGGATGTGACCTCAAATCTACCATCAGATAGCCACGATCTTATTAACCGGCAAAAATACGTCAACGGGCTGAATGGTCTACTGCTGCTCCTTGATCACATCACAATGATTAGTATTGCTGGCTCACAGTGCAAGGGACCTGGGTTCGATTTCTGGCTTAAGTCACTGCCTGTGTGGAGTCTGCAAATTCTCCCCATGTCTGCATGGGTTTCCTCCAGGTGCTCCGGTTTTCTCCTGCAGTCTGAAAGACGTACTGGTTAGGTACATTGGCCATGCTAAATTCTCCTTCAGTGTATCAGAACAAGTGCTGGAGCGTGGCAATTAGGGGATCTTCACAGTGCCTTCATTTCAGTGTTAATGTAAACCTATTTGTGACACTAATAAAAAAAATCATATGCAGTGAAGTTTGCAAACTAAGGAAGTTCCCAAAAACCGCATTCTCCATATTCATTTTAGCACAGTTACAGCACATGCTCAGTATTTCTTTAAAAAACCACCACTTCATTTGCTTCTCTCCCCACTCCCCACCGTTTGTCACTTCTCTTTCTTGACAATTCCACTTGCTACTTCCTTATCCTGAACCTTCCACTCACCACTTCTCTTCCCTGACCTTCATGCCTCTCCTAACCCTTCTGCTCAGTTTTGTACTTGCTGTTTTCCTCTCCTGACCATCCTTCTTGCGTGCCTGAGCTTAGTCTGCAGTAACCTGTTTACAGATGTTCAGTTTGAGTTTCACCAGGAGCATCCAGCTCCAGTCCTCATTGCAGCCCTGGCCCAAACATGGGCAAACAGCTGAATTCTAGAGGTGAGATGAGCATGTTTGCCCTCGACATCAAGGCAGAATTTGACAATGTGTGCCGTCAAAGAGCGCTTGCAAAGTTGAAGTGAATTGAGGAAAGCCTTCCATTTGAATCATAGCTAGCATAAAGGAAGATAATTGTGCTTGTTGGAGTAAGTATAGTACTGTCAAGAAAACATTTCAGCAATTTGCTGATGATTGAAAGTAGATGGAGGAAGTGGAAGGAGTCCCTCAGGGTAGTGTCCTAGGTCCAACCATCTTCAGCTGCTTCATCAATGACCTTCCATCCATCATAAGGTCAGAAGTGGAGATGTTCGCTGATGAGTGCACAATGTTCAGCACCATTTTGCGACTCCTCACATACTGAAGCAGTCCATGTTCAAATGCAGCAAGATCTGGACAATATCCAGGCTTGGGCTGACAAGTGGCAAGTAACATTCGTGCCACACAAATGCCTGTCAATGACCATCACCAATAAGAGACATTCTAACAATCATCCCTTGACATTCAATGGCGTAACCATCACTGAATCCCTCACTGTCAACATCTTTTGGGTTACCATTACCAGAAACTCAATTGAACTTGGCACATAAACACATTGGCTACAAAAGCAGGTCACAGGTTAGGTGTACTGTGGCAACTAATTCACTCCCTGGCTCCCCAAAGCCTGTACAGCAAGGCACAAGTCAGGAATACTCCCCACTCGCCTGGATGGGTGCAGCTCCAACAACACTCAAGAAGCTTGACACCATCCAGGACAGAGCAGCCTGTTTGATTGGCACCACTCTACAAACACCCACTCTGTCTGCCATCAATGCTCAGGAGCAGCAGTGTGTCTACAAGGTGCACTGCAGAAA
This sequence comes from Carcharhinus amblyrhynchos, assembly GCF_965287045.1. Lineage (NCBI taxonomy): Eukaryota > Metazoa > Chordata > Chondrichthyes > Carcharhiniformes > Carcharhinidae > Carcharhinus > Carcharhinus amblyrhynchos. Next base: position 804,853 of record NW_027649817.1, read on the forward strand.
TTCACCAAAGATCCCTACACAGCACCTTTCAAATCCACGACCACTTCCATCTAGAAGGACAAGGGCAGCACATACATGGTAACATCACCACCTGCAAGTTCCCCTCCAAGCCACTTACTATCCTGACTTGGAAATATATAGTCAAGTCTTTGTAGTTGCTGGGTCAAAACCCTGGAATTCCCTCCCTAATGGCATTGTGGGTTAACCCACAGCACATGGACTGCAGCGATTCAAGAAGGCAGCTCACCATCATCTTCTCAAGGGCAACTAGGGATGGCCAGTGACGCCATCCCACGTCCCATGAATGAATAAAAAAAGAATTGGCCAGACTGCTTTTCTGTGAATAGGTCATATCTGGGCAATTTTCTAGAATCAAGTAGATGACTAGGAGCATGGCTAATTCACAAGCTTGCAATATTCAGATTGTTGTCAGGGCTAGCTTTTGATATATCTAGTATTTTGCAGAGGAGGTTTACAAGGCTGATGCCGGAGTTGAGGGGGTTGAGCTATGAGGAGAGGCTGAATAAATTAGGCTTGTACTTGTTAAGAGTTTAGAAGAATGAGGGGAGATCTCATTGAGACGTAAAAGATGATGAATGGGATGGATAGGATAGAGGTGGAGAGACTCTTCCTGCTCAGAAAGGATAGTAGGACTAGGGGGCACAGCCTCAAGATAAAGGGGGGGGCGGTTTAGAACGGAGTTGAGGAGGAACTTCTTCACTCAAAGGGTGGTGAATCTCTGGAATTCTCTGCCCGTTGAAGTGGTGGAGGCGTGGTTATTTTCCAGACGTCGCTGGATTCCGGGGAAGTGCCGGAAGATTGGAAAACGGCTAATGTTACGCCGTTGTTTAAGAAGGGTGCCAGGCAAAAGGCAGGGAATTATAGGCCGGTTAGTTTAACATCTGTTGTAGGTAAAATGTTAGAATCCGTCATCAAGGAGGAAATAGCGAGGCATCTTGAGAGGAATTGCTTGATAGAGCAGACGCAGCACGGTTTCGTGAAGGGAAGTCGTGTCTGACAAATTTACTGGAGTTCTATGAGGATGTGTCTAGGGCGGTGGATAGAGGAGAGCCGGTGGATGTGGTCTTTCTTGATTTTCAGAAGGCGTTTGACAAGTTACCTCACAAGAGGTTATTGCAGAAGGTCAGGGGACATGGAGTTGGGGGTAGGGTGTTGGCGTGGATAGAGGATTGGTTGTCAAATAGGATGTGGGTATGCCGGCGTTGGACTGGCGTAAACACAGTAAAAAGTCTGACAACTGGTGTTGTCAGGCTTTTTACTGTGTCAAACAGGAGGCAGAGAGTGGGGGTCAATGGGTGCTATTCGAATTGGCGGATGGTGACTAGTGTGGGTTGATGGGTTTTTGATAAGAAAGGGGATTAAGGGTTATGGGGAGAGGGTGGGAATGTGGAACTGAGCCACGACAGATCAGCCATGATCTTATTGAATGGCGGGGCAGGCTCGAAGGGCTAGATGGCCAACTCCTGCTCCTATTTCTTATGTTCTTATTTTGATATTGTCTGGTGAATGAAATTGGTTGGAGACCAATATGATGCTGAAAACCCCAGGAAGAGGCTGGCATGGATAATTCACTCAGGTTTGACAAAGGGTCACCTGAACTCGAAACGTTAGCTCTTTTCTCTCTTTACAATGTTACCAGACCTGCTGAGATTTTCCAGTATTTTCCTTTTTGATTTCAGATTCCAGCATCCGCAATAATTTGCTTTTATCCACATGGCACTTCTGTCTGAAGATTGCTTTAATGTTTCTTCAACCTTGTGTTCAGCACCACATTCTGGGATCCTCCACCACTGAGGATGGAAACCTTATACAGCCATAGAGGTTTTTGACATAGAAACAGGCCCTTTGGCCCAACTTGTCCATGCAAGTTTTTTTTAAACCACTTAGCTAGCCCTAATTGCCCATATTTGGCCCATAACCCTCTATAACCATCTTACCCATGTAACGGTCTAAATATTTTTAAAAGACAAGATTATACCCGCCTCTACTACTACGTCTGGCAGCTTGTTCCAGACACTCACCACCCTCTGTGTGAAAAAATTGCTCCTCTGAACCCTTTTGTATCTCTCCCCCTCACCTTAAACCTATGCCCTCTAGTTTTAGATTCCCCTACCTTTGGGAAAAGATATCGACGATCTAGCTGATCTATGCCCATCATTATTTTATATACTCTATAAAATCACCCCCCAACATTCTTTGCTCCAGAAAAAAAACTCCCAGTCTATCCAGGCTCTACTTATAACTCAAACCATCAAGTATTGATAGCATCCTAGTAAACCTTTTCTGCACTCTTTCTAGTTTAATAATATCCTTTCTATAATAGGGTGGCCAGGACAGTTCACAGTATTCCAAGTATGGCCTTACCAACATCTTGTACAACTTCAACAAACTTCACCTCACAGAGGGTGGTGAGTGTCTGGAACAAGTTGCCAGAGAACATAAGAACATAAGAACATAAGAAATAGGAGCAGGAGTAGGCCATCTGGCCCTTCGAGCCTGCCCCGCCATTCAATAAGATCATGGCTGATCTGTCGTGGCTCAGTTCCACTTTCCCGCCCTCTCCCCATAACCCTTAATCCCCTCTCTTATCAAAAACCCATCAACCCGCTTCTTAAAAATATTTAGCGAGGCAGCCTCCACCACTTCAACGGGCAGAGAATTCCAGATATTCACCACCCTTTGAGTGAAGAAGTTCCTCCTCAACTCTGTTCTAAACCGCCCCCCCTTTATCTTGAGGCTGTGCCCCCTAGTCCTACTGTCTTTTTTGAGCGGGAAGAGTCTCTCCACCTCTATCCTATCCATCCCATTCATCATCTTATACGTCTCAATGAGATCTCCCCTCATTCTTCTAAACTCTAACGAGTACAAGCCTAGTTTATTCAGCCTCTCCTCATAGCTCAACCCCCTCAACTCCGGTATCAGCCTAGTAAACCTCCTCTGCACTCCCTCCAAGGCCAAAATATCCTTGCGCAGGTGCGGCGCCCAAAACTGCACACAGTACTCCAGCTGCGGCCTCACCAATGCCCTATACAGCTGCAGCAAGACCTCCCTACTTTTATATTCAATCCCCCTCGCTATGAAGGCCAGCATCCCATTCGCCTTCCTGACCACCTGCTGCACCTGCAGGCTGGGTTTTTGCGACTCATGCACAAGGACCCCGAGGTCCCTCTGCACCGTCGCCTGCTGCAGTTTTTCGCCACGTAAGTAATAGTCCTTCCTACCATTCTTCCTACCAAAGTGGACCACCTCACACTTGCCAACATTAAATTCCATTTGCCATTTCCTGGCCCATTCGCCCAGCCTATCTAGATCCTTCTGCAGACTCTCCACACCCTCCGCACAATTTGCCTTTCCCCCAATCTTGGTGTCATCAGCAAATTTCAACACCCTACACTCGGTTCCCTCCTCCAGATCATCTATATAAATGGTAAATAGCTGAGGCCCCAGCACCGACCCCTGGGGCACCCCACTAGTCACCAACCGCCAATCCGAATAGCACCCATTGACCCCCACTCTCTGCCTCCTATTTGACAACCAATCCTCTATCCACGCTAACACCCTACCCCCAACTCCATGTCCTCTGACCTTCTGCAGTAACCTCTTGTGAGGTACCTTATCAAACGCCTTCTGAAAATCCAGAAAGACCACATCCACCGGCTCTCCTCTATCCACCGCCCTAGACACATCCTCATAGAACTCCAGTAAATTTGTCAGACACGACTTCCCTTTAATGAAACCGTGTTGCGTCTGCCCTATCAAGCAATTCCCTTCAAGATGCCTCGCAATTTCCTCCTTAATGACGGATTCTAACATTTTACCTACCACAGACGTTAAACTAACCGGCCTATAATTCCCCGCCTTTTGCCTGCCACCCTTCTTAAACAACGGCGTAACATTAGCCGTTTTCCAATCTTCCGGCACTTCCCCGGAATCCAGCGACGTCTGGAAAATAACCACCAAGGCATCCACTATAACCTCCGCCATTTCTTTCAGAACCCTCGGATGCATTCCATCCGGTCCTGGGGACTTGTCCACAATCAGCCCCTCCAGTCTGTCGCGCACCACCTCTCTAGTAACAGTAATGTCATTAAGACCCTCCAGTCCTACCACCTTTCCATCGCTAACACCCGGCAAATTATTCACGTCCTCCTCCGTGAAGACAGAAACAAAAAAGTTATTCAAGACCTTAGCCATATCCCCATCCCCTACCACTAGGTCCCCTTTCTCATCCTCTAAGGGACCAACGTTCACCCTAGCCAGCGTCTTCCTTTTTATATATTTATAAAAACTCTTGCTATCCTTTTTTATATTAAGCGCTAGCCCAGCTTCATAGCTTCTTCTACCCTCCTTTATCAACTTTTTTGTCAATCTTTGTTGACATTTAAACCTTTCCCAATCCTCTTCTCGCCCACTGCTCTTAGCTATTCTAAATTCCTCCGCTTTTAATTTAACACTTTCCTTCACCTCCTTCGTTATCCACGGCTTATTACCTCTCTTCCTACTGTCCTTTTTAACCATCGGAATAAATTTCTGCTGAGCACCAAGAAAGATCTCCTTAAAGATCCTCCACTGCTCCTCAGCAGACCTACCTTCCAACGCGCTCCCCCAGTCCACATTCGCCAATTCTTCTCTCATCCTAGTAGAGGTAGTAGTAGAAGCAGATACAATTTTTTTTTAAATAGTATTTAGATAGTTACATGGGTAACATGGGTATAGAGGGATATGGGCAAAACATGGGCAATTGGGACTAGCTTAGGGGGTTTAAAAAAAAGGTGGCATGGACAAGTTGGGCCTAAAGGCCTGTTTCCATGCTGTAAACCTTATGACTCTATGACTCTGTAACTTTGACCAATCCATTGTTTAGCATGCATGTATTCCTGCGTTGCAGGCTCACCATTTTGGCAGCTTATTTTTCAGTATGCCTGGTGCTGCTCCTAGCATGCTTTCCTAATGTCCTTATTGCACCAGCAGATTCCTTGGCTTGATAGTGATGTTCAAGCGAGGAATATGTTGGGCTACAGCAGATTGCAGATGGATACAACTCTGCAGCCATTGATGGCCCACAGTGCCTCATGGATGGTTAAAAAAAGTAAAAACAATTTTACAACTAAGTAGAGACTATCGTTTGATTCCTTCAATAATTTCTGTTTACCAGTAGATGTCACTTTTTGCAATGTTTCTTTAAAGCACAATGGATAGCCAGTCACATTAAACAGGTAACAGAGTTAGTTTGTTCTTCAGGAAGCCATGTCAAGGATTAAAGCTCAAGAAATGGAAAGTGAGTGTAAAGACAAGGTACATAAATTGGCCGACCTTTTCAGTTTACAGATTCAGTCAGATACATTACACAGAATTTTATGACCTCTTTACGCCTGTTTTGCGGCGGGAAAATGTCATAAAACTGGGCGTCAAGCGTATGCCGCCAATTTTCGTGCCTGTCGTTATTTTACGACACCCGAATTTCCAATGCAGCCAGCTTCTCATTGGAAATGGGCTGGAGGCTGGTTAATTTATGTGAATTTATTTCAATGTTGATTTCAATGTGTTTCGCAAGCCTGGCGCTCAATCATTCTTGTCTTCATGGCACAAAAAGAGTTCCTTCCATTCAACTGGTATTGATGCTCCTCCCATTTCATTTACCCCATTTTAGTCTTTCTACTTATCTTTCTGTTCCTTTTTCTGATATTTATTTGCCTAGTTACCTTTTGAAAGGATTTAAGCTGCCATTTAAACTTGCACAAAAGTCGAGTTTCTAAGAGTAAATTTTTAGCTGAAAAATAAGGAGTTTTACAGGAGTAAGATTTTCCAACATTTTTCATTCCCTCGCTATTGCCAACCCCAACACCCAAAAGGAGCCAAAATGCATCTTCATGGTTGAATTTTTATTTATAAAAAGTATTAACCTCCATGGAGACACCCGGTAATTAGTGTATACCATTGTGGAATTGAGTTTGTGAAGTGTGGTCCCTTTAAAAGCTGGTTTTGTGTTCAGTGCTTGGATGGTTAAAATGCAGATGCACAGAGTACACAGGCTTTGCGCCATTTGTAACCAGGATCAAATATCAGGGTTGCCTTGGTAACAGGCTTTGCAGGCTTTTGAATTTTGACAGCCTATCAGTTTAAAGAAGACACTCAGCTAAGAGGAACCTATCAAATTTGAATTTGCTGTTGTTGACAACATCAGAACAATCTTGGTGTTGGAAAACTGATTGGTCATCGTCGTTATAAAGAGGAAGTCAACTGCCTGCCTGCAGTTCAACCAAAGAGCTGCCACCTAGAGAGAGAAAGTTTAAAATATCTCTTAAGAGAACTCTCTATCTATCCAACGAAGAGTACCAAAAATCACAAAGAGGTTCCACACAGCGAAATCGACAGAACTTCAAAGATTTTTCAAAGCCAAAACACCTATTTTTTTGAGAGTGACTAAATTCTGGTTTTTTTGGCAATGAATGGACCTTGTATTAATTTGAACAGCATTCCAATAGTATCTCACTTTAATTAATGTTACTTGTTTAGTTAAAGTTCTGGTTGGTTAAATAAATAACTTGTTAATTGTTCACTTAAAATGAGTGTCAGGTATTTCTGTTAATGAACCTCTAAATGTTAATAACAAACCGTTCACACCTTCCCAAACACTTAACAGATTACAAAGCAAGGTATTCTGTTTGAGGCATTCAGCGTAGCTTCTCAAAAGGGGATCAACAATAGTGTTGTAACAATATTAAATTCAAATTCATCAAATTGATCAAAAACAAAATGCACATATATAAATTTATACGTAAATTCATATATACATTTTTTCATGGTCAACTGTCTCTTAATGTCAGGGGACTAGCTATGGTAAATGCATGGGGTTACAGGGATAGGGCCTGGGTGGGATTGTGGTGCAGACTTGAGGGGCTGAATGGCCTCCTTCTGCACTGTGGGATTCTACGATTTTCACTCATTTGTCACTGAAGTCAGTTTGTTTTCATGGTCAATTGTTTTCACCAACACTATTTTCTCTCCAACTTTGCTTGCTCCCCATTTAACTGGCTGGCATACCTAATTACATGGCAGTTCCTAATACAGGGCCACTTGTAACCATCCTTTTGTTGATGTTTGATGATTAATTGTTGAAATGCAATATTCTGCCATCGAGATCTGCTGGGGAATACTGTGAAATCTTGGTCTTCTGGTGTAGTACAAAACTATTTCTCTTCATAAACTTGGTAAACTGTCCAGGGCTGGCTTTGAAATCAGCAATGTCTCTTTTTATTGCTTCTTTCAAGATGAAGATTGAGATGGGCCCACAGGAAACTGAGACTGTATCCTGGTACAAAGAACCAAGAACAACCCAGCACGGGAAACAGGCCCTTCGGCCCAACGAGCCCGCGCCGCCGCATCTTCCTACACCTACCCTGCCCTGTGTGTATGTGAGTGGAACCCCTAATGTAGCCAGATTCAGGGGAGAATAGTGTCAATTTGGTACACCAATCAGCCTAAGAGCACATCTTTGGGGTGTGGGAGGAAACCGGAGCGCCCGGAGGAAACCCACGCAACCACAGGGAGAATGCGCAAACTCCCACAGACACAGGCCCAAATCCATGTATCTGCACAGCTAGCAGTGATAGTCACTGAGCTGTTGTGGCACCCATCTGCTGGTCCAGGATTAAGCACACACAGCGACATGAAGTACTAGGCCACTCCCGGAACCTCCAAGAGCAGCCCACGCACGACCCACCGTGTGCATGCCCCTCGTTTGACAACAAGGTGAACCGACCCTGTGGAATAAAAAGACAAAACGTAAAATGTAATACTACATTTCCGGTGTCGTCCCGAGGCTCTGACCCTATTTAATACCCTCTACTATAACCCTCCATCCTTGCTTCGCTCATGTGTCTATCTAAGTAAACCTTAAACAAGTCCTGGTACATGGATGAGAGGTATGTGGAAGGATATGGTCCTGGTGCAGGTCAGTGGGATTAGGCAGAAAAATGGTTCGGCACAGCCACGAAGGGCCAAAGGGCCTGTTTCTGTGCTGTAGTGTCCTATGGTTCTATTGCAGTGTTAATGTAAGCCTTACTTGTGACTAATAAATAAACTTTACTATGCCATGATTGATAAAGGCAAATGTCCTGTATGCCTTTTAACTACCTGTCCTGCTGCCTTCAGGGATTTGTGAACAAGATCCTTCTGAGCTTCCTAGTGTTCTGCCATTCACTGAGTACTCCCACATTGTGTCATACCATGTCAATCTTTGGGGCATCTGCAACTTACTTATCATTCATCTACACTATCCCCCCCACCAATACACACAGACCACACACACACACACACACGCAGACACATTATGACATATATTGTTCCTACATATCACGAACAATAAAGAATCCAGCACTGATCCCAGTGATCCACCACTGGAAAACACCCACCAGTCACGCAACAAACAGTCTTGTACCACCACCTGCCACTGAGACAGGTGGTGTCTCCTGCCACTGAGACAGGTTAGGATCCAATTTGCCAAGTTACCCTGGATCCTATGTGCTTTTACCTTCTTTACCAGCCTCCCATGTTGTCAAAGGTTTTGCTGAAATCCAGATAAGCCACAACAAGTGAACACACCTGGTCACATCCTTGAAAAATTCAATCAAATTTGTTTGGCATGACCTCCCTCTGCCAAAATTATGCTGACTATTGCTTGTTCTCCAAGTAGAGATTAATTTTCTCTGAGAGAATTTTCTCCAATAGTTTCCCTACCACTGATGTGAGCCTCGCTCATCTGTAATCCTTGGTTTTCCTCTACCACCTTTCTTGAAAAGTGGAACCACATTAACTTTCCCCCAATCCTTTAGCAATCCCCTCCCCATAGCCAGAGATGAATTAAAAATTTGGGTCAGAGCCCCTCTAATTTTCTCCCTTGCCTCGCACAACACCTCGCATTGCAACCCATCTGGGCCTGGGGATTTGCTCACTTTTAAGCCTGACAAAACCTCCGCTATCTCCTCACCGCCATGTCAAACTGTTCAAGAACCTTACAGTCCTTCTCCTGGAATTCTGTACCTTCTTCGTCCTTCCCTCAAGTATAGCATGGGAAACAAGGAGAAGAGATAGATTGTGGCAGAATGTTTGGAAGGTCAGAGATGAAAGATTGATCACAAGTGGTTTCCTGCTCCTGTGAAAACATGCTCTATACACAGTGATCTATGCAAACCTCTATTACAATGCCAAACCAGTAATTCTTACCTGCCAGAAAACAGTAGTTGCCAATGTCTGCTGAGGGAGGAGAAGGCCAACAACCTGCAGAGAAAAGAGTCACTGATTAGACTATAAAGCATACTATTGCTCAAACAATAAAGGGCAGACATGCTTCAAGAGAATACAATTCTTCTGATTTTGGCTCGCTCTTGCTTGCTGATCTACATTGGCTCCTGGTCAATCACCTTGGCAGCATGCTACGGTGCAGAGGGACCTGGGGGTCCTTGTGCACGAATCGCAAAAACCCAGTCTGCAGGTGCAGCAGGTGATCAAGAAGGCGAATGGGATGTTGGCCTTTATAGCGAGGGGGATAGAATATAAAAGCAGGGAGGTCTTGCTGCAACTGTACAGGGTACTGGTGAGGCTGCAGCTGGAGTACTGTGTGCAGTTTTGGTCACCGCACTTGCGGAAAGATATACTGGCCTTGGATGGAGTGCAGAGAAGGCTCACTAGGCTGATACCGGAGATGAGGGGGTTAGCCTATGAAGAGAGACTGAATAGACTGGGTCTGTACTCGTTGGAATTTAGAAGGCTGAGGGGAGATCTTATAGAGACGTATAAGATAATAAAGGGGATAGATAGGGTAGAGGTAGAGAGATTCTTCCCGCTTAGAAAGGATAGCAGGACTAGAGGGCACAGCCTCAAAATAAGGGGGGGTTAGTTTATATCGGAGTTTAGGAGGAACTTCTTCACTCAAAGGGTGGTGAATCTCTGGAATTCTCTGCCTGTTGAAGTGGTGGAGGCTACCTTGCTGAATATATTTAAGTCACGGGTAGATAATTTCCTTCTCTATCAGAAACCTAAGGGTTATGGGGAGAAAGCGGGAAAGTGGAACTGATCCACTTCAGATCAGCCATGATCTTATTGAATGGCAGGGCAGGCTCAAAGGGCTAGATGGCCTACTCCTGCACCTATTTCTTATGTTCTTATGGTCAACCAAAACCTTAATGTCATGCAGCATGTATCATCAATTGCAGCATCTACAAGGTACGTAATGATTGGGGGAGGGAAGCTGTTACGGGGATATCATTGACATGGTAATTACATCAATTTAATTAAGATACAACCCTTAAATACTCACAATTGGGGTCCCAAAAGGAATATAACCTGCAAGAAAGGGAAGGTCAGGCATTAACACATTTTTATGAAAGCAAATTACTGTGGATGCTGAAATCTAAAACCAAAAGAGAAAATGCTGGAAAATCTCAGCAGGTCTGACAGCAACTGTAAGGAGAGAAAAGAGCTGACGTTTCGAGTTCAGGTGACCCTTCATCAAATAAATTAGAACATGTTTCATCGTAAGTTCCACATTTTGTCCTTACATTGCCCCTTTTACATTATCCCATACCTCATTGGATAAATTGGTAGTGTAGAATCATATAAGTTACAGACCTCTCCACTCAGTCCAGAGTCAGTATGTGCTCTATTTTCCTGCTCACATAGATGTGATCCGACTAATCAGATAGTCACGGTTGCTGCATTAACTGAGCGGGAAACAAATGCTGGATTCTAAAGTTACTGGACTGTCAACTTTTACACCCCAGATATTGATTTATTGCTTTGTTTACTTTCTCACCCTCACGCAGCAAAAAAAAACCTTTCATTGCAGGAGGACCAGGGGGTTCATTCTCCCTAGGAACATCCTCTTTGAGCCTCCGTCTCCACCCCTGGCCTCTTAAACCCAGCCCCCAACCACCTCGCTAAGATGCCTGATCCCAGGCTTAGCTGGGTCCCACTGGTGGCCCCCTATCTGGCTTGGCACTGATTGGACTACAGAACAGATTTATTGTTTAATTAATTCATGGGACATGGGTATTGCTGGCTGGCTAACATTTATTGTCTATCCCTAGTTGTCCGAAGGCAGTTGAGAGCTGTGGCTCTGGAGTCACATGTAGGCCAGACCAGACATTAAAGGACATCAGTAAACCGGTTGGGTTTTACCGACAGTCAACAATGGTTCCATGGTCATCAGTAGATTCTTAATTCCAGATATTTTATATTAAATTCAAATTCCACCATCTGCCAAGGAGATTTGAACCCGGGTCCCCAGAACATTAGTTGAGTTTCTGGATTAGCCGTCTAACGATAATACCACCAGGCCACTACCTCCCCATAGTCAATCTGGCTGGCTGGAATCTCTCAAAGGTAGGACAATCTATTGAGAAGAGTATGAAAGTCTTGCTTTAAAACAATGAATGCAGCTTCCAGCAGGGCACCACCAGGACTATGGTTAGTTTCCCCCTTACCTTTTAAACGGGGGGTGGGGGAGAGGGTTAGTTTGCCATTGTGTCATCATAGAATCATGATATTGGGACCTTTCCTCTTCCTGACGTATTAGTAACCCAGGTGTTGGTGTACATGCACCGTGTAGATGATATGAAACTTGGATGCACTGTGAACCGTGAGGAGGATAGCACTGAGCTTCAAAAGGACATAGACAAGTTGGTGGAATGGGTGGACAGGAGGCAGATGAAATTCAATGCTGAGAAATGTGAAGTGATTCATTTTAAAAGGAAGAGCACGGAGAGACAATACAAAATAAGAGATACAACTCTAGCAGGGGTTCAGGAGCTGAGGGACCTGGTGTATTTGTGCATAAATCATTGAAGGTATAGATACATAGATAGATAGATACATAGAATATTACAGCGCAGTACAGGCCCTTCGGCTCTCGATGTTGCGCCGACCAGTGGAACCAATCTAATGACCCTCTAACCTAAACTATTCCAATGTTATCCATATGCCTATCCACTGACCATTTGAATGCCTTTAAAGTTGGCGAGTCCACAACTGCTGCAGGCAGGGCATTCCAAGACCTTACTACCCTCTGAGTAAAGAACCTACCTCTGACATCCGTCCTATAATTACCACCCCTTAATTTAAAGCTATGTCCCCTTGTGTTAGCCATCACCATCTGAGGTAAAAGGCTCTCACTGTCCACCCTATCCAATCCTTTGATCATCCTGTATGCCTCAATCAGATCACCTTGTAACCTTCTTCTCTCCAATGAAAATAACCTCAAGTCCCTCAGCCTTTCCTCTAAAGACCTTCCCACCATACCAGGCAACATCCTGGTAAACCTCCTCTGCACCCTTTCCAATGCCTCCACATCTTTCTTATAATGCGGCAACCAGAACTGTACACAGTACTGCAAGTGTGGCCGCACCAGAGTTTTGTACAATTGTAACATGACCTCACAGCTCCGAAATTCAATCCCTCTACCAATAAAAGCTAACACACCGTACGCCTTCTTAACAACCTTATCAACCTGGGTGCCAACTTTCAGGGAGCTATGCACATGTACCCCGAGATCTCTCTGCTCGTCAACACTACTAAGAGTCCTTCCATTCGCCCTATATTCTGTACTCCTGTTATTCTTACCAACGTGAATCACCTCACACTTTTCCGTATTAAACTCCAACTGCCACCTCTCGGCCCAGCTCTGCAGCTTATCCATGTCCCTCTGCAAACTGTAACATCCATCCTCACTGTCTACAACTCCTCCGACTTTGGTGTCGTCAGCAAATTTACTAATCCATCCTTCTACACCCTCATCTAGGTCATTTATAAAAATGACAAACAGCAATGGCCCCAAAACAGATCCTTGAGGTACACCACTTGTAACTGAACTCCAAGTTGAATATTTCCCATCAACTACCACCCTCTGTCTTCTATCAGCTAGCCAATTCCTGATCCAAACTGCTAAATCACCCTTAATCCCATGCATCTGCATTTTCTGCAATAGCCAACCATGGGGAACCTTATCAAACGCTTTGCTAAAATCCATATACACCACGTCAACTGCCTTACCCTTACCCACCTCTTTGGTCACCTTTTCAAAAAACTCGATAAGGTTTGTGAGGCACGACCTACCCTTCTCAAAACCGTGTTGACTATCCCTAATCAATTTATTTCCCTCTAGATGATTATAAATCCTATCTCTTATAATTCTTTCCAAAACTTTGCCCACAACAGAAGTAAGGCTCACTGGTCTATAATTCCCAGGATGGTCTCTACTCCCCTTCTTGAACAAGGGGACAACATTTGCTATCCTCCAGTCTTCCGGCACTATACCTGAAGCCAATGACGACATGAAGATCAAAGCCAAAGGCTCTGCAATCTCCTCCCTAGCCTCCCAGAGAATCCTAGGGTAAATCCCATCCAACCCAGGGGACTTATCTATTTTCACACTCTCAAGAATTGCCAACACCTCCTCCTTATGTACCTCAGTCCCATCTAGTCTACTACCTGGTATCGCAGTATTCTCCTTGACTACACTGACTTTTTCCTGTGTGAATACTGTCGAAAAATACTCATTCAGTGCCTCTCCTATCTCTTCAGGCTCCACGCACAACTTCCCACTGCTGTCTCTGACTGGCCCTAATCTTGCCCAAACTAATCTTTTATTCTTAACATACCTGTAGAAAGCTTTAGGATTTTCCTTGATCCTATCCGCCAGTCATCTCATGTCCTCTTCTAGCTCTTCTTAACTCTCTCTTTAACTCTTTCCTGGCTATTTCATAACTCTCCAGTGCCCTAACTGAGCCTTCATGTCTCATCTTTACAAAAGCCTCCTTCTTCCTCTTCACCAGAGATTCAACTTCCTTAGTACACCACGGTTCCCTCACTCGACCACTTCCTCCCTGCCTAACAGGTACATATTTATCAAGGACTCACAGTAGCTGCTCCTTGAATAAGCTCCACATTTCAGATGTTCCCAGCCCCTGCAATTTCCTACTCCACCCTATGTATCCTAAATCTCGCTTAATAGCCTCATAATTACCTTTCCCCCAGCTATGACTTCTGCCCTTCGGTATATGCCTATCCCTTTCCATCACTAAGGTAAATGTGACCGAACTGTGGTCACTATCACCAAAGTGTTCACCTACCTTCAAGTCTAACACCTGGTCTGGTTCATTACCCAGTACCAAATCCAATGTAGCCTCACCTCTTGTTGGCCTATCTACATACTGTGTCATGAAACCTTCCTGCATACATTGGACAAAAACTGACCCCTCTAACGTGCTTGAACTATAGCTTTTCCAATCGATATTTGCAAAGTTAAAGTCCCCCATAACAACTACCCTGTTACTTTCGCACCTATCCAGGATCATCTTTGCAATCCTTTCCTCTACATCTCTGGAACTTTTTGGAGGCCTATAGAAAACTTCCAACAGTGTGATCTCTCCTTTCCTGTTTCTAATCTCAGCCCATACTACCTCAATAGACAGGTCCACATCAAACGTCCTTTCTGCCACCGTAATACTGTCCTTGACTAACAATGCCACGCCTCTCCCTCTTCTACCACCTTCTCTGCTCTGACTGAAACATCTGAACCCCGGAACGTGCAACAACCATTCCTGTCCCTGTTCTATCCATGTCTCTGTAATGGCCACAACATCGAAGTCCCAGGCTAAATTCTTCCTCAGTGTACCTGAACAGGTGCTGGAGTGTGACGACTAAGGGATTTTCATAGTAACTTCATTGCAGTGTGAAGGTAAGCCTACTTGTGACACTAATAAATAAGATTAAATTTTACTTTTCAAGCAGGAGACCACCATTAGCACAGAGACCCCATAGTCGGCAGTCTTAGAGTCCTAGATCTGAAACGGTGTACTGCTTTGTACTAAATACGTTACACATTGCCAACTGACACACTGCTGACTCCAGCATTTCTGCTAAAGATCTAACAATTACAAGGAACTTCAACAAATATTAACTTGTTTTTTTCCTTCAGTGTCCCGTTCCTTGGACCACCATGAAATGAGTTGAAGCATAAAGATTTACAGCATTAAAGTCAATTCGTTCCATTGTGTCAGTTCCACTTCTTTGCTAGATTTCCAAATCTAATTCTATTGCCACACTTGCTAACGGTAAATCTGTATCAATTCTAAGAACAAGAACAAAGAACAATACAGCACAGGAAACAGGCCCTTCGGTCCTCCAAGCCTGCGCTGCTTATTGGTCCAACTAGACCATTCGTTTGTATCCCTCCATTCCCAGTCTGTTCATGTGGCTATCCAGCTAAGTCTTAAATGATCCCAGCGTGTCTGCCTCCACCACCCTGCTTGGCAGTGCATTCCAGGCCCCTACCACCCTCTGATATCTGAATTAAACCTCACCCCCCTCACCTTGAACCTGTGGCCCCTCGTGTTCGTCACCTCCGACCTGGGAAAAACTTCCGACTGTTCATCCTATCTATGCCCTTCATAATTTTATACACCTCTATTAGGTCTCCCCTCATTCTCCGTCTTTCCAGGGAGAACAACCCCAGTTTACCCAATCTCTCCTCAAAGCTAAGACCCTCCATACCAGGCAACAAGCTGGTAAACCTTTTCTGTACTTTCTCCAAAACCTTCAAGTCCTTCTGGTAGTGTGGCAACCAGAACTGGACGTAGTATTCCAAATGTGGCCTAACCAACGTTCTATACAGCTGTAACATCAGATGCCAATTTTTATACTCTATGCCCCGTCCTGTAAAGGCAAGCATGCCATATGCCTTCTTCACCTTCTCCACTTGTGATGCCACCTTCAAGGAGCTGTGGACTTGCACACCCAGGTCCCTCCGTGTGTCTATACTCTTGATGGTTCTGCCATTTACTGTATAGCACCCCTCTACATTAGTTCTACCAAAATGCATCACTTTGCATTTATCTGGGTTAAATTCCATCTGCCATTTCTCCGCCCAATTTTCCAGCCTATCTATATCCTGCTGTATTCTCTGACAATGTTCATCGCTATCCACAAGTCCAGCCATCCACAGTATTCCACAGTAACTTCATTGCAATGTCAACGTAAGCCTACTTGGGGCAAATAAATAAACTTTTAAAGCTTTCCTGGGTGCGCCGCAAAAACAAAAGATGCACCAAGACTGGGCCAGGCCTAGTTGAGATATCATGGTGACACAGTGGTTAGCACTGTTGCTTCACAGCGCTAGGGACCCAGGTACATTTCCTGGCTTGGGTCACTGTTGATGTGGAGTTTCCCATATTATCTCCATGTCTGAGTGGGTTTCCTCCAGGTGCTCTGGTTTCCTCCCACATTCTGAAAGATGTGCTGGTTAGGTGCATTGATCCGAACAGGTGCCGGACTGTGGTGACTAGGGGAATTTCACAATAAGTTCATTGCAGTGTTAACGTAAGCCTTACATAAGAACATAAGAACATAAGAAATAGGAGCAGGAGTAGGCCATCTAGCCCTTCGAGCCTGCCCCGCCATTCAATAAGATCATGGCTGATCTGTCGCTGCTCAGTTCCACTTTCCCGCCCTCTCCCCATAACCCTTAATCCCCTCTCTTATCAAGAACCCATCAACCCGCTTCTTAAAAATATTTAGCGAGGCAGCCTCCACCACTTCAACGGGCAGAGAATTCCAGAGATTCACCACCCTTTGAGTGAAGAAGTTCCTCCTCAACTCCGTTCTAAACCGCCTCCCCTTTATCTTGAGGCTGTGCCCCCTAGTCCTACCGTCTTTTTTGAGCGGGAAGAGTCTCTCCACCTCTATCCTATCCATCCCATTCATCATCTTATACGTCTCAATGAGATCTCCCCTCATTCTTCTAAACTCTAACGAGTACAAGCAAATAAATAAACTTTAAAACTTTAAATCCTCAGAGTGAACTAGCCTGGTCAGCAAGGTGGCACAGTGATTAGCACTGCTGCCTCACAATGCTAAGAACACAGGTTCAATATTGGATTTGGGTGTCTGTGTGGAGTTTGCACGTTCTCCCTGCATCTGCATGGGTTTCCTCCAGGTGCTCCAGTTTTCTTCCACACTCCAAAGATGTGCAGGTTAAGTCAATTGACTACGCTAAATTTGCCCTTGGCGTCCCAAGATATATAGGTTAGGGGGATTAGTGAGGTAAATATGTGGAGTTTCAGGGTAAGCCTGGTAAGAGTCAATGCAGATTTGATAGGCCGAATGGTCTCCTGCACTGTAGGGATTCTATGAATCTATGGTTAAGTGAGTACAGATTGGCTACCCTAGCACAGGTTAGCATCTCTGAATGTGGTGAGGAGAGATGATCATTGTGTGTGCTCGGCCCGATCCTGATCTATGCTATTTTGTGGGTCAGTCGTGAAGAGGGGGAAGCAAACCATGTTTTCCAGATCTTAAGGGGAACAGATAGGGTAATTTGCACAAAACTATTCTTGCTGGTTGAGCAATCTAGGTCTAGGAGGCATAGTCTAAACATTTCAGTCTTTCAGAAGTTGATTTAGGAAACACTTTTATATACAAGATGTTTGTTGGTACTTGTTTAGAACTTTAGGCATAGATAGAGTGGGTAGTCAGAGGCTTTTTCCCAGGGTGGAAGGATCAATTGCAAGTGGCCACAGGTTTACAGTGAGAGGTGGTAAATTTAGGAGAAACATATGGGGGAAGATTTTCACAGTAAAAAGTCTGACAACACCAGGTTTTAGTCCAACCTATTTATTTGATAATATACTCACTAGCTTTCGGGGTTACCCCCTTCGTCAGGTGATGGAGATTTTCACACAGAGTGTAGTGGATGCCTGGAATACGCTGCCAGTTAGGGTGGTGGAAGCAGGCATGCTAGTAATCTTCAAGGTGTATCTTGATAGATACATGAATGGGAAGTGAACAGAGGGATAGAAACTGCATATTGGTGCAGGCTTAGTGGGCCAAAGGGCCTGTTACTGTGCTGTTTTTCTCTTTGTTCTTCCACAAACAATTGAAACACAAAGGGACTTTGAAGTCCTGGTTCAGGACTCTTTTAAGGTCAACATGCAGGTTCAGTCGGCAGTTAGGAAGGCAAATTCAATGTTAGCATTCATTTCTAGAGGTCTAGAATACAAGGGCAGGGATGTACTGTTGAGGCTGTATAAGGCTCTGATCAGACCCCATTTGGAACATTGTGAGCAGTTTTGGGCCCCATACCTAAGGAAGTTTTGGGCCCCATTCTGTGAAGGGGGTCCAGACAGGTTCACAAGAATGATCCCAGGAATAAAGGGTTTGTCATATGAGGAGTGGTTGAGGTGTCTGGGTCTATACTCAATGGAGTTTAGAAGGTTGGAGGGGGGATCTAATTGAAACTTACAGAATGCTGAGAGGCTTAGAGTGGACCTGGAGAGGATGTTTCCACTAATGGGAGAGACTAGTCCTCAAGGGCACAACCTCAAAGTGAAGGGATGTTCCTTTAAAACTGAGATAAGGAGGAATTTCTTCAGCCAGAGGGTGGTGAATCTGGGGAACTCATTGCCACAGAGGGTTGTGGAGGTCATTGAGTGTTTTTAAGGCAGAGATGGATAGGTTCTTGATCAATAAGGGGATCAAGGGTTACAGGGAGAAGGCAGGAGAATGGGGGTGAGAATCATATCAGCCATAATTGAATGGGTTGACTCGATGGGTTGAATGACCTAATTCTACTCCTATGTTTTATGGTCTTATGGAGATCAGTTGTTAACTTTAAAATGGAAATCAATGGATTTCTATTCACAAGTGCCAGTTATTACAGGATATGGGACAAAGGGAGGTATATGTAGTTAGGTCACAGACTGACCAGGGTGCTGGAACAGGCTGGAGGGGTTAACTGGCTCTTTCCTCTTTGGAAGGGGGCTGAGAGAGGATTTGAATCTGATCAAATCAGCCTGTTCTCCCACATCTTGGAAGAAAGCCACTGAGAGAAAGGCTGTGCCCTCGGGGGCAGAATAGAGTGTGACACAGTAGGAAAAGGAAGGAATTGAAAAATGAGGGGCAAGAACAGAAATAGCTGTTACAAATCTTTAAAAAAATATACCTGACATCCTGAATGGCATCCAAATTTTCTCGTTGGTGTCAGGGTGCAAAACAGCCTGAAAGCAAATCAAAAGAAAAAGACTGAAGAAGTTCACTTTATTAGACACTGTTTAATATGGGGGACATGATGGCTTAATGATAATGCCATTGGGCTAGTAATCCTGAGGCCCAGGCTAATGCTCTGGTTTCAGATCCCACCACAGCAGCCATGGTATTTAAATTCAATTAACAAAAAAAAATCTGGAAATGCAAGGCAGTAATGGTGCCCTTAAAACTCTCACTGATTCTTATCTAAAAAAAAAATTGCTTTGAGAGAAATCTGCCATTCTTACTTGGTCTGGTCTACATGTGATTCCAAACTCATAGCAGCATGGTTGATTCTTAACTGCCCTCTGAAATGGCCTAATGAGACACTCAGTTCAAGGACAATTAGGGATTGGCGACAAATACAGGCCTTGCCAGTGAGACCCATCTGCAGAATGGATCAGGACTCTTTTAAGGGTAACACGCAGGTTCAGCTGGCAGTTAGGAAGACAAATTCAATGTTAGCAGAATGGATCATAATTTAAGATTATACCACTGTGGTGAAGTAGGCTGGACTACCACCTTACTGAATCTTAGGGCACTCAAATGTTGGTTTGTATCCCTAGGCTTGTTTTCTGATTTGGTCAATGCTGATAGTTGATCTAGATCACTCTAGTGATGGGGTTCTGGGTTTTCAGATAGCAAATTACTGCTCAACATAAAGTCAAAGTGCAAGTCAGGCTGTGGTTCAGCCTGTGTGCTGATGCACATGACTTAATTATTCTTGAAGAATATTTATCAGCAGGAATACTATTTTCACAGGGGTGAAACTACACAGGTGAAGAGACAGCTTTCCAGGTAGCAAGGTGGAACAATAGGTGCCAAGTACAACTTTTACTCCCTCGACTTCATTATGTGGCTGCAAGAAGACACTGCAGAACTTGTACGTCCTCTGCAATCATTATTCGTTGCTGAGACCTTCTTGTGCAACATCTAATGACTGTCAAAGAAATGTCTCTGGATTGGGTACCTGCCATTCCATCCTTGACACAAGAGTTCATGGCCTAGAATCATGGCATGGGTGGGAGAGGTAGACGGGGAAATAATGAAGAAATTTCTCTTTTTTTAAATTTATTTATCCATGGGATGCTGGCCACAATGGGATACTCGACCAGCATTTGTTGCCCATTTTGTTATAACAACATAATGCTGTTAGAGAGGGAATTTCAGGATTTTGACTCAGAACAGTGAAGGAATGGCAATATAGTTGCAAGTCAGGATGTTCTATGGCTTGGAGGGGAATCTGAAGATTGGGAAGTTCCTATGTATTTACTGTCCTTGTTAGGGGCCATGTATTTGGTAGCTACTGTTAGAAAAGCCTCTGTGAATTTCTGCAATGTATCTCGCAAATGGTACATATTACTGCCACTGTATGCTTGTCAAGATGAGAGGTCACTTGACACCAGGTTACAGTCCAACGGTTTTATTTAAAATTGCAAGCTT
Organism: Carcharhinus amblyrhynchos; assembly: GCF_965287045.1. Taxonomy (NCBI): domain Eukaryota; kingdom Metazoa; phylum Chordata; class Chondrichthyes; order Carcharhiniformes; family Carcharhinidae; genus Carcharhinus; species Carcharhinus amblyrhynchos. The sequence goes on from NW_027649817.1 coordinate 825,394, forward strand.
TCGAAGCGCTGTTCCTTCATCAGGTAGAATGGAGACAGGCATGCAGTGGTGCAATTGTCACTTGCCACTTCTCAACCCAAGTCTGAATATTGTCCAGGTCTTGCTACATATGGACACGGATTGTTTCAGTATCTGATGAGTCATGAATCATCAACAAACATTCCCACTTCTAACCTTATTGTGGCAGGAAAGTCATTGATGAGACAGCTGAAGATGTTTGGACCTAGCACACAACTCCGAGGAATTACCCTGAAAAAACTGATGTACCTAACCTGAGGAATTCAGTGAGTCTTTCCACATTCTTTTCAATTTATTCTTGGGATGTGGGCACAAGGTTGGTATTTACTGCCTACCCTAAGCTGTCTTGGATACAACTAAGTGACTTGACAGACCACTTCAGAAGCCAGTTAAGAATAAGCCATGTTGAATGGCAACTGGGGTCACATCAAAACCCAGACTGGGTAACAACGGTTGGTTTCCTTCCCTGAAGAATATTAGTGAACTGATGGATAACTTAAAACAATCCAACAGCTTCATGGTCATTTTTTTTGTTTCCAAACCATTGTTTTATGCTAAAATACATTTTTCAATCCATTGTAGTGAGATCTATATTCTCTAGATTTTTCAGTCATTGATCCAACGATTTAACATGGAAGCAGAGTTCAAGCTCTGGATAAGTGTAGTTTCTAAAATATTCAGTTAAACCAAGCTACTGTCAACAATACTTTCCCATAGAAAATGCAAGTCAGAGACTGCTAAACCACTTCCTCAATTAGTTTAACAGAACAGGGTTCACAAAGAATGATGAAACATGAATTAGCACAAAACATGTTAAAATATTTCACATAGTACAACTGTAGTAGGTAGCATTATTGATAAAGTGGTTCAATACTTCACAATTACAGAAAGAAGAAACATTTACCTGTCGAATCTTCTGTGCTTCCCAAAGCTAAATCAAACAGGTAAAAGAGAGAAATTGTTAGCAGAGGTGGCACAATGACACTGGGGCTTAGTGCACAGTGTAGAACACAGAACAATAATTTTCAGTGTTTGTTGAGTTGGTTCATTTCAGCTGGGTCAGACGTGGGACAGTATGAAGGAAGGGAAATAATCAAAAAGACACTTCACACCAGAATGCTTTGCAATAACTTCTGATGAAGAGTGTGTGGCAGCATTGTTGGGTGTAGGCAGGTCAGAGAAGAGGCATGGGGGTTTGGGGGAAAGCAATACTTCTTTAAGTTACCAAAAATATATAACAGCAGGCTGGCATGTGCATTCAAAGGTAAAAGTAATCTCTTTATTGTCCCACTTCAAGATATTCCAAACCAAAAACAAGGCTGTTTCAGAAAGCCATCAATCCCACTTTGGAACTTGACCTCACCAATATTTCACCAATCTGTCCCTCAGGGGTGCTATTTTTTATTATTGCTTGTCACACTTTGGGGCATTCTACTTGGCGACGCTGTTGCTAAATGTGCAAATTTTGAGGTGCGATGGAAAAAATATATTCATCAGTTAGATTACTTTATAAAGTCAAATTTGATTTCATTTATTATTGTCAAGTATTGTGATACAGTGAAAAGTTTTTTTTATGCACTATACAGACAAAGCATATTATTGATAGAGTGCATAGGGGAGAAGCAAAGGAAAGGGTGCAGAATGTAGCAAATATAGAATATATACAGGATATATTCATAGCTACGGTGCAGAGAAAGGTCAGCTAAATTCTTTTCTGTGCTGTTAAAAATGGGAAATTGCTGAGTTAACAACATGTCTCCAGCTGCTCACCTGATGCCTTGTAGCAGTTTCAAAATAACAATGGCCACAGAGACAGTGAGTGTTCCAGCTAACTTCAAACAAGGAATACCTCGCAAGTCTTAATCTCCCTTAATGATGCTAATGGCTGAAGCATTAACAGTCCTTACATAGAATCATACAATGTAGAAGAGGCCCTTCGGCCCATCAAGTCTGCACGGACACATTAGAAACAGCTGAACCTAATCCCTTCTGTCAGCACTCAGCCCATAGTCCTGGATATTAAGATGCACCAAGTACTCAACCAGGTAGTTTTTGTCCCAGGCAGTACATTCTAGACCATTACCATCTTCTGGGTAAAAACCATTTTCTCCATTCCCCCCTAAACCTCCTGACCCTCACCTTGAACCCATGTCCCCTCGTGACTGACTCTTTAACTAAAGAGAACAGTTGCTCTTATCCACTCTGTCCATGCCTCTCATAACCTTGGTCAGTCTTCTCTGCTTCAATGAAAACAACCCACTGCCCTCATTATACCCCTTCAAAAAAACTCAATCATCTTCACGAGACATGGTTTTCCACTTGCAAAGACAAGTTGACTGTCCCTAATCAGTTCTTGCCTCTAAATGCCTGTGGATCCTATCACTCAGAATACATTCTAAAAACCCTCTCTCTGCTGGTTGCTGCCCTGCTTCTCGGTACAGGCAGGGTTTCTGGGTCTGTGTCTGGCCTCCTTCCTGGGTTTCATTGAATCATACAGTCCAAAAGAGGTCCTTCCACCCAATGAGTACACACCAACACATGAGAAAGACCTAAACTCCCACCTTATCCCATCTGCCAGCACTTGGCCCATAGCTGTGAATGTTATGATGTGCCAAGTGCTCATCCAGACATTTTTTGAAGGATATGAAGCAACCTGACTCTACCACTCTCCCAGGTCTGTCCAACTCTGTCGTCCATAGTACTCCCCGGGTTGCAGATCTCTACTGCCGCCTGAAGATAAACAAGACAAACACACCAGGCCATCTTATCAAATCAGGCAATGGGACCCTGTGCGAGAATGTCTCTAGCTACGTTGAGGCATCCTGAAACCCATTGTACAAAGAACCCGCAGCTTTTGTTGCCAAACTATGGACTTCCTACAGAAACTCAACACACATGACCAGTTGAGCCAGGAGCATTCCTTGTCACAATGGATGTCTTGGCATCAGCATCCCCCACGACAATGGCATTGCTGCAACTGCCTCAGTACTCAACACCAATAATTGCCAGCTTCCAGATGCAATTTTACAATTCATCTGCTTCACCCTGGACCACAATGACTTCACCTTCAATAACCAGTTCTTCATCCACACACGGGACAGACATGGGGACCAAATTCGCATCTCAATATGCCAATATCTTCATGCACAGGCTCGAACAAGACCTCTTCACCCCACAGGACCTTCAACCGATGCTATACATGAGATACATCAATGACATTTTCTTCCTTTGGACTCATGGTGAGCAATCATGAAACAACTATATATTGGCATCAACAAGTTCCATCCCACCATCAGACTCACTATGGACTCCTCTCTGGAATCGGTTGCATTCTTGGACACACGCATCTCCATCAAGGACGGTCACCTCAGCACTTCACTGTACCGCAAGCCCATGGATAACCTCACAATGCTCCACTTCGCCAGCCTCCACTCTAAACACATTAAAGAAGCTATTCCCTATGGACAAGCCCTCCGTATACACAGGATCTGCTCAGATGAGGAGGATTGCAATAGACATCTCCAGGCGCTGAAAGATGCCCTCATAAGAACAGGATATGGCACTTGACTCATCGATCGACAGTTCCGACGCACCACAGCGCAAAACCGCACCGACTTCCTCCTCAGAAGACAAATACGGGACACGGCAGACAGAGTACCCTTCGTCGTCCAGTACTTCCCTGGAGCAGAGAAGCTACGACATCTTCTCCAGAGCCTTCAACATTTCATTGATGAAGACAGACATCTCGTCAAGGCCATCTCCACACCCTCACATCTTGCCTTCAAACAACGCACAACCTCAAACAGGCCATTGTTCACAGCAAACTACCCAACCTTCAGGAGAAAGGTGACCATAACACCACACAACCTTGCCACAGCAGCCTCTGCAAGATGTGCCAGACCATCGACATGGTGCCATCATCTCACATGAGAGTACCATCCACCAGGTACACAGTACATATTCTTGCAACTCAGCCAACGTTATCTACCTGATACGCTACAGGAAAGGATGTCCCGAGGCATTATACATTGGGGAGACTATGCAGATGCTATGACAACGGATGAATGAACAACGCTTGACAATCACCAGGCAACAGTGTTCTCTTCCTGTTGGGGAACACTTCAGTGGTCACAGGCATTTGGCCTCTGATCTTTGGTAAGCACTCTCCAAGGTGGCCTTCACAACACGTGACAACACAGAGTCGCTGAGCAGAGACTGATCGCCAAGTTCCGCATACATGAGGACGGCCTCAACCGGGATCTTGGGTTCATGTCACACTATCTGTAATCCCCACGACTTGCCTGGGCTTGCAAAATTTCACTAACTGTTCTGTCTGGAGACAATACACATCTCTTTAATCTGTGCTTAACGCTCTCTCCACTCACATTGTCTGTACCTTTCAGACTTGATTACCTGTAAAGACTTGCATTCCAACCATTATTTTGTAAATTGAGTTTGTGTCTTTATATGCCCTGTTTGTGAACAGAATTCCCACTCACCTGACGAAGGAGCAGCGCTCTGAAAGCTAGTAGCTTTTGCTGCCAAATAAACCTGTTGGATTTTAACCTTGTGTTGTGAGACTTCTTACTGCCCTTTCTTTCCTCAGGGCAATTCAAGCATCTTTCCCTTCTTGTTAATGTGACTTTTTTTTGTTGATTTCACTGGAGATTTGCCATTTTTATGGTCCATTTTTAAAACTCGTTTTACTTATTTTACTTTTAAAAACAGGTCGGGGACTTCTCTTCCCTGCTGCCCTTCAAACCCTCAGTGCAGCGACTGTTACCAGAAGCCCCTACAGGCTCTGCTCAGATTGGGAGACTGTCTGTTTCAGTCTCTTAATTCCATGCTTTTTAAGAACTAGCTGCAGGCTTTTGGGAATTTCTCCCTCTTTAAGCACTGCTCTCTGTGCTCTACTTTTTAAAAAAATATTGCAGCAACTCCTTGGGGAGAATTTTTCCATCCTGCTTGCCTGCCATAGGATTGGAGCGGGCAGGGGGATCAGAAGACCATGCAAATGTCCATTGACCTCAAGCAGGTTTTTCCAGTTTTGGGGGAGAACGTAGCTGGAAAATCTCACCCTACGTCTTTTTTTCAAACTTAAGTTCCACTTTTTTGTAAACTCAAGGTCACAGCTCTAACTTCTGATTATTTTCTCTGATTATTTTCTTTTATTTCTTCTCTGTATATTTCTAAATTTCCAACCGTACTGGCCAATCCACACTCACTCCATGTGAGTTCCTCAGTGTCTGATACCAGCTCAACATCTCAAATGGATCTATTTGCTCAAAGCCAGGCATTCGGGTGAGTATATCTTTTTTGTTCAAACTTCAGTTAAAACCAGATGCTCACAGGTTAGCTGTGTTATCCTTGTTGCCAATGAAATGATGCACACTTCAGACAGCTCCACCCCCCCCAGGGTGATTACCCACTCTCAGTTCCAATTGGCCCCTCAAGCCAGATGACCCTCTTCAGCTGTGCTGTCCTTAAAGGGACAATAACTCCATTTGTCTTTATTGTGGGTTACTGGTGTTTTGGAGGTTAATGTGCCCACTGGCTGCAGTTACTTTGAACCCTGACTGTATTATCATGCACTTTGTGCGGCTGTCAATGAGACTTGCTGCTTCTACATCAATGAGCATCATAGGATTGATGTTTATTATCTATGCCAGAATACAAAATTCCCAAACCAAAAGGGATTTCCTACACTGCACAGGGTCTAATATTCTCTTAGATTTTGCACAGGCTTACTTGTCCTCTTATTTTAGTGTCTGCTATTCAGTATAATAACAAAGGGACTTCCATTCTCTATGACATGTGAAGTAGCTGTCATTGTTGATAATAGTTTTCTCCTCGGGCTCTAAATATCTTGTTTTCCAAACACAGAATTCCTACTTTGCTGGTCAATTCAAGTCAGATAATTCAATTTTTTGAAGTAAAAGACTGCTTGAGGAATTGGTTATTCACGCAGGATAAATTCACTGATTCCAGGCAAATTTGTAATTTGTGTTCCAGAGAGGGGATTTACTTTAAGAATTTGTTTTTCCTAACAACATACACATGAGGAATTGACTAGAGTGTTGTTAGAGAGCCCGAGTTGTCCCGATCTCATCCAGGCTGTGAATGTGTGCTTACTAGGGGCGGCTGTCAGAGGGGAAAGTGTAGGCCAAATAAACAAACACTTGGCACTTTGTCTTCATCATGAAAAGAGTGATGTGTGCCCATTTGGCAGAAGTTTCTTTGTAAACAGGAGAGGTTGATGCCTGCTCAAAACAGCTGTGAAAGAGAAGCATGCACTCACACCAACACTGGCACTTGCAACAGTGAGAATAGGGTTAGACCGAGCAATTAGGAGAAGTGTGAACTGATGGCAAGGATCAGATTGGGAAGCTGGAAGTCCATTTCTCTAATTGTTCCTGTATTTGATGATGATCTGCAGAAATTAGTCCCTGTTTTCAATTAAGTTTTACCATTATTCAGAGATAAATCAACACTGAAGGCATGATGCTATCACCTGCCCTACTTCAATTCTGACACATCCACTTCTTTATTTTGATGACAAAGTTGGCAACTCCAAAGACCGTTTTACTTTGACAATTTCTTATCAAAGCTAAATTATAAATGGCACAAACTAGGTTGTATTCCTTTGAAGTTAGTAGATAGAGAGTGATCTAATGAGATCTTTAAAGTAATGAAGGGATATGACAGAAAGGATCTATTTGCTCTGTAGGGGAATCAAGATCAGGAGGGCACCAGTTTAAAATTGCAGCCAGGCAATTTAGCAGCAAAATCTGCAAAAAGTTGCAGATCAGCCATGACCTCAATGAGTGCCGGAACTAGCTCGAGGTCATGGCCTACGGCTGCAAAATGTCTTTGCAATACAACTGTGACTATTCCCTCGGCTAGTACAGAACTCTGGTGCTGAGGAAAGCTAATGGCATGCTGGCCTTCAAAGCAAGAGGATTTGCAAATTGGAATAAGGATGTCTTGCTGCAGTATACAGGGCCTTGGTGAGGCTACACCTTGAGTATTGTGTGCAGTTTTGGTCTCCCAGTCTGAAGAAGGACATTCTTACTATTGAGGGAGTCCTTTGAAGACTGATTCCCAGAATGGCATATGAAGAAAGGCTGGATCGACTGGGCTTGCACTCACTCGAATTTAAAAGAATGAGAGGGGATCTCATATTTACATATAAAATCCTGATGGGACTGGACAGGCTAGATGCAGGAAGAATATTCCCGATGTTGGGGGAGTCCAGAACTAGGGTGGGGGAGGAGGGTGTCACAGTTTAAGAATAAGGGGTAACCCATTCAGGACTGAGGTGAGGAAGAATTTCTTCACTCAGAGTTGTGAACTTGTGGAACTCTATCACAGAAAGCTGTTGGGGCCAGTTTGTTAGATATGTTCAAGCAGGAACTGGATGTGGCCTTTGTGGCTAATGGAATCAAGGAGTATGGAGAGAAAGCAGGAGTGGGATCATGAAAGTGCACGATCAGCCATGATCATGTTGAATGGTGTACCTATTTTCTCTGTTTCTATTAAATGAATGGGTTTAAGATTTAGCCACTATGATGATGTGGTTGCAAAGTGACCAATGTTGGGAACTGAATATTCCACAATACTTTACTTTTAGAAGAGATTGGCAAAATGGAAAAAAGGATAGGAGTTAGCCCTGACAATGAAGGATTGGATAAGTGCATTAGAGTAAAAAAAAATTAGTTCTATTCATTAAGGCGTGGGATCAATTTCGGTGGGACCAAGAAACAACAACAGGTAAACACTGATGGCAGGATTTTATTATCCTTCTTCTTCTTTCTCCCCGCCCAAACAGTAGTGCAGCATTGGGTATGTGATGGGCTACAACTTCAGCATGTGGGAGTTTGTGAAAAGCACTAGAGTCCCAAACAATCCAATCTGCATTAAATGCAAGCAGCTGAGGGATTTCAGCTCAGAATTGTTAAGCTCGGGTTTGAGGTGTAAACATTGCTGGGTACTTTGGTCCGAGAGGCAGTGGCATCCCTTACGTTAGGTGGCAGTTCAGGTCTGGAAATTAGAATTGCATATAACAAGCATAATAGAGTAATCATGAAGACTTTAAGTTTCAAATAGACTGCCAAATGAAATTTATAATAATCAGGTGGAATCTTGTGCCCTGCCCTGTGACGGGTTTCACTGAAGAAGGTTGATTTATCATTTCACTGTATCACAGTACATATGACAATGTATTGTTTCTTGCATGTTACATGGAAAAAGGATACCATTCATAGAGTACACAGGGGAGAATAAAAGAAGAGAGCGCAGAATGTGTTACAGTCATAGCTGGGTAAAGAGAAAGATCAGCTAAATGTAAGGTAGGTCCATTCAAAAGTCTGGTGGCAACAGGGAAGAAGCTGTTGAGTTGATTGGTATGTGATCTCAGACTTTTGTATCTTTTTCCCGATGGAAGTGAGAATGTCCGGGGTAGGTGGGGTCCTTGATTATGCTGGCTGTTTTTCTGAGGCAGCAGGAAGTGTAGACCCCAGCCTGTTACTGCTGTCTTGCCACTCATCTGTGGTATAGGAATCAATGCCAATCTTAGGCCTTGGATGCACATCAAATCAACAGAAGACAAGATCTTCCGAGTGGCACTGAAATTCAATAGACCTCACTGTGGGTGGGACTTCTGTCCCCAGGGTCCTTCATCCTAGGAACAGGCCCACCATTGGACTGTTAAGTGGCAGGCTTTTCTGAAAAGAGGTGGTATAGGGCTCTTGCCAGTTCTCCAACTGGCAAGGAACTCTAAAGAAATTTGGCATGTCAGCTATGACTTTAACCAACCTTTACAGATACACCATAGAAAGCATTCTTTCTGCTTGTATCACAGCTTCGTATGGCACCAGCTCTGCCCAAGACTGCAGGAACTACAAAAGGTTGTGAATGTAGCCCAGTCCATAATTAAGGACCTCATGCACCCCGGACATTCTCTCTTCCACTTTCTTCCATCAGGAAAATGATACAAAAGTCTGAGATCACATACCAACTGACTCAAGAACAGCTTCTTCCCTGCTGCCGTCAGACTTTTGAATGGACCTGCCTTATATTAAGCTGATCTTCACACTCTAGCTATGACTATAATACTACATTCTGCACTCTCTCATTTCCTTCTCTGTGTACAGTATGCCTTGTCTGTCTAGCCCTCAAGAAACAATACTTTTCACTGTATACCTGTGACAATAATAAATCAAATCAAAATCAAAAAATTGTGAGCCAAGACTCCCGTTACCTCCAAAAGATTGCACCCATAGTGTGGATGACCAGTTAATGGAATAAATACAAAATCACTTTTGAGGTCAATATGAGGAAGAATCAACTAGGGAACATGCTATTTTAGATTTAGTGTTGTGCAATAATTAGAATATCATTCAGGTAATATTGTACACCTAAGGCATACTTAAAATCTGATTCATCAATCTTTGCGATAGGGCTGGTGCGGATATTATTCCAAAGGCAATCTTTTATAATGAAAAAGACTTTTACTGAGTAATGATGGTAAGTAATGGCTGTGATTCAGTGACTACATGAAAGATCAATCTTGCTGAATTTCTGCCTATCTGATAACCCAGCAAATAAATTTCAATTAAAGGAAGATATTCATCCACACACAACACCAGATTTATGAATGTTTTAAAAACATCACAAATACAAACAGGCATCTGGTTTCATGACAAGTATAATGGAGGTAGCCCAGTCCCTCATTACAATCAGCCCTAACACACCAATCTTAACAAGACATACTAATTCTTCTTTGACTCTGAGATGAATTACATACCGCTCTTGCCGAGGCTTTTAGTTGACTATTAGGCTTTATCTTGAACTCCTTTCATTGAGCACATTCTTCAAATACACTTTGTATTTATCCAGAAGGTGCAATAGGTCTATTTTGGCATTGACCAATCTTTTGACAACACTCCAGTCAAGCTTTGCCTTCTCCAACCATGATCTTCCATGTAGAGCTAGAAAATTACTATGTGCCACATGGAAAGACAACTTCTCTTTGTCCACTCAACCCTACATTGACCATAATGCAATCTTTTAATGGTCACTGGAACATGAAAAATACAAAGGACAAGATTTTGTGGATTGAAGGGTTTCAAGTGCCCACCAGCCGAAGAGTTGGCAGGGAATGTATTTCTGTCAACCATGGCAGCCCCGCAGCCATTTAATGCTCTCAGGAGTCTGCTGTTGGCTGGATCGGAACTCCATTCTCAGGGAGCTGCCAGTCAATCTGATTGGTCAGCAGTGGTGTAGTCCCAGCAGTGCCACCCACATCAGTGGCCAGAACTGGGACAAGCAGTCCCTAGATTTTAAGTGCCAAAGTTCAGGACTAGCTAAGTGTAGGGGTTCTCATAATGGAGAGTGCAGGTGAGGCCTGTGAAGGGTGAGCACCTGGGAGGGTGAGGGACAGAGCTGGGTGGAGGGGTGAAAAGTAAACCCTTAAGGGATTCTTCCTGTCAAAAGCGTGAGCAGGCTAACATGCTGGGCTTTTACCCACCCCTGAATTCCTACCTCCAACCTCAGAGCAGATAAGAAGTGATCCTTAATTGCCCACTTAAGGGCCTCAAATTGTGGTGAGTGCAGGAGGACCACCCTAAGCTTCTCCCCTCCTACCGCATAGTGAAAATGCTGACAGATTGGGGCAAGCAGGATGGATGTTTTTCACTGGTTCCCTCAGCCTTTAAACCCACCAGCCAGAAACCATAAAACTCTACCCCAGATACTGGTTACCTGCATGCACATCCTTTCCCCTGCAGTTCAGACAGCCTTGCATGCAGGCCATGACATGTTTTCAAACTCCAGTCCTCACAGCTTGTGACCCTGAACATATTAAAAAGAAAACCGCAGAGCTATCTCTCAGCAGCTTGTGGTGAATTTTACAGCCAATATATGCGTCAACAACAGAAATGGGAAAAGGCAGTTCAGCAAATGACTGTCGAAAGATCAGATTAAAACATGCAACTCAAAACCAACATTTTTTCTTCTAGTAAAATTTCACAATTTGCAAAGGCACTGTGCAAATCCACAGTTCAGTTTTCTCTCCTAATTTTACATTTAGATATACCTTGTAAAGTGATGTCTTTAACCCAAGTGCGCATGCCAGGTTGCTCGTACACTTTTTTGATTAGTATATGTTCCTGCTCATTCTCCACTGCACCCCCAACCCATAGACCATAAGATACAGGAGCAGAATTAGGCCATTCGGCCCATCAAGTCTGTGTTGTGGGAGTGAAATTGGTCTTTATCAATAGTTCAAGACAAACTATGTCAAACCATTTTCCTTTCAATGCCCAACTTTCTTTTACAACATTCACACCTATTTAGCACTTGAAGACTGATTTTCCCCTCCTCCCTTTCAGGTAGAACTTTCAACTTTAGAGGGACTTTGAAAGAATAATCAGGTGGAGTTTTTAAGGGGCAGTTGAAATGAACTAACTCAGCACAAGCTGGGAAATTGGCTGCTGTGTTTCCTGTAATTTGAGCAGTGACAATGCTTGAAAAGTATTTCATTGCATAGAATGTCCTGACCTTATGAAAGGGGCTGCATAAATGCTAATCTTTCTTTCTTGTTGTATTGTCTCATGGTGGTCTCTTTGCCTTGCTTTAACTGACTGAACTAATGGTGTTAGATAGGCCAAGGCTCAGTCTGGATCCCATGCACCCTGTCCGTCCTCTCCCAGCAGTGGCCTTTACATGAAACAAAGCACAGGTATGCCTTTGACCACATCGATGCCTGGTGTTGACAACCAAGAGATCTACTTTCATTTGAAACTTGGGAGTCAAAGCCGTATGATAGGGCAGGTGGAATCAAATTGGCAAATGTCATGTTTCCAGTCACCAGGGGCTAACATTATAAATAAAGAAGCCCGCTCCACCTGAACCTTGTACGTAACACAGGTTTCCTCACCAATCTGAGACTGGATGGACAGAAAGAGTTTCTTCTCTCAGACGGCTGTTAATTTTTAGAATTATTAAGAGCAGTGGAGACTTGGTCACTGAATATTGCTGTGGTGGAGGCTGTGGCCAGCACGGTGGCACAGTGGTTAGCACTGCTGCTCACAGCTCCAGGGACCCAAGTTCAATTCCCGGCTTGGATGATTGTCTATGTAGCGTTTGCACATTCTCCCAGTGTCTGTGTGGGTTTCCTCCCACACTCCAAAAAATGTGCAGGTTAGTTTGATTGGCCATACTAAATTGCCCCTTAGTGTCCCGAAATGTTTATGTTAGAGGAATTAGCAGGATAAATATGTGGGGTTTTGGGGATAGGCCTGGGCGGAAGAATTGTTGATGCAGACTCGATGGACTAAATGGCCTCTTTCTGCGTTGTAGCGATTCTATGAATATATCCAAGGCTGGATATTTGGATTAGACAGATTTTTGATTGAAAAGGGAGTCAAGAGTTAAGGAAGAATGGCAGGAAAGTGAATTAAGGCCACAGTGAGATCAGCCATTAATTTATTGAATGGGGAGTAAGTTTGATGGGCTGAATGGCCAATTTCTGCTTTTTTTTAATGATACTATTCATAATCCTTATTATTTTTACTTTAAACAATGGAACACACTAAGCTTTTCCATCTCTGATGCTGGTTCCAAACTAGCCCATATGAATAGGATGAAAGAAATTTCTCTCCACTTTCCATAGAATCAGAGAATTCCTACAGTGCAAAAGGAGGCCATTCAGCCCATTGAGTCTGCACCGATCACAATCCCACCCAGGCTTTCTCCCCATAACCCCAGGCATTTACCTTAGCTAGTTCCCCTGAGACTAAGGGTCAATTTAGCATAGCCAAGCTACCTAACCTGCACACCTTTGGATTGTGGGAGGAAACCTGAGCACCCCGGAGGAAATCCACACAGACACAGAAAGAATGTGCAAACCCCACACAGACATTGATCCAAGCTGGGGATCGAACCTGGACCCTGGCACTGTGAGGCCGCAGGGCTTACCATTGTGCCACCGTACCGCTCCAATACTGCCCTTACTTGAAAGAATTCTGGGGCAATCTCAAATTGATTCCAAGTAAACACAAAGTTATATGTGTATATGCTAAAGTGCCATCAATTCACCATCCTACCCAAAATACAAAAGGTAGCTCATCAAAGCAGAACATTTAACACAAAACGTAATGCTACACTTAGAGGAGCAAATGCTGCATGGGCTAAGTCATAGAGGTTTACAGTGTGGAAACAGGTCCTTCAGCCTAACATGTTCATGCCGCCCCCTTTTTTTAAAACCACGAAGCTAGTCCCAATTGCCCACATTTGGCCCATATCCCTCTATACCCATTACCTATGTAACTGTCTAAATGCTTTTCAAAAGACAAAATTGTACCCGCCTCTACTACTACCTCTGGCAACTCGTTCCAGACACTCACCACCCTCTGTGAAAAAATTGCCCCTCAGGACACTTTTGTATTTCTCCCCTCTCACCTTAAACCTATGCCCTCTAGTTTTAGTCTCCCCTACCTTTGGGAAAAGATATTAACTATCTAGCTGATCTGGGCCCCTCATTATGTTATAGAGCTCTATAGGATCACTCTTAAGCCTCTTACACTCCAGGAGAAAAGTCCCAGTATATCCAGCCTCTCTTTATAACTCAAACCATAAGTCCCAGTAGCATCCTCATCAATCTTTTCTGCACTCTTTCTAGTTTAATAATATTCTTTCTACAATAGAGTATTCCAAGCGTGGCTTTGCCAATGTCTTGTATAACTTCAACAAAATGTCCTAACTCCTGTTTTCAATGTTCTAACCAATGAAACCAAGCATGCTGAATGAATTCTTCACCACTCTGTCCACCTGTGACTCCACTTTTAAGGAGCTATGAATCCCTAGATCTCTTTGTTCTGTACCTCTCCCCAATGCCCTACCTTTAACTGAGTAAGTCCTGCCCTGGTTTGAATAGTCCTTCTATTTGGCCCAGCATTCCCAGCTGAAGTAGTGTCAAGCGATCTGCACTTATATTCTATGGCACTCCATGCATTTTATGGCAGCAATTCATGAAGGCAGTCCAGGTATGAGAAGAGGTTGAGGGGTGTGACTCTCCTTTTCACTTCTAAATTGGTCTTTGAAGAAATATCTAGCTTCCTCTTGATGCCTTACCATGGTGGAATAGCTGCTGTTTGGGAATTCACTATGTTACCATTGACCCAACTCCATAGCAGCATCTGCGAACATCAATAACCTGGTGTGTATTGGTAATTCTGAACTAATTGAACCAATCTGGGGTGATGAGAGAGGCCTTGATGAGAGGGGCATGTGGATTTCACAGCAGCTTTATTTACGTAGCATCCTTGACTAGTAAAACATCCCAAGACACTTCATCGATCCAAACAAAAAAATTGACACTAAGCCACTGAAGGAGCTGAACACCCTACATGGAATTCTTCAGATGTGGTGTTGATTCAAAGATCCAGTGGGATATTAAGGACCACAAGGCACTCCAAAGGCCTGAGAGACCTCCTGGTGACCTCATCAACAGTTCAAAAACAGATCAAGTGCTGCTATATATTTGTAGGAGGATGCTGGCACTGAATGGTTATCAACTTCAATTAAAATTTTCAAGACTGAGACCAATAGATTTTTTTGTTGGGTAAAGCTGCTAATATTACAGAGCAAAGGCATGGAAATTGAACTGATGCAAGTGAATGGCCGATCAAGCTCGTGGGGTTGGATGTTCCACTCCTGTTACTATGTTTGCCTCCATTAGAGGTTACGTTGCTTCAAAGAATAAGTTATTGCATAAATTACTCTGAGACATCCAACTAATAGTATGTGATACGGCCCATATAAATGAAATACTTTTGATTACAAATGGAAATATTCACAGAAAACGAAGTTAACAGCATATCCCAGAGCTATTGAAAGATTTTTTGGCATATAATCACTCTGTGCGAAATCATTTTCTCGGTCCCCTGCCTATTAAAGTTTGGAAAAATATAGCTAAGTTTTCAAGACCTATTAGTGCAGGAAACTACCATGTTTGAACATAATACATAGGGAGTTGTGATGAAGCGAGTGGGTTTTTAAAGTCTGAATATTGTCACAGGAAGAATGAGGAAGGTTATTTTGTCATCACTAGGTCAAAGTTCCTACCCAACACCATTACCATGGCGATGACAAAAGTTCAGAATTCAAAGTTTGAATCCCTCTAACCAGATTTCTGTCCTGCCGTCGTACTGAAATAGCTCTCAATGTCACAAATTACATCCCATGTGACAAAGGTAAACTTTCCCTTCTTGTTTTTCTTGACTGGTCAGCTACCTTTGACATGGTTGGCCAAACCATCCAAGTCCACTGTTGATTTGATTTAATATTGTCACATGTATTTGCATTAAGTGAAAAGCATTTTTTTTTGTGTGCTATACAGTCAAAACATACCGTTCATAGGGAAGGAAAGGAGAGAGTGCAGAATGTAGTGTTACAATCATAGCTGGAATGTAGAGAAAGATCAATTTAATACAAGGTAGGTCCATTCAAAAGTCTGATGGCAGCTGGGAAGAAGCTGTTCTTGAGTCAGTTGGTGCGTGACGTCAGACTTTATTCTCTTTTTTCCGACGGAAGAAAGTGGAAGAGAGTATGTCCAGACTGTTTGGGGTCCTTGATTATGTTGGCTGCCTTTCTGAGGCAGCAGGACGTGTGGACAGTGTCAATGGATGGGAGGTTGGTTTGCATGATGGACTGGGCTTCGTTCACAACCCTTTGTAGTTTCTTGGACAGAGCAGGAGCCACACCAAGCTGTGATACAACCAGAAATAATGCTGTCTATGGTGCACCTGTAAAGATTGGGGATAGTCATAGTGGACATGCCAAATTTCCTTAGTCTCCTGAGAAAGTAGAGGTGTTGTTGGGTTTTCTTAACTATAGCATCAGCAAGGAAGGACCAGGACAGGACATCTAAAAACTTGAAGCTCTCGACCGTCTCTATTTCATCCGCATTGATGTAAACAGACCCATGTCCTTTGCTACTATTCCTGAAGTTGATGATTATCTCCTTCGTTTTGTTAACATTGAGGGAGAGATTATTGTCACCGCACCAGATTTTCCATCTCTTTTCTGTACTCCATCTCGTCATTGTTTTCAAGTTTGCTGATGACAAACTGTAGTGGGTCGGATCTCAAACAGAGTTGGAGGGGAATTTGGCCACAGTCATAGGTGTATAAGGAGTATATTAAGGGACTGAGGACACAGCCTTGTAGGGCATTGGTGTTGAGGATGATTGTGGAGGTGTTGTTGCCTCTCATTAGTGATTGAGGTTTCTGGGGTAGGAAGTCTAGGATCCAGTCAGAGAGAGAGGAGCCGAGCCCTAGGCCATGGAGCTTGGAGATAAGTTTTGTAGGAATAATGGTATTGAAGGCTGAGCTACAGTCAATAAATAGAAATCTGACATAGGTATCTGTTATCTGGGTGTTCCAGGGATGATTGTAGGGTCAGGGAGATGGTGCCTGCTGTGAACCTGTTGCAGCAATAAGTGAACTGTAGTGGATCCAGGCAATCTGACAGGCTGGAATTGATTTGTGCCATGACTATCATAATGATGGGTGTCAGGGCACCAGTGATAGTCATTAAGGCATGCTACTTGGTTTTTCTTTGGTACTGGGACGATGTTCGTGTTCTTGAGGCAGATAGACGCCTCAGATTTGTGTAAAGAGATGTTGAAGATGTCTACGAATACCCCCACCAGCTGATCTGCACAGGATCTGAGTGCTCATCTGGGTACTTCATCCGGGCCAGTCGCTCTCACAGATCTCTTGTTCAAAACAGGCATAGAATGGGGAGGAGTGCATTGATGCCGGCGATTTTACATGCCTTCATATCTTGGCCTGTTATGTCTTGCAGACTGTGCAATAATCGGCAAAAGCCCGTGTGTGGCTAGCCTGGGATTCTAGATTGGTCCAGTACTGTCTTTTGGCACCATCGATGGATGTCCTTCGATCATACCTGGCTTTCTTGTATAGGTCAGGGTTACCTGACTTGAACGCCTCAGACCTGGACTTCAACAAGCAGTGGATATCCCCGTTCATCCATAGTTTTCGGTTAGGAAACTCATGGATTTGCTTCTTTGGCACACAGTCTTCTAAATACTTAAAGAATCAGTTACTGTAATGGCGTACTCGTTCAGGCTGGTCGCAGAGGTTTAAATGCTGACCAGTCTACTGACCCTAAGCAAATCCATAGGAGATCATCAAGTTCCTCAGACCAACATTGCATGACTTGCTTTGACAGATTCTCCCATTTCAGTTTTTGCTTGTAGGCTTGGAGTAGGAGCACAGCCTTGTGGTCTGATTTGCCAATGTGGGTGGGCAATAGAGTGGTAGGCAGGCTTGATATTTGTGTACCAGTGGTTTTGCATGTTTGGGCCTCTGGTGGAACAGGAAATGTGTTGATGGTAACTTGGTAGTACACTCTTGAGCTTGGCCTGATTGAACGCAAGGATATTTTGGCCTTGGAGGGAGTGCAGAGGAGGTTTACTAGGCTGATACCGCAGTTGAGGGGGTTGAGCTATGAGGAGAGGCTGAATAAACTAGGCTTGTACTTGTTAGAGTTTAGAAGAATGAGGGGAGATCTCATTGAGACATATAAGATGATGAATGGGATGGATAGGATAGAGGTGGAGAGACTCTTCCCGCTCAAAGGACAGTAGGACTAGGGGGCACAGTCTCAAGATAAAGGGGGGGCGGTTTAGAACGGAGTTGAGGAGGAACTTCTTCACTCAAAGGGTGGTGAATCTCTGGAATTCTCTGCCCGTTGAGGTGGTGGAGGCTGCCTCGCTAAATATTTTTAAGACGCGGGTTGACGGGTTTTTGATAAGCGAGGGGATTAAGGGTTATGGGGAGAGGGCGGGAATGTGGAACTGAGCCACGACAGATCAGCCATGATCTTACTGAATGGCAGGGCAGGCTCGAAGGGCTAGATGGCCTACTCCTGATCCTATTTCTTATGTTCTTATGTTCTTAAGTCTTCAACCACAATGAACAAGGCCTCAGGATGTTTCAACTCAAGGCTATTTGTGGTGGCGTATATTTCTTTCCGCTCGGTCTTCACATCCACATGGAATGGGGTGTAAATTGCTGTCAGGATAACTCCCGCAGAAGGTAGTAGAGGCGGCATTTTAGCATCAGGTATTCTAGGTCCGAGGAGCAAAAACTCAGTGTTGCTACGTCAAGGCACCATATGGTGTTGATTAGAAGGCAGATCCCACCTCTCCTAGCCTTGCCTGAGGCTGCTGTACGATCCATTCGGCGGATTTAGAAGCCCTCTAGTTGCAGGGCACCGGAACCGGAGTGAGCCATCTCTCCATGAAACAGAGCACACAGCAGTTTCTCAGTTCCCTTTGAAAAGTGAGTCTGGCTTTAAGTTTGTCTAGCTTGATTTCCAGAGATTGGACATTTGCTAGGAGTAAGCTGGAGAGAGAGGAGCCTCGAGATGCGTTGTTTCACTCTCACCTGCAGACCTGCATGTTATCTAGGTGAGTGGGACTGCTCTCACCTAGTTTTATGCTCACTTATAAAACCATGGCCAGAGTATCACTCACAATAGCTCTTTTCCTGCTCCTGCGCATTACCTCTAGTGTTCCCCATAGGTCTATCCTTGACCACCTCCTATTTCTCATTTGCAACTTCCACACATTATCCAAAAACAACGTTTGTTTCCACACATATGTTGATGACACCCAACTCTACCTCAATGCACTTCAACTCCTTCATTGTTTAAAGTTTTTAAAGTTTAAAGCTTTTTTTAAATTAGTGTCATAAGTAGGCTTACATTAATACTGCAATGAAGTTGCTGTGAAAATCTTCAATTCGCCACAGTCTGGAGCCTGTTTGGGTAATGGAGGGAGAATTAGCATGGCCAATGCACCTAACCAGAATGTCTTTTGGACTGTGGGAGGAAACCGGAGCACACCCATGCAGACACAAGGAGAACATGCAGATTCTGTACAGACAGTGACCCAAGCCAGGAATTGAACCTGGATCCCTGGTGCTGTGAGGCAGCACTAACCACTGTGCCAGCATGTTGCTAAATTATCAAACTGCTTTTCTAACGTGCAGTAGTGGATGGGCAAATAGCTTCCCGAAGATGTTCCCAAGCCTTTGTTTTCCTGTCCAAACTCCATTCCCTAGCTACCAACTCCATCCCTCTTTCTGGTAACAGTCTGAGACTAAGCAAGACTGTTGGCAACCTTGGTGCCGCATTTGATCCCAAGATGAACTTGTGACCAGGTATTCGTGCCACCCCCAATACTGTCTATTTCCACCTCTATAACGTTGTCTGACTTTGCTCCTGTATCAGCTCATCAGCCTCTGAACTTTCATTCATGCCTTTGTTACTTGGAGACTTGACTATTTCTATGCATTATTGGCTGATCACCCACAATTCAGGTCACCCAAAACAGCTACCAATGTCTTAGCACACACCGAGTCTTGCTCACCTATCACCCCTGCACTCATTAGAGGCTCCCAGTCAAGCAGTGTCTTAAGTTTAAAATTCTCATCCTTGTTTTAGTGCAGATCATTGTGGGACCTCCTCTAGCCCCACAGTGATCTGCACGAATCTAATTCTGGCCTCTTGAGCATCCTCGATTTTAATCATTTCACCACTGGTAGCAGTGCTTTTAGATTGATTCTGCCCTAAACTCTCAAATTCCCTTCCTAAACCTCTCAATTGTTCTACCTCTTCTCAGGCACTTCATAATATCTTTGAACAAGTCGTGATCATCTGGCCTAATATTTCCTTACATGTCTTGGTGTCATATTTTGTTGTGTAATGCTCCCATGAAGCCCCTCAGGAAATTCCATTACATTACAGGTGCTATCTAAATGCAAGTTGTTGCTGTTGTCCATGTGCAACCATGATAAATGTAGCTTTCATAGAATCCCTGTGCAGAAGGAGGCCATTCTACCCATCAGGTCTGCACTGACTCTCCGACAGAGCATCCCATCCAGGCCTATCCCTGTAACCCCATGTATTTATCCCACTAATACCCCAACCAACTTTACCATCATCAGTAACCACCCTGAACAATTGGAAAAAAACAACTAAAAGTTCACAATTTTGCAGAACTGGGAGACAGTGAATTATAGCAAAAGCCTTGAGTGAGGAACAAAAACGGGAAGCGCACGCAGAACGGGCTACACGAAGGATAAGAGAAACGAGAAAGTGAAATTCAGAAAAACAAGAACTACCATAGCACCGATATAATAGAGAGCAACAGCAAAGACAGGTTAGATTGTAGGAAGGGCAGGATTAGCTATTTAGACACTTACCTGCTGGTCAGTAACCCCCGTGGGTGAAGCACCATGTTTGTAATCTTCTAGAAGCTGAACAGCTGCTTTAAGGTTACTCTGAAAACAAAACACAAGGGAAAAATACTTTAAAATAATGAATCAAATCACTTTAAAAAAAAACGATTCTGCTGAGAAGGGCCAGCTGCCACCACTGACTCTGTTGGTAGTTGTAATCACAGCTCACAACACATTGTGGAAACAATCACTGCTAACAAACACTATCCCTGCCACCTGAGCCTTCCCTTACCATCAGGCCCCTATTTCCCCCTCGCTGTGGGAAAGTTCAGGGGTGTGGTGGGGGAGGAGAGAGATGGGGAAAATGAGGAATCTCCTTCTTGCAGTAATGTACCATAAATGTTATGGAAGGAAAAAGAGAAGTGCCATTTATTTTCCCCCAACACTTATTGTGTAATTTTTTGTTGATCAAGGTGAGGGATATTCAATTTGGAAAATGATCTGTGGAACACCTGCTGACAGCACAGGCTTCCATTCCAACTCCATTTTGAGAACCAAGTATGCTGCCCTCGAACACCAGGTATGAAAACTAAATTCCTACAGACTGTCTCAGTCCAGAACTCAACGTGAACTAATGCAACACTCTTCCCTCTCTGACAACAGCCACTTCTCTGCCCGCTGAGAGCAGGATTTCCAACAGCCGCTGCAATTGTATCTTTATCTCCGATGAGGTATCAGGTATCTCTTGAGATTCAGCCCAGAATCAGTGCCTTCAGAGCATGTGGAACTGAACTGCAATGGCTATGATAATAAGTTAACAACTAGACAATACCCTGGCAGGGGGAGGGAGTTAGAACTATATTTATATTGTATGGGCCGGACACATGCCGTGTTTTGGATTTTATGCATTTTAGATCCTTTACTTTGTCTTAGATATTCGAAGTATGAAATATAAAGTAGTAAACAATGGCCTCTTCACATCTTACTCTCACACATTACAGTGGGTGAGCCACTGGAGCACAAGGCCAGTGCATCATCTACAATATTCAAATCATTACATAAAATGACAGATAATGAACCCCCAAAACAACCTGAACTGGAGATATGTCACTGGCCTGAAGGCTCCTGCTCTTCAGCTGTCCCTGGGAAATTTAACTAGCAATGGGGAGAAGTCAGGGAGCCATCCAGACACATTCTCCCACTGTTTTCCCTGCATCCCCAATACAACGAGCACTACCGATCAGAACAAAATTCTTTTGACAAAGTCACCTGTCAGTTGTGCTTCTTAAAGAGAAGTGGACAACTAGCGGGGGAGAGAGACAGTAGGGCCTTTCTCGAAACCAAGATAGCAAAATGTCACAGAATGAGGAGAATCAGATAAAGCAGGCTTTTCAAAGTGAGGGGTTGCTACCCACAGGCGAGTTGTGGGATGTTAAAAATGTTGGCTGGGTGAATTCTCATTGCACTGCACATTTCCATGCTGTAAACTTCTATGACTTTGACTATAAACTGATCCTGTTCAAAAACAAAAAAAAAACGGGTGTTCTGTCATCTTGTTTAAAAAAAAACACTGGATTTTGTGATCCTGTTTAAAAAAGTGGGATTTTCTGTGTCCCTGTTAAAAATGCATGGATGGTTGTGCGATCCCGTTGAAAAAGAGACTTTTTTTGAAAGGAAAAGGTAGGAAAGAAGAGGGGGAAGAGAGAGATGTGTGTTTTTAAATGAATGGTAAATCCCGTTTAGCTTGTGACTGTAGCAGCAGTACTGCAGCTCAGTGGAACTCTGATGAGTCTTGATTTTTCCGCGGTGAAGGAAGGCTATTTTGGTAAGTATCTCACAATCCAGCTCATTATTTTTCCTGTGTGCAGAAAAGTATTTTGATTTTGAATCAATTTCAAAAATGAGATGATGTCTGAAAAACAGGAAAACCATTGAGACATTTTTAAAAAATATGGCTGTTAAGTGAGAATGAATAATCAACACATCCCAGTCTTCAGCGGATGCAGCAAAATGAAGTTACTGCTGTGACATATCCTACCTACCAGAGAGGCTTATTGATTGGGTGGTAACAGATAGAGATAATTGGTAACTGCCCTATTAAGTTTCCATCTAAAAGCAGCACATTGACCAGGTGAGCTCGGCATTCCAAAAGGTGCATCTTAAAATGTGAAATCACAGATAAACGGTAGTCGATTTTCTGTGGTTGGGTGATGCACAGTAAATGAGTGTGTTGTCTGATTTGAGGCATTTCTTTTGAATCTACTTTCGACGAGAGGAATTTGCAAAATACTTCCAACTTCCTTTCTGCTGGAGTATGGCCCGAATAAACTGGAAAATGGATCTGAAATGGAACCCTCTGCCGAGTTTAACATAGGGTATAATCTTTGTACAGAAGTGGAAAGATCATACTTTTTTTTTACACATCCCGTGTGTCGTGGGTCACGAGAGACGACCATTTGGTAAAAGCGGGTGGCCGTGAAAAAATAGTTTGAAAAACACCGAAATAAAGAAAAAGGTTTGCATGCCAATTTCAAACGGCCAGTTTTCAGGTCCTTCCAGATTTTGGGATGCCACACAGGGGATCTGGTTCCTGTACAAATAAGTCCCATTACAACATCAAAGCATAGTACTTATTTAAGAGTCGTAATTCGGAACGTGAGTGTAAATCTTGTTACCATCCCAGCTGACGTTACGACAAAATCCCAGGATGGAACCCAGGCTCAAAAGATGATAACTTTTCCTCTTTTCAGAAAACAGAGCAACAGAATCGCAGGACTGCCAATTAGCCTTCAACAACATAAAAACTATTAAACAAACTCCTTCACTCCCACTTTTCTTCACAAATGTACGCAGATTTTAAGGATAACACAGGTTACAAACTATCCTATGTAATAAAGTTTTCAGTAAACATTGTCTCTTTAAACCTACAGGCCGACTGTGATCAGACAACACCTGACTCTGCAACCAAATGTCACTTAATCAATCTTCCGTGGATTTCTCCTCAAGTTCCTCCCAGATGATTGTCCTTACAAGTGCTGACAAATTCCACTCTCAAACACACTTTTAAAATTTTCTTCCCAACCAATGCTTTCTCTTAGCTTTTTTCATCAAGTTCCAGCCTCCAGGTTCTTGAACTATGATTTCAGTATTCCTTTGTCTTAAATGCTTTTACACAAACTCTAAGCCACTGATTGTTACACAATTATTTCACCTATTACTCCACAGTCTGCAGTACAATTTCACAAACCTTGGAAACACTTCCGATTTCTTTCTGGCTTCTCACTAGCCAACTCCTTCTTAGTCTTGTCTGTGTCTTCACTCAACAACATTTTCTTCTAGTTCAGTTTCCTCTGTTCCTTTAACTTAAGCCTTCTTGGAAGCTCTTCTTCATTTCTCTACTTTCTTTAACTTTCTTCACTTCTCTAGTTTCCTTAATTAGATGTCCTTTAGATTTCTGGCATTGGTTTTCTTAACCATTAGTCCAATGTATAGCTTTTCTTCTAGCAAAGCTGAAAGTTTCCTGCCACCAATTATTATGAACTCAGCAAAAACAATCTCAAAAAGCCTTCCTACTCTCCTGCCCTTGGGACCTGGGACATAGTCCCAAGCAGAGTCCTGCACTACCACTTCTAGCCAACACAGTAGCACTTGCCTGGCCAAGTTGAAGAGCTGTCAACCAATTCAATTGGCCTATAGCTCTTATGGGCAGGACTTCTTTCAAGGACAGACAGAAGCCCTGGCCACTGCCAATCAACGTTAAATGACAGTAGAAGTTTGAGAGTTAAGCACTCACTCTCAGGATCACTCACCATCCTTAAAATTCTACCTCAAAGGTTAGTTCTTAGCTGTCCTCAAATGGCACATCAAGCCACTCAGTTGTATTAAAAAAAAACACAAATTGACTTTAGTGTATCAACAAGGTGGTCCAACTCCACCTTGTGGGCAACAATCACTTCCCAAAAAGTTCCATAACAGGAGAAATCCCACTACCCACTACTATCCCCATGTGCTGCTTCAAGGAAATGACAGATTATAAAAAAAAGGTTCTTGAAGGGATATTAAACGTTAGTAGCCTTGTTGAAGCCTATTTTGATAGAGAGTGGGAAAAGGTAAGCTGCAGCAACTGCAGAAATGTAGTGTGCTGAAGGGCAATCTCTCAACAAGTCAGTACATAAACATCCAATGGCTTCTGATCTTCAGGTTTTCTTGCATTCCAGTAAAGGTAAGCTGATTCCATCAACAAACCTATAAGTTCCTAAAAAGTGAGTGGTTTAGAAGTGAAATTGTAGTCTCGGCCATTAGGAGTAAAGTTAGAAAAATGTTTCACATAAAAGGTGGCGCTCTTCCCAATTGTAACTTGCAAGACTGAGGTCAAAAAAATTTTTGTTCAGCAAGGGCATTAAAGGAAATGGGGCAAAAGCAAGTAAATGGAGTTGAGACCTACTTCAATCACCAAAAGGCATCAAATGAATAAAGAGCATTCAGCTCAGAGAAACCACCTCCTTCCATAGATCATGAAAAAACTGTCATTCAGAACTTTGGCCACGAGTGAATGAAAACCTAGTCAGCAAAACTTCCATCTTCACTGTGTAACTGACGCATTAGAAACGTGACAAACCAAAGCAACAAGGGGACCACTGTTTTCTCAGTGTACACTATACCCAGATTGTCCAATTCCATTCCTAATCAAAAACTTCGGAAGGAGTTATTAATAAGAACATAAGAAATAGGAGCAGGAGTAGGCCATCTAGCCCCTCAAGCCTGCCCCGCCATTCAATAAGATCATGGCTGATCTGTCGTGTCTCAATTCCACATTCCCGCCTTCTCCCCATAACCCTTAATCCCCTTGCCTATCAAAAACCTATCAACCCGTGTCTTAGATATATTTAGCGAGGCAGCCTCCACCACTTCGACGGGCAGAGAATTCCAGAGATTCACCACTCTTTGAGTGAAGAAGTTCCTCCTCAACTCTGTTCTAAACCGCCCCCCCTTTATCTTGAGGCTGTGCCCTCTAGTCCTACTGTCCTTTCTGAGCGGGAAGAGCCTCTCCACCCTGGCTGTTATTTCAAAGTTCTATACGTACTTGCACTTATAAATCCCACAAAAGAACAGCAGAGATCCTTCAGTCTTTTAAGTGTGTTCTGTAAGGCTCACTTGTCTCTTACGTTGGAGCTATTGGGGATCTTCCATTAATGTCTGTATAGGCTGTTGTACGTTTATTGATGTCTCTTTTTTATATCCACAGGCGATTCGGTCCTCCTTGTTGGCCAACAAGGGGCATACAGGCGGTGGGTCGTGTGAGGGCTGCTCTTGGACGTTGTTTCAAGAGTTGCCTAGTGCTTCATGTCATTAGTGTGCACTTAAACTGGACCAATTGAAGGGCAACACGACAGCTCAGTGACTATCACTGTCTGCTGTGCAGATACGTGGACCCGGGTCAGATCTCTGGCTTGGGTCAATGTCAGTGGGAGTTTGCACATTCTCCCTGTGCTTGCATGGGTTTTCTCCGGGTGCTCGGTTCCCACACTCCAAAAACGTGCTTTTAGGCTGATTGGTGTTAACAAATTGTCTCTAAATTGGATCTCCCGTAATCTGACGCACATATAATTCCCTAAATTTGCACCCCTTTATTGTGGAGTCCACTAGATGTAGACAAAAGTCATAGGTAGAAGGAGGATTGGAATAAGGCACTCACTGAGTGTTAAAATGGGCGGTGTGGGCTTGTAGGACCGAAGGGCCTGTTTCCTGTGCTGTGCTGTTCTTTGTTCATATTACCCAGTGGATACACTATGGCCACAGTGGTTAGCAGTGTTGCCTCACAGCATCAGGGACCCAGATATAACTCCCAATGGGTCACTCTCTGTGTGGAGTCTACAAGTTCTCTCCGTGTCTGCGTGCGTTTCCTCCAGGTGCTCCAGTTTCCTCCCATAGTCCAAGGATGTGCAGGTTAGGTGAATTGGCCATGATAAATTCTCCCTCAGTATACCCAGAGTGTGGTGACTAGGGGATTTTCACAGTAACTTCATTACAGTGTGAACGTAATCCCACTTGTGACTTTCTCTCTATTTAGTCCACCCATAATACCTCAAAACTTCAACCAAATTATCCCTGACATTGACAAGTTAAGGAAATACAACCCTGAATTATGTAATATCTCTCCACAATTTAACCTTTGAAGTCTAGCTATCATATTAGGAAGCCCCTCCAAGGCCAATATCAGCTTCCTAAGGTGCAGTGCCCAGAACTGTTTAAGGTACTCAAAGTGTGATCTAACCAGGAGTTTGCATAATTGAAGCATAATTTCTATACGCATGTATCCTAGTCCTCTAGATAAAAAGGGCAGAATTTCATTAGTCTTTTTGCTTATTTTCTGCACCCGTTCATGACATGTTATGTTCTTTGACCCCCAAGTCACTTTGGACTATCTAAATGCAAAAATCTAGAAGCAGTGGAAGTCCAATGTTCCATTCATTTTTAAGTGCAAAACAGAGGAACAGCATTTGCACAGTTTCGTCCATTCACTTAATCTATTAAATATCACTCTGGCCAGCTGAGATTGGAGGCAGCTGAGTACACAATTTTGTTCTCCATGCTGCACCACAACCCTGAGCCATTTTCAATATGGGAAGGATCAACTCCCCACTAATTATTAGTAATAATAGGGCTTATTGTTGTCAGTCAGCAATATTGGCAGCTCACGTTTGACTAGACTATGCCCAGGCCAATACAACGGGCTCAGGGTAGGGGGATGGGGCACCATGACTTATGGAGGGGGTGGGCAGGGGGGTGACAGAGGCCTTCACAAACCATAATGGCTGCTAGACCACAGCTGCAGCCACTGGTTGTCCCTCAGAGGGACTATCCCTCCAGGGTCATGGTCAGGCAATTGTGGCATTTTAACTGAGTTTTCTCTTGCTCTTCATGCTCAGATCTTCAGCTCCCACCTTGGCTGATGGAGTTGCTGATCACTGAATACCAGAGAACTTGTCATTGACCCTCCAGGATTGGGAACCTATCCGCCATCAATTGTTCCTTTAAAATTCCAGGTGTGTATGTCTGGATTCTGTGATCTGGTATTCCATGACAGGTCAGCACCCAGTTTCCAACCTGGAATTGGAAATCCTGGCCACAGAAACTTGATGCTTCCATCCACATTGCTTATAAATACAATCTATCTTTCTGCCAGCAGCAAACACCATGATTTCCATCCCATTATCCAAATATGGCTACTAGATCTCCAACATAGAGTTGTTTATTATATATTAAGTACTTATTTGCATTCAGGTAGTGGGTATGAGCTAAGTAAGAACATAACAACAATAAGAAATAGGAGCAGGAGTAGGCCATCTAGCCCTTCGAGCCTGCCCCGCCATTCAACAAGATCATGGCTGATCTGAAGTGGATCAGTTCCACTTTCCTGCTTTCTCCCCATAACCCTTAATTCCCTTGTCTATCAGAAACCTATCTACCCGTGACTTAAATATATTCAGTGAGGTTACCTCCACCACTTCAATGGCAGAGAATTCCAGTGACTCACCACCCTCTGAGTGAAGAAGTTCCTCCTCAACTCCGATCTCAATTGCACCCCCCCCTTATTTTGAGGCTGTGCCCTCTTGTTCTGCTATCCTTTCTAAGCGGGAAGAATCTCTCTACCTCTACCCTATCTAGCCCCTTCATTATCTTATATGTTTTATCTTCTCAGTTTTTTTTAATCTTATATGGAATTTATTTGTGCTCCTATATATAGGCACAATGTGGAGATGCCGACGTTGGACTGGAGTGAACATGACAAGTCTCACAACACCAGATTAAAGTCCAACAGGTTTATTTGGAATCACAAGCTTTCGGAATGCTGTTCCTTCATCTGGTGAAATGGAGAGGTAGGTTTCACAAACAGCATATATAAACAAAAACATAATTGCAAGATAATGATTGGAATGCGAGTCTTTTCAAGTAATCTATATATAGGAACAGGCTAATGTGTAAATAAATGCATATAAATGTGTAAATGCATGCAAGTGTGTAAAGATTAGGTTCCAATTTGATCCTTCACTGCATCACGACCCAAAATACAACATAAGCCAAGTACTTGTTACTGAATTCCAAACAGAAGGACACGTTTAGCTGTTCCAGTGGATTCAGCCATCAGAATTATGAAATATAGACACAAATTGAAATCTGCAGTGCAGGAATTCAAGATTCACAAACCACAAGAAAGATGAGAGATTAGAAGCTTTCCCTTAACAAGATGCGAGTAGGCAGAACAGAACAACAATAACATAGTTAATACAGCTGAGGTTTCAAATTACTGCTTTGCATTAGGTCTTGACTACTGTATAAATGCTGAATTTCCAACACCATTCCAGAGCTGATTAAATTTAAAACATGGAGAAGTAGTTATGAAAACAACTGCTTTTACAATTAGGCCTCTTCAAAAAAGATTGGGGTTACTGGCCTTGGGTGCTAGAAAAAAGGACACTAAGAAATAGAACGACAGGCTCATATTTAGCAGCTCAGTGAGATTCCCATGGAGTGCATAAAGGACCACATTTAAAAGGGACAGCAAGTTAAAACCAGGAAACAATAGGCCTATTAACATCAGTTACTGGCGTGTAGCTAAATATGAAATTGGAGATCTGTTGTAAAAAGAAACAAAAGAACTTGTATTAAAAGCACATTTCACAACCTCTAGATGTCTCAAAGTCTTATAGCCAATGATTTGCTTTTTGATATCTCATCACTGTAGTAATGCAGCAAACATTTGCACATAGAAAGATGTAAAAAACAGCAAAGAAGAAGTGAACAAATATTTTGCTTTAATGAGGTTGACTGAGGCATAAATATTGGCCCAGGACTCTGGGGGAGGGAGGGTGGGGAAGGAGAAGGGGGTGGGGGAGAGGGGGCCAGGTGGCTAGGCAGTGGTTAAGCTTGGTGGCTTCTTGCAAACTGTGCTCAAAGAACAAAGAAAATTATAGCACAGGAACAGGCCCCCTTTGGCCCTCCAAGCCTGCACCAACCATGCTGCCCAACTGAACTAAAACCCCCAACCCCTCCGGGTACTATATCGCTTTATTCCTATCCTATTCATGCATTTGTCAGACGTCCCTTAAAAGTCACTCCCATATCCACTTCCACTACCACCCTCAGCAATGAGTTCCAGGCACCCACCACTCTGTGTAAAAAATCTGCCTCGTACATCTCGTTTAAACATTGCCCCTCGCACCTTAAAGCTATGCCCCCTAGTAATTGACTCTTCCACCCTGGGAAAAAGCTTCTGACTATCTATGCTGTCCATGCCTCTCAATCTTGCAGACTTCTATCAGGTTACCCCTCAACTTCCGTTGTTCCAGTGAGAACAAATCAAGTTTCTCCGATCTCTCCTCATAGCTAATGCCCTTCATACCAGGCAACAGCCTGGTAAATCTTTTCTGTACCCTCTCCAAAGCCTCCACATTCTTCTAGTAGTGTGGCAACCAGAATTGAACACTATATTCCAAGTGTGGCCTAACTAAGGTTCTATAATGCTGCAACATGACTTGCCAATTTGCAAATTCAATGCCCTGGCTGATGAAGGCAAGCATGCTGTATGCTTTCTTGACTCAGTCCCTTCTTGCTCATACTCTTAGATTCTTTTACTCTCATTGTATGCTCTTAAAACACTACTCCAACTCTTTTAAACCCTGTAACAATGCTTTAATGATCTTTGTCTACACCCTAGTTATGATTTTAAGACTACATTCTGCTCACTCTCCTTTCCTCCTCTATGTATGGTATGTTTTGTCTGTGTAGCATGCAAGAAACAATACTTTTCACTGTATATTAACACGTGACAATAATACTCACAGCACAGGTTCAATTCTCATTCCAGCTGAGATAGACTTACACCTGCTTTCTCCTGTCTGATCCTGAGATGGAAGGCAATGGCAAACCACCACTGACAAAAGCTGCCAAGAAAACAGCTCAGGTTGAAGCACCAGCAGACAACGAGCAGCCTTACTCGTTGGCCAAGGACTTGCTTTCTCACAGACCACGTAGAATACCCCTGCCTTCCTCATATAACATCATGGGATATTTACATCCATCCAAGAGGCAATCCACAAGTTTACAAACGACTCCAAGGTATGACAGTTAGGACCTTGGATAGAAAGATAGATAAACTGTTGCAACCATGCAAGGCATGGATGATGCGAATGTCATGAAGGCCTTTTCACACTGGACCTATAGTATGATGGAACATCCGATTGTATCAACAACTTACATTGATATATTGCCTTCAACTTTTAAAAAATTTTCCATGCTGTTTCACAAGAGGGTAAATTAAGGCAAAATTAATACTGAGCTACATAAGGAGATATTAGAATTATGATCAAAAGTTTGGTCAAAAAGATGGACTTTAAGAGTCAAGGTTTCAGAAAGGAATTTTGACACTGTTCCTAGGCAACTGAAGACACAGCCCTAAATGGTGAAGTGAAGAAAAAATATAGAACTCACTAGAATTGCAGAAGCATTTAAATCTTGAAGGGTTGTTGGGCTGGGGGAAGTCAGAGACAGGGAGGTCTGAGGCCTTGGAGATTTAAATGCCAGGATTAAATATCAAAGCAGTGTCAGATCAGAAGTCAATGTGGGTCAGCAGCACACAGGGATTTTAGGTAAATGGAATTTGGTGTTAGCTAAGACCAATCAGGAGACTATTGGAATAGTCAAGTCTAGAGGTACAAAGGTATGAATGTGTGTTTTAGCAGATGAGCTGCAACAGGAGCAAAGTTATGGAGGTGGACTGTTCTGGTGATGGCACAATTTAAGGTTTATTGCCAAGTATAACATATTGGTAGAGATTGTACAGATGAGGTTCAGAAGCACAAATCCAAATGTACCATTTTTGGTACCTCAATTATAAATATCATCAAATTTTCACCTCACTGGCTCTTCAGCATCTCTGGCCTTATCAGTACTCAGTGGGAGATGGAATCTTTTCACTTCTGTGAGAATCTTTAGGAAGTGCTCTGAAATTAGTTCTCTTAATTAGAGCCTCGTCTAATGGGGCAGTGACTTTATTAGCTGCAGATTAATGTTAGTGAATGGAACAGCTTCCTGCAGGGCTGGAAAGAGAGAGGGCTCTAGTATGTCCAACACCATTCAGTTGACAAGCTTTAAATGACTGTGCATTGGAACAGGAGCTCAGAGATCATTTGCTTATTACATAAAAAAGGAATTTATATGTCACATCTATTCCTGGAACAGTGTGGGAAAATCACAGTAGCCACTGGATCAGGAAGCAATCCTTCTTCTGTCAGAATGGTTTGTCAGCAGTAATGACAGAGTCTTAGCTCCACTCATGGCCAGTGGGAATTCTATGAGCTTGTGTGGAACAGTACAAATACCAGATGAGTTCCTCACCCCAGCCTTGCCAGGTCTCGAGTTGGCTGGCCTCACAGTGCAGCACTTAGGTGTAATAGTTGGCCTAAATTTGCTTTGATTTTGGACGTTGGTTTTGTAAATCAATCATGACACTTGCTCCATTCAATGGAAGTAGCAGCAGTTAGAGGAAAACTGTGATGCAGTCATGTAGTCCACAATCACAATCCTGGAAACTGCTAACGATTCAAGAGGGGTCAGAATGACAGTGGAAGCTGCAATGGTCACTACCTTAAGAAGAGGGGCACTTTATATGTGTTAATAACATAAAAACAAAGATCTTGAATTCAAATTGCTACAAATAAGATGTCACTTTTCAAAGGAAGGGTCATGTGTAGGGCTGACAGTACTTTGTCAGAATGAATGGAACATAACTGAGGAACATGGTGATCAAACTTCTCCCAATCCACTCTGTAACAATCCAAGCTGGCAATCCTCCAGTCAAACAGGGCTTTCCTAATGTCTTCTGCTGCATACATATACTGAAAATCCAGGCTTGACTGAATCCTGCATCATTGCTGGTTATTCCTTGTTCTGAGCTGTCCTGTCACACCACATATCATGATCTGGCAATAGGTCATTGATCTGAAAATTAACTTTCCTCTCTCCACAGATTCTGCTTGAACTGCTGAATATTTCCAACATTTTCTGTATTTATTACAAAACAATAAAGCAAAGGTAAATCTTTACAAATCTCAGATTAGGCACTAACTGGACTATGCTGTATAATTCTGGCACCACTTTAGGAAATATCATAATGACATCAAGGAGGCCAATCGACTCAAACCATATGGAGAAGCTCCCTGTGGAGCAATCCACTTGTTCTCGATCCCCTGCCCTACCCCATAGCCCTCCCTATTTATTTCCCTCAGTGGTCCTAGTGCTGATCCTTGGGAAGCACCACTATCTACCATCGTCCAGTCTGAAAAATGGCCATTTACCACAACGCACCATTTCCTGTCTTTCAGTCAGTTTTATCCAAGCTGACACAAAGGCAATCAGACATGCACTTGAAAGGAACTAATTTTCAGGGTATTGGGAAAAAGCTGGAGATGGTACGAAACTGCTTAAGCCTTTTAAAGAATCAGCATTCAGGGAGACTAAATGATCTTCTTCTGCCCTATAGGCCTTAATACTAATTTACTGCTATGAACTTGCGTCCAACTTGCCCATGGTCTTGAGTTTGGCAGTGACTGGGGAAAATCTGTGATGCACAATGGCTGAATCATAGCAATGCCACATTTCAGGAGTAAATGAGCAGCACAGTGATTAGCACTGCTACTTCACAGTGCCAGGGACCTGGGTTCAATTCCCGGCTTGGGTCACTGTCAGTGTGGAGTTTGCATATTTTCCCCATCTGTGTGCGTTTCCTCCGGGTGCTCCGGTTCCTTCCCACATCCCAAAGATGTGCTGGTTAGGTGCATTGACCAAGTCAAATTCTCCCTCAGTGTACCCGAACAGGCAATGGAGTGTGGCGACTAGGTGATTTTCACAATAACTTAATTGCAGTTTTAATGTAAGCCTACTTGTGACTAATGAATAAACTTTAAAAAAAAAACTTTATTTTAAATATTATGTAGATGCCATCAAGCATTGTTTCATATTGATAATTCCATCCATCAAGTTCCTAAGTGTACCTGTCTGACGTGGGTAGAGAGTGAAAAGTATATGAAAAGCAATAGACCTGAGGATTGGGAGCAGTTTATAAATTCAACAAAGGAGTTCCAAGGAATTGATTAAGAAGAGAAAAACAGAGTATGACAGTAAGCTAGTGGGGAACATAAAAACTGACTGACATTTCTATAGATATGTAAAGAGAAAAAGGTTGACAAAAATGAAAGTATGTTCCTCACAGTCAGAAGTGGGAGAATTCGTAACAGGGAATAAAGAATTGGCTGAGGAATTAAATTTGTACTTTGCTTCAGTCTTCACAAATGAAGACATGAATAATGTACCAGAAGTGCAGAGAGAAATAAGTTTTAGTGAGGAGCTGAAGGAAATCAGCATTTGTAAAGAAGTTATTTGGGGGAAATCAATGAGATGGAAGGTGGATAAATCCCCAGGTCCTGATAATCTTCATCCCAAAGTTAAAGAAGTGGCCCTGAAAATAGTAGAGCCGTTGGTGGTTATTTTCCAAAATTCTTTGGACTCTGGTTCCTACAGATTGGAAGGTAGCTAATGCTCACTATTCAGAAAGAGAGGTAGAGAGAAAATGGGTAACTATAGACCAGTGAACCTAACATTGGTACTGGGGAAGTTATTAGGGTCCACTATCAAGCATTTTGTAGCAGAGAATTTGGAAAGCAGTGGTATAATCAGACAAAGTCAGCATGGATTTACAAAGGGAAAATCATGTTTCACGAATCTACCTGATTCTTTGAAATTCTTTGAGCATGAAATTAGTAGATTTGATCGAGGAGAGCTAGTGGGTGTGATTTATTTAGACTTTTGACAAGGTCTCACATAACAGGCTACTATGTAAAGTTATGGGGTTGCAGGTATTGTCTTGAGATGGATAGAAAGCGGGTTAGCAGATAGGAATCAAAAAGTTTGCATAAATGAGTCTTTTTCTGATTGGCAGTCAGTGACTGGTGGGTTTCTGCAGGATCTGTGCTACAACCCCAACTGTTCACATTATATATTAATGATTTGGAAGAGGGAACTGAAAGTATTATCTCCAAATTTGTAGATGATACCAAGTTGGGTGGGAGGGTGAGCTGTGAGGAGAATATAGAGATGCTTCAGCGTGATTTGTGTATGGGCATATACATGGCAGATAATGTGGATAAATGTGAGGTTACCCACTCTGGTAGTAATAATAGGAAGACAGATTATTACTTGAATGGGTGTGAATTGAGAGAGGTAGATACTCAACGAGACCTTGGTGTCTTCATGCATCATGTCGCTGAAAACGCGCAGGTACACGAGGCAGTAAAGAAGGCAAATGGTATGTCAGCTTTCATGGCGAGAGGATTTGAGTGTAGGAATAAGAATGTTTTGCTGCAATTGTATCAGGCGTTGGTGAGGCCACATCTGGAGTAAGTGTGCAGCTTTGGTGTCCTTATCTTTCAGCAATGGTTTACTAAGCTGACTCCTGGAATGGCAGATCTGTCATATGAGAGACAGTAAGTAATTTAGGATTGTATTCATTGGAGTTTAGGTGAGTGAGAGGAGATCTCATTGAAACATATAAAATTCTAACAAGGTAGATTCAGAAAAAATGTCCCAAAGTGTGGAGGAATCCAAAACTGGGGATCATAGATTAATTCTGAAGACTGAGATGAGGAGGAATTTCTTCACTCAGAGGATGGTGAATGTGTGGAATTCACTACCACAGAAAGTAGTTGAGGCCAAAACATTTTCTGATTTCAAGGAGGAATTAACTCCTGGGGCTAAAGGAATTAAGGAATATGGGGGAGGGGGGGTGAAAATTAGGATATTGAATTCGATGATTAGCATGATCAAAATGAATGGTGGATCTGGCTCGAAGGGCTGAATGGCCTCATCCTGCTTCTATTTTTTAATTTTCTTCTTGATCAGGACAAAAGCCAACAGCAATGGTGTCCAAGCAGTGGTTGGATTGTAATGTCACCTCTGGGGTTTAGGGAACACACTACCCAGAAACAGACTGCATGGCATGCGGTTGCAAAACTTGACAAACATAATACAATCTGACTCACCAACTTTAAGGGCATTCAAATGGTCAGTGGATAGGCATATGGATAACATTGGAATAGTTTAGGTTAGAAGGTCATTAGATTTGTTCCACTGGCCGGCGCAACATCGAGGGCCAAAGAGCCTGTACTGCGCTGTAATGTTCTATCTGAACCAGGCCCAGAACATTTCCTTTATAAAGGAAAAATCTGGATATTTTAAAATGACCAAGGCTTCTAGTGATAAGCTATGGATTTCCAAATCTCTGTTGTGTCCTTTGCCCCCGGTATAAATACAATATATTGGACACTGCCCAATTCCATGATTGTGCACGGTCAAGGCTGTACTTAACATGGAGCAGGAATGAGCCTGCCAGGCGGAGCAGGATATGTATCAGCTATAATGCATTAAGATATGTGAGGAAATTGAAACATGACATATGCAAGTGTAACAGGTTTGGGTAGAATTGGTGACTTTAGACCCATTGTTCCCAAAGCTCTCCACCACTGCGGATTCTCCTCGCTTCACGTCTCTGTCTGCTGTAAACTAATTGATAGAGATTGATTGCACTGATTAGTCAACAACTTCATTATTGTTGTGTCATGTCAATATCAGGATGGTTGAAGGCAAGCTAGATGGGCTTTCTTCAATCTACTAGTTCCTATATTATGCTTGCCCAGGCAGCCACAAAAAGAGATGTCAGAATCAACCAACATAAAATGAACATTATCTAAAAGATCTCTCTGATATCCCTCATTAAGATAAATCTTGCAGACAGAACCCTCTCACTTCCAGTCCTTGTCCAATCTCCTGAATATCATGCTGTGAACGACTGTAATTTTAGAAGCAAAAGATTGCAGCCTACTTCAAACAAGCAATTTACAGATCAGTGGCAAATTACCACCACAGAGGCCAATAAGGATGACCTTCGAGCTCCCTTAGAGTCTGCAGACACAATGTTCTGACAATACAGCCACAAAAGGGCTCCCAGATTTTTTTTCTAATAGGGGTTGATGAAGGATGTGTTGGTTTAGAGAAGTGAGAAGATGAAATTACTGGAATTATGTTTTTAATGTGGGTTAATTAACCACCAAC
This sequence comes from Carcharhinus amblyrhynchos, assembly GCF_965287045.1. Classification (NCBI taxonomy): domain Eukaryota; kingdom Metazoa; phylum Chordata; class Chondrichthyes; order Carcharhiniformes; family Carcharhinidae; genus Carcharhinus; species Carcharhinus amblyrhynchos. The sequence goes on from NW_027649817.1 coordinate 861,849, forward strand.
AGGAGTGCTGAGCAGCTGCTCCAGGTATTTTTACTGCTCTAATTTATTCCAGATGACATTTCGACAGACAGACTGTTAATACACAGCGTGGGGCTTTTTCATTAAGAGAGGCAGAAATTTGGTGCCAAACTGAATGTGAAACAAGAAATACTGTGAGGCATAATATATCCAGTACAGAATCCATTTATACAAAAACAATTTAATCCTACCCAAAAAATAGGTTTAGTCTTATTGGAGTGCAGCTTCCTTTGCCTGGTCCATCTGGCCAGCCTCTATAGCATACACGACGGACCCAGACGAGTATTTAACTGGCAGAGATTCATCATGAGCGATGATGGCAACCCTAGGATGTTGATGGTGACAGAATTCAGCAACGGGAACGTCAATGAATGTCAAGAGATGATGATTAGATTCACTATTGTTGGATTTGGTCTTTGCCTGGCTCTTGTCTGGCATGAATGTTACTTGCTACTTAGAAGTCTAAGAATGAGGGAAGCAATGTTTAGTCATGATACCCTGGTAATATGGGAAATGCTTGATGAACCAATTTGTCTTCCCCTGTCAGTTTTGTAAGGAAGACTCTGTGATTGGCAGCCTAATCAATCTTGCGATGCTTCACAAACAAACCAAAATCATGTGTGTTCACACAAATACTTGGTGGCGATTAGGGATAGGAATACAACAAGTTTTTCCTTTACCCTCTAGACCATGGACACCAGAATCTTAGATACTTGTAATACTACAAGTACCCACCAGGGTTGCCAGTCCTCCTGGATTGCCCAAAAGTGTTGAGAAAATTAATATTAACCTCCCAGTCAGTGCTCTGAACAATCCAAGAGAAAAATCAGTAGGGGAACAAAATAACAATTGGAATTGAAAAAATAAAAATGCAGTTTAATTGAAAGTGTTGAAAGGCAGGGCACCACACAGGAGGGATCATGGATCACTGATGTGCTGAACCCACTCTGAGTATTCTCAAGCCCAAGATTATCTAACTGATAGAAACTCAGAGAAACACAGGGTCAGAAATCTCCCACTGGAACTAAGAACAAAGAACATTACAGCACAGAAACAGGCCCTTTGGCCCTCCAAGCCTGCACTGATCATGCTGCTCCACTTAACTAAAACTCCCAACCCTTCCAGGGACCATATCCCTCCATTCCCACCCTATTCATCTGCCTCGTACATCTCCTTTAAACCGTGCCCCTCACACTTAAACCTGTGCTCCCGAGTAATTGACTCTTTCACCTTGGGAAAAAACTTCTGACTATTCGCTCTGTCATGCCTTTCGCTATCTTGTAGACTTCTTTCAGGTCACCCCTCAATCAATGAGAGCAAACCAAGTTCCTCCAACCTCTCCTCAGTTAATATCGTCCATACCAGGCAACGTTCTGGTAAATCTTTTCTGTACCTCTCCAAAGCCGCCATATCCTTCTGGTAGTGTGGCGACCAGAAATTGAATGCTATATTCCAAGTGCGGCTTAACTAAGGTTCTATAAAGCTGCAATATGAGTTGCCAATTTTTAAACTCAATGCCCCAGCTGATGAAGGCAAGCATGTCGCATGACTTCTTGACTACCTTCTCCACCTACATTGCCAATTTCAGTGATCTGTGTATCTGTACATCCAGATCCCTCTGTCTATCAATACTGTTAAGGGTTTTGCCATTTATTGTATATTTCCTATCTGTATTAGACCTTCCAAAATGCATTATCTCACATTTGTCCAGATTAAACTCCATCTGCCATCTCTCCACCCAAGTCTCCAACCGATCTGTATCCTGCTGTATCCTCTGATGGTTCTCATCACTGTCTGCAATTCCACAAACCTTTATGTCGTCTGCAAATTTACTTATCAAATCAGTTATATTTTCCTCCAAATCATTTATGTGTATTACAAACAAAGGTCCCAGCCTGGAATGTTAAGCTGCCAATCCTGTCCTTCCCTCAACTAAGTCTCTGTACTGGCAACAACATCATAGTTCCAAGTACTAATCCAAGCTCTAAGTTCATCTGCCTTACCGGTTGCATTCTTGCATTGAAACAAATGCACTTCAATCCACCAGACCCTCTTTGATTAGCAACTACACCCTGCTTGCTGTTTCTTGGAGTCTTACTGGCCCTACTCTCCTGTTCCCCTTCAGCTAATTCACCTTTGCTTTGGTTCCCACCCTCCTGCCAAACTAGCTTAAATCCTCCCATGTGACACTAGCAAACGTCCCAGCCAGAATATTTATGCCTTTCCGTTTAGATCCAATCCGTCCTTCTTGTACAGGTCCCACCTGCCCCGGAAGAGACCTCAATGGTCCAGATATCTGAAACCCTCCCTCCTAAACCAGCTGTTTAGCCACGTGTTGAGCTGCACTATCTTCCTATTCCTAACCTCACTAGCACATGGCACAGGGAGTAATCCTGAGATCATAACCCGAGAGGTCCTGTTTTTTAACTTTCTACCTAACTCCTTAAAGTGCTGCTGCAAGACCTCATCACTTTCCCTCCCCACGTTGTTGGTACTGATACATACCACGATCTCTGGCTGTTCATCCTCTCCATTCAGAATGCTTTCTACCCGCTCAGAGACATCCTGGATCCTGGCACCAGGGAGGCAGTATCTAATCCTGGAGTCTCTCACATCCACGGAGGCGCCTATCTGTACCCTTAACTATCAAGTCCCCTATAACTACTGCTCTGGTGCTCTTTGTCCCTTTCTGCTTAACAACAGAGCCAGCTATGGTGCCACTGCTTTGGCTGCTTACCTTGTAACAAAGCGGGTGCAATGCAAAGCCACATTTTATCAGTGACCCTTATCCCTTTCAGTAAGGGCCTCCTGCTGCTGCTGGCATTCAGCTTGCTTAGTGGTGGGCATCAAACTCAGAGTTGGGGTGAGAAACACCACATGCAAAGTCACTAAAGGGACTGACTGAAACCCAGAAAAGGAGGCCACCACCCTGGCATTGCTAGCCATCGTGCCACCAGCCCGTGCCACTGCACCTGTATTTAAATCACCTACCCTTACGGTTTCCATAGCCCTCAATACTTTTATCCAGCAAAAATCATGATTTTCAAGTTTTCAATTGATCCCCAAACTCCTCAGAAATATCGCTCGACATAAGACGTGTAACCGAACTGGAAGAGTGGGTGGGATACCAGGTTTTGTTAGATGACTGAGTATGTGCATTGTAAATGGAATTTGCTATATTTCTAAGGAATACAAGTCGACAGAGCTGAGTTTGGGTAGACAGTTAAAATACAGATAAGCCTAATTGGAAGGTTTAGGCTCAAGAGATTGATTGGCCCTTCTTCTATTCCTAAAAGGAATAAGGGTCAGTGACAACATGTGGGTTTGTAATGCAGAGTTGGTGGCATGGCTGGGGAAGGTGGGGAGGTGCTGAGGAATGGTGTTGATGCTGCTGGCAGGAGAGGAGGTAGCACAGCTGTAAATTCCACTCTCAGTTTCAATTCTGTGCCAGTGGGCTTTCTCTAGCATCTGCAGATGCTGCATAATCAGCATCCATTTCAGCAGGACTTTAATTCACAATGTACTGACAAGTGCTTTAATCTTTGGTCAACATTTAGTCCACAAAAAAAAACATGAATAACTTAAGTGCCACCAGAACTTTGTCAGTATTCAGTACTTTGCGTCATTATGGATGATGGGTTTGGGAAAGGGTGTGTCGATAGTTTGGGTCATGTCAAGATCGAAAAGGAGGTGGTATGGGGTTCTTGAGAAACATTAAGGAAGACAAGTTCCAGGGCCTAATGGGATATACTCCTGAATACTGAGAGAGGCAAGGGAGAAAATTGCTGGGGTCTTGAGAGAAATCTTTGTATCTTCACTGGCCAAAGGGAGGTCACAAAGGATTGGAGAATAGCCAATGTTGTTCCTTTGTTTAAGAAGGGTAGCAAAAAATAATCCAGTAATTACAGGCCCAGTGAGCCTTACATCAATGGCAGGGAAATTATTGGAGAGGATTCTTCGAGACAGGATTTCCTCCCACTTGGAAATAAGTGGACATATTAGCGAGAGGCAACATGGTTTTGTGAAGGGGAGGTCCGGTCTCACTAACTTGATCAAGTTCTTTGAGGAAGCGACGAAGATGATTGATGAGGGTAGGGCAGTGGATGTTGTCTACATAGACTTCAGTAAGGCTTTTGACAAAGTCCCACATGGCAGACTGGTGCAGAAGATGAAGTCGCATGGGATCAAAGATGAGCTGGCTCGGTCATAGAACAAAGTCTCACAACACCAGGTTAAAGTCCAACAGGTTTATTTGGTAGCACAAGCCACTAGCTTTCAGAGTGCTGCTCCTTCATCAGGTGAACAGCACTCCAAAAGCTACAAAATAAACCTGTTGGACTTTAATCTGGTGTTGAGACTTCTTACTGTATTTACCCTAGTCCAATGCCTGTATCTCCACATCTCGGTCATAGAAGACAGAGAGTAGCAGTGGAAGGATGTGTTTCTGAATGGAGGGCTGTGACAAGAGGTGACTTAATAGAGGCATATAAGATGATCAAGGATTAGACAGGGTGGACAGTGTGAGTCTTTTTCCTCAGATGGAGATGGCTCACATGAGGGGACATAGCTTTAAATTGAGGGGTGATAGATATAGGACAGATATCAGAGGTAGTTCTTTAATCAGAGAGTAGTGAGGGCATGGAATGCCCTGCCTGCAACAGTAGTGGATTCGCCAACATTAAGGGCATTTAAATGGTCATTGAATAACATATGGATGATATAGGAATAGTGTAGGTTAGATGGGTTTTAGATTGGTTTCACAGGTTGGTGCAAGGGCCTCCACTGCGCTGTAATGATCTATAAGCGGCGTCCCTCAGGGATCAGTGCTGGGACCTTTGCTGTTGTATAAATATATTATAAAAGTTGAAAAAAATGATTTGGAGGAAAATGTAACTGGTTTGATTAGTAAGTTTGCGGACGACAAAGGTTGGTGGATTTGCAGATAGCAACAAGGACCGTCAGAGGATACTGATCGGTTTAGACTTGGGCGGAGAAATGGCAGATGGAGTTTAATCCGGACAAATGTGAGGTATTGCATTTTAGAAGGTCTAACACAGATAGGAAATATACAGTAAATTACAGAATACTTAAGAGTATTGATAGGCAGAGGGATCTGTGTGTCCATGTACACAGGTACTGAAAGTGGCAATGCAGGTGGAGAAGGTGGTCAAGAGGGCATATGGCATGCTTGCCTTCATCGGCTGGGGCGTTGAGTTTAAAAATTGACAAATCATCTTGCGGCTTTATAGAACATTAGTTAGGCCGTACTTGGAATATCATGTTCAATTCTGGTCACCACACTACTAGAAAGATGTGGAGGCTTTCAAGAGAGTACAGAAAAGATTTACTAGGATGTTGCCTGGTATGGAGGGCATTAGCTATGAGGAGAGGTTGAAGGTTGGTTTGTTCTTACTGGAACAACGGAGGTTGAGGGGTAAGTCTACAAGATTATGGTGGGGCATGGATAGTCAGAAGCTTTTTACCCTGGGTGGAAGAGTCAATTACTTGGGGACATAGGTTTAAGGTGTGGGGGGGCAAGGTTTAAAAGATGTACAAGGCAAGCTTTTATTTTTACAGAAGGTGGTGGATGCCGGGAACCCGTTGCTTGGGGGTGGGGGGGGCAGGGGCGGCTAGTGGAAGCAGATACAATAGTGACCTTTAAGGGGCATCTTGACAAATACATGAATAGGATGGGAATAGAGGGATATGGTTCCCGAAAGGGTAAGGGGTTTTAGTTCATTCGGGTGGCATGGTCAGTGCAGGCTTGGAGGGCTGAAGGGCCTGTCCCTGTGCTGTAATTTTCTTTGTTCTCTGTTCAGAACAAAGATGAAGATTAAGCAATAGGAAGAATAGCAACCTTCAGCTTACAGTATTTTCAAAACGAAGTACTCAAAATTAAAACTAATGCTGTGAAAACTAGATAATAATGAAGGCCATTGAGATTTTTCCATTGATCTGTTCCGCTTTTAACAAATGTTCTGAAATCTAAGGACTGAGCTGTACCTTATAGCTTTGGTTCATCAGCACATGAATAAATGATTACTTAGGCAGCTATACTTTGGTCTAATTTTTGAAAGGAGGTTGTGGGCAGCCCATGTGATCTCAGGTTTTCCAGCTTTAGCAGCAATAGTCAACCTTGTGCATTTAGCTGAGCCCACAGACATTTGCAAGACCACAGGTTTCAGACCTAAAAGAGTTGGTGTGCTTATGGAAACAGCCTTTCCCCTATGCAGAGAAAAGTTGAGAGAAAGTTAAGGTCATTAGTGTGAGTTTTTTTTAGAATAATAGAATCTCACAACGCAGGACAGGGCTATTCAGCCCATCTGAAGGAGCTAGTCAGTGAACTTCATTATCCTACTCATTACCTCTTAAAACTTAGTTTGCAAATATATATCCACTACCTATTATCTTCATTAACATTGGAGACACTATAATCTTAAATTTATGCTTTTGAGTTGCCAGTTTATCAGTGAGAAGATTTCCCTAATAACCTGATCAGAACTTTCAGTTCTTTGAACATTTAGCCAAATTGAGCATTAGTGTTACAAGTACAAAACTCATCTCCAAACTCCATGGTCTGGGCCTTGGCTCCTCCTTCTGCCACTGGATCCTAAACTTCCTAACTCACAGACCAAAATCAGTAAGGATAGTCAACACACCTTCTCCACGATCATCCTCAACACCAGTGCCCCAAAAGTCTGTGTTCCCAGCCCCCTACTATACTCCTTATACACCTATGATTGTGTGGCCAAATTCCCCTCCAATTTGGTTTTCAAGTTTACTGACATCACTGTAGTGAGTCAGACCTCCAACAATGACGAACCACAAATGAGAGAGAATCTGATGAACTGGTGTGACAATAATCTCTCCCTCTGTCAGAAAAACAGAGGAGATTGTCATCGACTTCAGGAAGCATAAAGGGCAACATGCCCCTGTCCACATCAACAGGGACGAAGTAGAAACGGTTGAAAGTTTCATATTTTTACGTGTCCAGATCCCCAACAACCTGTCCTGGTCCTCCCATGCCGACACTATACTTAAAGCCCACCAATGTTTCTACTTTCTCAGAAGACTAAGGAAATTTAACATGTCAGCTACGACTCACCAACTTTTACAGATGCACTATAGAAAGCATCCTTTCTAGTTGCATCACAGCTTGGTATGGCTCCTGCTTTGCCCAAGGCGCAAGAAACTATAAGAGGGGCCTGGACATTCTCTCTTCCACCTTCTTCCTTCGGGAAAAAGGTATAAAAGTCTGAGGTCACATACCAACCGACTCAAGAACCACTTCTTCCTTGCTGCCATCAGACTTCTGAATGGACCTACCTTGGTGGGTGGGTTTCTTAATTATGCTGGCTACTTTGTTGAGGCAATGGGAAGCGCAGACAGAATCAATAGATGGGAGGCTGGTTTGCGTAAAGGATTGGGCGACATTCATGACTTTTTGTAGTTTCTAGCAGTCTTCGGCAGATTAGAATCCATACCAAGCTGTGATATAACCAGAAAGAATGCTTTCTACGGTGCATCTGTAAAAGTTGGTGAGGGTCGTAGCTGACATGCCAAATTTTCTTAGTCTTCTGAGAAAGTAGAGGCATTGGTGGGCTTTCGTTAACTATAGTGTTGGCATGGGAGGACCAGGACAGGTTGTTGGAGATCTGGCCACCTAAATAATGAAGCTTTCTACTTCGTCCCTGTTGATGTAGACAGGGGTACGTTCTCCTTTATGCTTCCTGAACTCGGTGACAATCTCCTTCGTTTTGTTGACACTGAGGGAGAGATTATTGTCACACCAGTTCACCAGGTTCTCTATCGCATTCCTGTACTATGTCTCATCATTGTTTGAGGTCCAACCCACTATGGTGCTGTCATCAGCAAACTTGAAAAATCGAATTGGAGGGGAATTTAATTACACAGTCATAGGTGCATAAGGAGTATGCGGGTGACACGAAGATTGGCGGAGTTTCTGATAGCTCCGAGGATTGTCAGATGATGCAACAGAATTTAGATAGATTGGAGACTTGGGCACAGAAACGGCAGACAGGGTTTAATCTGGACAAATGTAAGGTGCTGCATTTTGTAGGATTAAATTCAGGCATGAATTATACTCTAAATGGCAGAACGCTTAGGAACATTAACATACAGAGGGATACAAGTCCACAGTTTCCTAAAAGTGGCAACATAGGTGACCAAGGTGATTAAGAAGGCATATGGCATGCTTGCCTTCATCAGCCAGGGCATCGAGTACAGGAATTGGGAAATCATGTTGCAGCTATATAATACTTTGGTTAGGCTGCATTTAGAGTATTGTGTGCAGTTCTGGTCAACACATTATCATAAGGATGTGGAAGCTTTGGAGAGAGTTCAATGAAGGTTAACTACAGTGTTATCTGGTCTTGAGGGTGTCGGCTATGAGGTGGTTGAATAAATTCAGGTTGTTTTCACTAGAAAAACAGAAGCTGAGGGGAGGCCTAATAGAGCGAACAAATAAAAGGATGGAATCTATGATTTGGTAGTTTGTACATGGGCTATAGAAGGAGATTAATGGTATCTATTGGTCAAGTATACATGGGCTATGGATGGAGTGAGCTGGGTGGATTGCTTCCTCTATTGCAAGAAGAGCGCTTTATAAAACATACACTATACAGAGTACCTCAGTTACAAACAGAGTCCGGGGATCAACGATATCCAGGAAATGTCGGAGCCGTCCATGAAAAGTAGACTGAGGAAAAGAAGCATAAATCAAAATTATTCATTTAAAATTGAAGAGATAACCCACAAATGTGGAAAATGTGAAGTAAATGTACAATAAGTTTGTCAGCATTAAAAAAAACCTTAGGTAAGTGTTGCTTTGAAAATCTCCCAAAGGACTAGATTTCAATGTAATTCAGTTAGCATTTCACAAACATTCAGCATTCTGAAACACCAATTTGCATTTATATAATGCAGAAATGTCCCAGGGCAAAATAATGTCAAGCAACAGTTCAAGAGATGATTGAAAACGTGGCGAGGAAGATAGGAGTCTTTTAGACGAGAAGGGACACAGCAAAACTCAACATTTGCAGCATTCCAGAGAATAAGGTTGTGATAGCTGAAGGCTACCCCTTCAATGGTGGAATCGGTAGCCAGTGGGGCACATTATCCATAAAGCCTAAAAACAGAGGACAAGAACCACAAACTGGAGGAATTTACAAAGCTAAAGTCAGCAATGCCAGGGTGGAATTTCAAAATGAGACTTAGCACCAATGATTGGTCATCAATGGAGGTGCACAAGGATGAAGTAGCGTTACGAGGTTTATAGAATGGGACAGAGCAGAGATTGAGAAAATAGTGTCTACGTATGTTGGACAATGGAATCCTGATTAGTCTTAAAGTGCCAAAATTTATGAACTATGGTTCCAAAAGGCTTAACATGAGAAATAGAACTGGGTGATAATCTTGTGGATTTGAGATTGTACAAAGCATTCATAGAACTGCTCAATCTTTTTTTTGTCATAGAATCCATCATAGAATCCCAACAGTGCAGAAGGAATTATTCAGCCCATCAAATCTACACCAATTCTCCAACAGAGCATCTTTCCCAGGCCCATACTTTATCCCCATAACCCCATGCATTTACCCTGTTAATCTCCTAATCTACATATCTTTGGACACAAAGGGGCAATTTAGCAGGGCCAATGCACCTAACCAGCATAATTTAATCAGAGCACCAGGAGAAAACCTATACAGACAATGGGAAAACACGTAAACTTCAACAGTAACTCAAGACTGGAATTGAATCTCGGTTCCTGGTGCTGTGAGGCAGTAGTGCTAACCACTATTATTATTTGTTCAAGAAATGTGATTAGGTCAGCATTTATTGTCCATTCCTGTATGCCCTCGAGAAGGTGGCGATGACCTTCCTTCTTGAAATATTGCAATCCATGTGGTGTAGGTACATGAGGGGGTTAGCATATGAAGAGAGATTGAATAGATTGGGTCTGTACTCGTTAGAGTTTAGAAGGCTGAGGGGGATCTTATAGAGACATATAAGATAATGAAGGGGCTAGATAGGGTAGAGGTAGAGAGATTCTTCCCGCTTAGAAAGGATAGCAGAACTAGAGGGCATAGCCTCAAAATAAGGCGGGGGGGGGTCAGTTTAGATCAGAGTTGAGGAGGGACTTCTTCACTCAAAGGGTTGGGAGTCTCTGGAATTCTCTGCCCATTGAAGTGGTGGAGGCTACCTCGCTGAATATATTTAAGTCACAGGTAGATAGGTTTCTGATAGACAGGGGAATTAAGGGTTATGGGGAGAAAGCAGGAAAGTGGAACTGATCCACTTCAGATCAGCCACCATCTTGTTGAATGGCAGGGCAGGCTCAAAGGGCTAGATGGCCTACTCCTGCTCCTATTTCTTATGTTCTTATGAAGTTCAAGCATTTTAAAACCGTAAGATACAGGGAGCAGAATTGGACCATTCAGCCAATCGAGTCTGCTCCACCATTGAATCATGGCTGATGTTTCTCAACCCCAATCTCCCACCTTTTCCTTGTAATTTTTGATCCCCTTACAAATCAAGGACCTATCACTGTCTTAAATACACTCAATAATGTAGCATCCACAGCCTCCTGTGGCAATGAATTGCACAGATTCACCAGCTGCTGGCTGAAGAAATTTGACCCAACCACAGTCAATTTTAGCTGATGAATGGTAATATAGTTCCACATATGCACTGGTAATATTGTTTCAAATCTGGATGGTGAGTAGCTTGGAGTGGGTATTTTTCCCATGTATCTGCTGTCCTTGACTTTCTATATGAGATGGATAGACACTAATACTTGCATTTAAAAGCACCTTTAATGTAGTGAAGTGTGCCAAGAAGCTTCACAGGTGCATAATTGCACAAAGTTTGACACAAAAAAAATAACAGGGCAATGATGAAAAGCTTGGTGAAAAGTTTTAAAGTTTACTTATTAGTAATGCTTACATTAACACTGCAATGAAGTTACTGTGAAATTCCCCTCGTCGCCACAGTCCGGCACCTGTTCGGATACACTGAAGGAGAGTTCTGCACGGCCAATCCACCTAACCAGCATGTCTCTCAGAATGTGGGAGGAAACCTGAGCACCTGGAGGAAACCCACACAGACACAGGGAGAACGTACAAACTCCACAGAGACAGTGACCCAAGCTGAGAATCAAACTCAGGTCGCTGGTGCTGTGAAGCAGCAGTGCTAACCATTGTGCTACCGTGCCACCCACAGGTGTAAGTTTAAAAAAAGCTAAAGGAACCTAAAGAACCTAAAAAGGAGGAAAGAGAATCAGAGAGATTTTGCTTCAGGCCTAGATATTTGTAAGCATAGCCACCAATGGTTTAATAACAATTTATCATTATATAGCACCCTTAAGGGAATAAAACATTCAAAGACATTTTGTAAATATTATCAAACTAAAGTTTGACACAGAGCTACAGAAGATGATATTAAGCTAAACAATCCAAAAATGTTAAACCAAATTGGCTGGCAAAGTGTAGTGACAAATTCCATTCCCTGCATAGGGCCAGTGGATTTTTTAAAAAAAACAAAGCACACATTCCTTACATTTTGTGACCATCTCTTTTCTGTCAGAGTTCTCATTTACAGCAGTGATTGGCTAGGCATATTGGACTAGGTCACATTTATTCCAAAAACGTTAACACCACAAAGTGACTTATTTCTTAAATTAGTTATCCCTTTGTTTCAATAATTATCTTTAAGTCTAAGTGCTTTGGCCTTAGTAAGGTCACATTTATGCTTCTAACTTGTTATAACCAACTGTACCGCTGAGTGGCTGGGATTGCTAGGCTACTTTTGCTGCATTAAGAGTTTAATACATCTGCAGACTGGATTGACTACACAGTCAGGCCAGATAGGGTTGGCAAGTCTCCTTCTGTATGGAACTTCAATGATCATTTGTTTTATTGTTGCACAACAATCACTACATTTTGGACGTGCCCCAAGAGTGCTTTAGGCTGTCCCAAGATGGTAAAGGGACTGTAAGACTGCAGATCCTTCTTTCGATTTGTTATGGTACTAACTACAAATGACAGAATTTACTACATTCAACTTCATACTTTGGCATGTTGAAATTTGAACCCAGTTTCTAGTTTTGAAACACAACCATTGAACTACTAAAGTATACTTTCTAATCACATCCTCCAAATCCTCTCATGGTCCTCCTTCACAACTATATGGTTAAAAAGATTGCATTTTGTTCATGCCCTTGCATTTTTCCAAGCTTTTGCTCTTTAGCCTCTTCATTAATTATTATTTCAATACTTGTGACTACAGCTGTTGTAGCTCTTTGCACCTTTCCAATGATTCACTGTGAGCAAAGTTGAAGCATAGTAGAAATACCATTTTTCAACGAGGAAGACTGGACAATATACTATAAAGTTCCCCTCTAAGTCACTCACCATCCTGACTTGGAAATCTATTGCCATTCCTTCACTGTCGTTGAGTCAAAATCCTGGAACTCTCTCCCTAACAGCACACTAGGTGTACCTATTCAAACAGATTGCAACAGCTCATGAAGGCAGCTTACCACCACCATAAGGACAATGAGGGGTGGGTAATAAATGCTGGCCTAGCCAATGATGCCCATATCCTTTGAATTACTTTTTTAAAAATGTAATCTGAAGCATCTTCATGGTGACAGTCTTGGCTCAGCAGGCAGCAGTCTCATGTTGACATCAAAATGCTATAAGCTCAAGCCCCACTCCAGAGCACATAGTCTGTTTGCAACATTGGCACAATACTTGACCCTGAGGAGTTTCTGACCACATATTCACAACATCAACAAGACCACCTATTTCACCTCTCTAATGTCACTCAAATTCACCTTGTCTCTCCATGGCCTTTCCCACATCTCTGGTTTCTTTTAGTCTCTCCATGATATCTGTGCTCTACTAAATCTGGCCTCCTGTGCATTTCCAGTTATTATTTCTCCATCATTGGTAGCCATGCCTTCAGTTGTCTTGGCTCCAAACCCTGGAATTCCATCTCTAAATGTCTCGACCTCACTTTCCATCTTAAGATGCTCCTTAAAACCTATGTCTTTGACCTACCTTTGGTCATCTAGCATCTTTTTACATGCTTCAGTATCACATTTTGCTTTGTGAAATGCTGTGGGATGTTTCGTTATATTAACATAGATTCAACATTTTAATGCCAGGATTCAGAAACTGGTGTTATGAAATTTGGCTCTGATTTTTTAGTTGAAATAAACTTTAAAGATTTAAGGAGTTTTTGCATTTCTACAGTGACACTGATAACCTTTACAACCAATGAAGTTTTTTGAAACACAGCTAACTGTTGCACGATAGGAAATAGAGCAGCCATTCTGGGGAGAGCGAGATCCTATAAGCTTCCACCATCTGCTTCAGTATGTTGACTGGCAGATAAATGGTAGCCAAAACACTGAAGTCCTGAAGGATGGAGCATGAACATACAAAATGGATTCAGAGCACAGGGCCAAAGGTGCATATACAGGCTCTATATTTGCTGCATAAGGACAGCAGAGCAGACTCCTTCTTTCTGTCCCATACTTTGCTTTTTTTAAAGAAAAGTATCCTTGTTAGGATATGGGTGCCACTGGCTAGGCCAGCAGCCATTGTTTATACCCAGTTGCCCTGGAGAAAGTGGTGGTGAGCCATTTCCTTGAACAGCTGCAGTCCACACAGTGTAGGTACATCCACAATGCTGTTAGAGACGGTGTTACAAGATTTTGATCTAGCAACAGTACATTGCAATGAACAACCATATACTGCAAGTCAGAATGGTGAGCGACTGTGGAAGGGAACTCAGTCAATATTCTCAAGTATCTATTTTCCTTGTTCTTCTAGATGGTTGTGGAAGGTGCAGCCTAAGGAGTTGCTGCAATGCATCTTGTGGAAGGTACACACTGCTGTCACTGGGAGTGAATGTTTGTGGAAGCACTGCCAATCAAGAGGGCTACTTTGTCTTGATACTGATGCAACAGGTGCATCAAGCAATCAAGATGACTAATGGTATATTAGCCTTTATTGTAAGAGAACTTGAATACAGGAGCAGAGAAGTCTTGCTTCGATAGAGGCTCGGCAATGGTTAGATCCTCTCTCTTGTCAGAGGTGGACATTGCCTGACATTTCTGTGGTAAGTTGATCAGCCCAAGTGGCACTTCTGCCTCACAGCACCAGGGACCTGTGTTCAATTCTGGGTCACTGTCTGTGCAGAGTATGCACATTCTCCCTGTGTGTTTCCTCCTACAGACCGAAAAGACGTGCTGGTTAGGTGCATTGGCTATGCTAAATTCAACCTCAGTGTACCCGAACAGGCACCAGAGTGTGGCAACTAGGGATTTCCACAGTAACTTCATTACAGTGTTAATGTAAGCCTACTTATTACACTAATAAATAAAAACTTGTTTAAAAATTCAAAAAAGAAATGAGTCCAAAGATGAGTAAGTTAGGGCATTAAATGTGCAGAGTTACAGGGATAAAAACAAATTACTGCAGATACTGAAATCCGAAACCAAAAGAGAAAATGCTGTAAAATCTCAGCAGATCTGGCAGCATTTGTAAGGAGAGAGAAGAGCTGATGTTTGGAGTCCAGATGACCCTTTGACAAAGCTCTGAGACTGTTACTAAATAAACCTGTCGGACTTTAATCTGGTATTGTGAGACTTCTTACTGCTCCTTCAAAGGAGGGATAGCATAAAGGGGCGGCCAACTCTTTCAGAGGGTCAGTGCAGACTCGATGGGCCGGATGGCTTCTTCCTTCATTGTGGGGAGTCTCAGGCTCTGAGCTGAGTTTGCCCTGCACCTTTAAAGGGGGAAAAAAAACGCCACACACACGAATCGACACGCCACTTTAATGATGGACAAGCGGAGCAGCCAATGGTGAGCTCCGCACGGAAGAGGGCCGGTCTTGCTGGGTGGCCCCCTCGCCCAATCGGAGCGGAGAGAAAAAGAGGGCGTGTCTTGGCACGGCGGTTGTGATTTGAACAGCGGTCGCGTGGCCCTGGCCTCGCGCTCTGCGGAGGGGAGTCAGACAGACGGACAGGGAGAGAGAGAAAGAGAGACGCCAAACATCTGGCAGCTTTACCTGATCGAAGCGCGGCTTTCCCAGCTCGAACGGAGGGTAATCCCCCCCTGAGGCTGCCATTCCAACAGGTAACTCCGCGCTTCAAATAATTAATCTTTAAATAGTGTTGCCGGCTCCTCCCAGTTTGAAGGCGGCCGGAGCCCAACCCTCTTTTCCCCAAGCGGGGGCGGGGCCGGGCAAGGTACACACCGGAAGTTGTAGGCGGGGTGAAGGGCGGCGGGACTACATTTACCGTCGTGCTCGAGGCTGGAAAGGTAAACGGGTTTGTGCGCAAGCGCAGAATCTTAAAGTTCCAAATTACTTGGAGGAACCCCCTGTATCTTCCTGAAACCCGGAACAAGGCACAGTGGACTCATTCCCATAAAATGAAGAATTGTTGCTCGAAAAAATAAAGCTGGAGTTAGGGGTCCACTCATCTGATGAAGAGGCAATGCTCCGAAAGCTCATGATTCCAAATAAACGTGTTGGACTTTAACCTGGTGTTGTGAGACTTCTTACTGTGCCCACCCCAGTCCAATGCCAGCACCTCCACATCATGGCTACTGAAAGAAAATAGAGCTAAAAGTTTTGCTTTTTTTTTAAAGTTTATTTATTAGCCCCATAAGCAGGCTTACATTAATACTGCATTGAAGTTACTGTGAAATCCCTTCGTTGCCACACTCTAGGTACACTGAGAAGGAATTTATAATATCCAATGCACCCAACCTGCATATCTTTCATACTGGAGGAAACTGGAGCACCTGGAGGAAACCCATGTAGACATAGGGAGAACATGCAGACTCCACACAGACAGTGACCCAAACTGGGGATTGAACCTGAGTCTCTGGCATTGTGAGATAACAGTTCCAGCCACTGTGCCACCCTACCACCCATGGTCTGGATGAGTTTGAATGAGCCTTTGTTAAAGCTCAAATTGTTGGTCAACCTGGGGTGTCCAGCTAGCTTGGATTTATGGGGACTGTAATAGAATTCAGCATCCCACTCCAGTCAGGGGCTTCCCAGACCATTATTTGCCCTTGATTTTGGTCATTGGATTTATTCAGTAAATTTTTGAGAGGGTGATGGGTAGTTGCCGAGGCTTAGAACATAGAACATTACAGCGCAGAACAGGCCCTTCGGCCCACCATGTTGCGCCGACCAGTTTAAAAAAAAACAACAATGACCCACTAACCTAAACCAATCCCTTTTCGTCCATAAACCTGTCCACAGACCTCTTAAACGCCCCCAAACTAGGCGCATTTACAACTGCAGCAGGCAGGGCATTCCAATCCCTCACCACCCTCTGGGTAAAGAACCTACCCCTGACATCCGTCCTATAACTACCCCCCCTTAGTTTAAAGCCATGCCCCCTCGTGCTAGATTTTTCCATCAGAGGAAAAAGGCTATCACTATCCACCCTATCTAAACCTCTAATCACCTTATATGTTTCAATAAGATCCCCTCTTAGCCGCCTTCTTTCCAGCGAAAACAACCCCAAATCCCTCAGCCTCTCCTCATAGGATCTCCCCTCCATACCAGGCAACATCCTGGTAAACCTCCTCTGCACCCTCTCCAAAGCCTCCACATCCATCCTGTAATGTGGGGACCAGAACTGCACACAATACTCCAAGTGCGGCCGCACCAGAGTTGTGTACAGTTGCAACATAACGCTACGACTCCTAAATTCAATCCCTCTACCAATAAACGCCAAGACACTGTATGCCTTCTTAACAACCTTATCTACTTGATTCCCAACTTTCAGGGATCTATGTACACATACACCTAGATCCCTCTGCTCCTCCACACTATTCAAAGTCTTCCCGTTAGCCCTATACTCAACACATCTGTTATTCCTACCAAAGTGAATTACCTCACATTTCTCTGCATTAAACTCCATCCGCCACCTCTCGGCCCAGCTCTGCAACCTGTCTAAGTCTTCCTGCAAACTATGACACCCTTCCTCACTATCTACCACACCTCCGACTTTGGTGTCATCAGCAAATTTACTAATCCACCCAACTATACCCTCATCCAGATCATTAATAAAAATCACAAACAGCAGTGGCCCCAACACAGATCCCTGAGGCACACCACTCGTAACCGAACTCCATGATGAATATTTACCGTCAACCACTACCCTCTGTCTCCTATCCGCTAGCCAATTCCTAATCCAGTTCCCTAGATCACCCCCAATCCCATACATCTGCATTTTGTGCAGAAGCCTACCATGGTGAACCTTATCAAACGCCTTACTAAAATCCATATACACCACGTCCACTGCCTTACCCCCATCCACCTCTTTGGTCACTTTCTCAAAAAACTCAATAAGGTTAGTAAGGCACGACCTACCTGCCACAAAACCATGCTGACTATCTCCAATCAACTCATTACTCTCCAAATAACTATAAATCCTATCCCTAATAATTTTTTCCAAAACCTTGCCCACAACAGAAGTGAGACTCACCGGTCTATAATTCCCGGGGAAGTCTCTGTTCCCCTTCTTAAACAATGGGACAACATTCGCTAACCTCCAATCATCTGGTACTATACCAGAGGCCAACGACGACCTGAAGATCAGAGCCAGAGGCTCTGCAATCACTTCTCTTGCCTCCCAGAGAATCCTGGGGTAAATCCCATCCGGACCAGGGGACTTATCTATTTTCAGATCCTCCAGAATATCCAGCACATCCTCCTTATCAACTGTAACACTGTCAATTCTACTCCCCTGCAACCCAGTGTCCTCCTCAGCTATATCCATGTCCCCCTGCGTGAACACCGAAGAGAAATATTGGTTCAATGCTTCACCAATCTCCTCCGGTTCCACACATAACTTCCCTCTGCCGTCTATAACTGGCCCTAACCTTGCCCTAACCAACCTTCTGTTCTTGACATACCTATAGAACGCCTTAGGATTCTCCTTAACCCTATCAGCCAAAGTCTTCTCATGTCCTCTTTTAGCCCTTCTTAGCTCGCTCTTCAACTCCCTCCTAGCCAATCTAAAGCTCTGTAGTGGTCAGGCTTATTGGGGTCAGGCAGGAACGTGGAGTTGAAATTGCAACATCTATGACTAATCATATCAGCCAAGATCTTATTGGTTGGCTTAATTGGCCGAATGTCCTCCCATGCTTCTTTTGTGACTGAGCCCAGAGTCATCCACTGGGAAGTACTGGTACTGCCCTCTGTGAATTGCATGGCTCTGGCAAGTGGATAGTTTGGGGTGGAAGAGTTCCAGGCTAATGTTTATAATGGACTCATGGCCAACTCCCTGACCTGAACTGGTCAGTATATATGCCCTGAGGTTGGGAAAGATGAGGTCCAAGGCAGATCAGAGGGATAGGAAAATAACGCTCATCAATTTTCCCTCCATAGCCTTGTCAGCCCCACTACTCCCTATGGCACTGTCAACCCCAACTAATAGTTTGGCCATCAATGATAAAGTGATTTAAAATTAGGAATGCACAGAACACCTGAATTGGAGGAGAACAGAGATTTTGGAAGGTTACTGCACTAAAGATTACAGATATAGGCATGGATAAGGCCATGGACTTGAAAATAAGTATGAGATTGTTAAAATCAAGAAGAAATTAGATATAGGGGCAAATGAAGTAAGGGATATGGGGGAAAGGGGATCAGGATATTCAGGGTTCAGCCATGATCAAAATGAATGGCGGAGCAGACTCAAAAGGCTGAGTGGCCTACTCCTGCTTCTGTGTTTTTATCAAGACATCATTTGACTGGGAGCCAGTCTACAATAGCAAGACAATGGGTGGGGAGCAGGAGTTAAATACACAGCAAGTCAAGGCACATTACCTTTTGAGCACATAAATATAATTAAGTTTGAGAAGATTGAATAATACACAAATGCAATCTTGTCACCAACAAGCTGTGGATTTCCAGCACATTTTACAATTGCTAAATTTCATTAAAGAGAAAGTAATGATGTATAAAAACTTTTCCAGTAATTGAAGGGATGAGAATTCATTTTGGCAGAATTCCAACTTTTTGATTGCAGAATCCTGACCTTTGAAATTTTTTTCCAAGCACATTCTCTCTGTAGTGCTTTAGAACATAGAACAGTACAGGCCCTCCGGCCCTCGATGTTGTGCCGAGCTATGTCCGAACCCAAGATCAAGCTATCCCACTCCCTATCATTCTAGGAGGTTCACTAGGCTGATACTGGAGATGAGGGAGTTGGACTATGAAGAGAGACTAAATAGACTGGGTCTGTACTCGTTGGAGTTTAGAAGGATGAGGGGGGATCTTATAAGAGACGTATAAAATAATGAAAGGGATGGATAGGGTAGAGGTAGAGAGGTTCTTCCTGCTTAGAAAGGATAGCAGGACTAGAGGGCACAGCTTCAAGATGGGGAGGGGGGGGAGCAGTTTAGATTGGAGTTGAGGAGGAACTTCTTCACTCAAAGGGTGGTGAATCTCTGGAATTCTCTGCCCGTTGAAGTGATGGAGGCTACCTCGTTAAATATACTTAAGTCACGGGTAGATAGGTTTTTGACAGACAAGGGAATTAAGGGTTATGGGGAGAGAGCGGGAAAGTGGAACTGATCCACTTCAGATCAGCCATGATCTTATTGAATGGCGGGGCAGGCTCGAAGGGCTAGATGGCCTATTCCTGCTCCTATTTCTTATGTTCTTATGTATTCTGGTGTGCTCCAGGTGCCTATCCAATAACCATTTGAAAGTTCCTAAAGCGTCCGACTCCACTATCACAGCAGGCAGTGCATTCCACATCCCAACCACTCTCTGAGTAAAGGATCTACCTCGGACATCCGTCTTATATCTCCCACCATGAACCTTATAGTTAAGCCCCCTAGTAACAGCTACATCCACCTGAGGAAATAGTCCCTGCACATCCATTCTAACCATCCCTCTCATTATCTTATTAACCTCTATTAAGTCACCTCTCATCCTCCTCCGCTCTAAAGAGAAAAGCCCCAGCTCCCTCAACCTTTCCTCATAAGACCTACCCTCTAAACCAGGCAGCATCCTGGTAAATCTCCTCTGCACTTTCTCCAATGCTCCCACATCCTTTTAGTGAAGTGACCAGAACTGCGCACAATGACTGAGGTAAACACAGTTGCTTCGCTTACCTTTATATTTTAAATGCACTTTTGGTTTATGTATTGTTACTGAGCCTGCTCAGTTCTTTTTAAAAACAAACTGGCATTTCACTCATCGACCTTCAATTATAGAATCCCTACAGTACAGGAGCCCATTCAGCCCATCAAGCCTGCACTGCCAATAATTCCACCCAGTCCTTACCCCATAACTCCATCTATTTGCCCTGCTAATCTCTCTGACACTAAGAAACAATGCACCTAATCTGCACAATTTTGGACTGTGGAAGGAAACCACAGCACATGAAGAATGCAAACTCCACACAGCCAGATGCCCCAAGGCTGGAATTGAACCTGAGTCCCTGTCACTGTGAGGCAGCCGTACCAGCCACTAAGCTGCCCTGATTGCTGCTTCTATCTGGCTTGCCACTTCCTTCCACTGAACCACCTACTTACCCACCTCCCTCTTCTCACCTTTTGGCTTGCCCACTTCCATTAACTTGCCCCTCAACATGATTTTGCTCTGATTTGATTTATTATTGTCACATATTAACATACAGTGAAACATATTGTTCCTTGTTATACATACAAAACATACTGTTCATAGAGAAGGAAACGCGAGAGTGCAAAATGTAATGTTACAGTTATAGCTAGTGTGTAGAGAAAAAAATAACTTAATGCAAAGTAAGTCCATTCAAAACTCTGACAGCAGCAGGGAAGAAGCTGTTCTTGAGTCAGTTAGTACGTGACCTCAGACTTTTGTATTTTTTCCCGAAGGAAGAAGGTGGAAGAGAGAATGTCCGGGGTGTGTGGCATCCTTAATTGTGCTGGCTGCTTTGCCAAGGCAGTGGGAAGTGTACATAGAACATAGAACACTACAGCACAAACAGGCCCTTCGGCCCACGAGTTGCGCCGATCACATCAACACCTATCTATAACCCCCAATCCCATAAAACCCCATATACTCATCCAGAAGTCTTTTAAAAGACCCCAGCGAGTTCGCCTCCACCACCACTGACGGCAGCCGATTCCATTCACTCACCACCCTCTGAGTGAAAAACTTACCCCTAACATCACTTCTGTACTTTCCTCCCCGCACCTTAAATCTGTGTCCTCTCGTAGCGACCATTTCAACCCGGGGAAATAGCCTCTGAGAATCCACCCTATCCATTCCTCTCAACATTTTGTAAACCTCTATCAGGTCGCCTCTCAACCTTCGTCTCTCCAGGGAAAAGAGACCCAGCTCCCTCAACCTAACTTCATAAGGCATGCCTCCCAGTCCAGGCAACATCCTTGTAAATCTCCTCTGTACCCTTTCAATAGCTTCTACGTTTTTCCTATAGTGAGGCGACCAGAACTGCACACAGTACTCCAAATGAGGCCTGACAAGGGTCTTATAAAGTTGCAGCATTACCTCCCAACTCCTAAACTCAATCCCTCGATTAATGAAGGCCAGTACACCATACGCCTTCTTGACCACCTCTTCCACCTGCGAGGCCGATTTAAGAGTCCTGTGGACCCGGACCCCAAGATCCTTCTGCTCTTCAACACTACTAAGACTCCTGCCCTTGATAGTGTACTCGTTCATCCCGTTGGTTCTGCCAAAATGGACGACTACACATTTATCCGCGTTGAAGTCCATCTGCCACTTCTCTGCCCAGTCCTGCATCCTATTTATGTCCTGCTGCAACTTTTGACATCCTTCCAGACCATCCACAACACCACCGACCTTCGTGTTATCAGCAAACTTACTTACCTATCCCTCCACTTCCTCATCCAGGTCATTTATGAAAATGACAAACAGCAAGGGTCCTAGAACAGATCCCTGGGGCACTCCACTGGTGACTGACCTCCATTCAGAAAAAGACCCATCCACAACCAAGTGTAGACAGAGTCAATGGGTGGAAGGCTGGTTTGCTAGGTAGAGTGGGCTACATTCACGACCTTTTTGTAGTTCTTTGCGGCCTTGGGCAGAGCAGAAGCTTACAACCAGAAAGAATGCTTTCTATGGTGTATCTGTAAAATTGGTGAGAGTCGTAGCTGACATGCCAAATTTCCTTAGTCTTCTGAGAAAGTAGAGGTGTTTGTGGGCTTTCTTAACTAGAATGTTGGCAAGGGGGGGTGTGATCTGGACACCTAAACACTTAAAGTTCTCGACCCTTTCTACTTCATCCTCATTGATGTAGACAGTGGCATGTTCTCCTTTACGCTTCCTGAAGTTAATGCCAATCTTCGTTTTGTTGACATTGAGGGAGAGATTATTGTTGCCTCACCAGATTCTCTATCTCATTCCTGTACTCTGTCTCTTCATTGTTTCAGATCCGAACCACTACGGTGGTGTCATTAGCAAACTTGAAAATCAAATTGGAGGGGAATTTGGCCACACAGTCATGGATGTATAAGGAGTATAGTAGGGAGCTGGGAACACTATCTTGTGGGGTACCGGTATTTAGGATGATCATGGAGAAGGTGTTGTTGCCCATCCTCACTTATTGTGGTTTATGAGTTAGGAAGTTCAGGATCCAGTCGCAGAGGGAGTTGCCAAGACCCAGGTCATGGAGTTTGGAGATGAGTTTCGTTGGAATAGTAGTGTTGAAGGCTGAGTTGTGGTCAATAAATAGGAGTCTAACATAGGTGTCCTTGTTACCCAGGTGTTCCAGGGTTGAATGCAGGGTCAGACAGATGGCATCTGCTGTGGACCTGTTGCAGAAGTAGGCAAACTAGTGGATCCAGGTCGTCAGGAGGCTGGAATTGATTCGTGCCATGACTAACCTTTGGAAGCGGTTTGTAATGATGGATGTCAGAGCTACCAGTTGATAATAATTAAGGCACGCTGCTTGGCTTTTCTTAGGTACTGGGATGATGGTTGTCGTCTTGAAGCCTCAGATTGTTGTAAAAGGAGGTTGAAGATGTCATTGAATACCTCCAACAGTTGATCTGCACAGGATTTGAGTGCACGTCCGGGTAGCCCATCCGGGCCAGTCACTTTCCGACCAAAGGGTTTAGGAGTGTTGGGGAGTAAAGTGGTGACTGGGAGGGTTAGAAGACATGATGTGGATGTGCTGGCGTTGGACTGGGGTAAACACAGTAAAAAGTCTGACAACACCAGGTTTTAGTCCAACCAATTTATTTGATAGTAAACTCACAAGCTTTCGAGGGGTCTCCCTCTTCGTCAGGTGAACGAATTCACCTGACGAAGAGGGAGACCCCTCAAAAGCTTGTGAGTTTACTATCAAATAAATCGGTTGGACTAAAACCTGGTGCTGTCAGACTTTTTACAGGTACCTAATATCAGTGCCCTCCTGGTTCTCAACCTCTCCACAAATAGGAAATATTTTTCCATATCTACTCTGTCCAAACCTCTCATGATTTTGAAAACCTTGATCATTGTATCATGAGGTTTAGGATGGTCATAGAAAAGGACAATGGGCCATCCAGAGTAAGCATTATTAACTAGGGAGAGCCAATTTCAATGGGCAAGAATGGTGCTGGGCTGAGTAGACTGGAATAAAAGGTTGGCGGGAAAAACTGGAGCAGGACAATGGGATACCTTCAAAAGAGAAATGGTTCGGGCATGCTCAGGTATATTTCTTAAAAGGGAAAGGTAAGACAAACCAATCCAGAGCCCCCTGAAAGAAAATTAGCTCCCTAAAGATAGAAATTAAGATACAAAGAGAAAGTGTGCTTAAGATAGGTGTCAGATAGAAAATACCATTGAGAGTGAGGTTGGATACAGAAGGTTCAGAAGGGAGATGAAAGCAAAGCGGGATTATGAAAAGGCTGGCAGCCAATATAAAGAGGAATCCCAAAGTCTTCTATCAGCAAATAAATAATTCAAAAAATTAGGACAGTTTAGAAACCAAAATGGAATTTACTCATGCAAGCGTATGAAATAGAAGCACAAGTAGGTCATTTGGCCCCTCGAGCTTGCTCTGCCATTCATTAAGATTGTGGCTGATCTGTTTCGAATTCCATATTTCCATCTATCCCAATGACATTTGATTCCCTTGCCTAACAATCTATCTACCTCCACCTTAAAAATACTCAATGACCCCACCTTCTGAGGCAAAGAGTTCCAAATTAACACGTCTTCTGAGAAAGAACAAAAATCCTCTTCCCTGTCCTAAATGGGACATTCTTAATTTTAAGAAGTGCACCCCAGTTCTTATGCTAAGTCTATGTCCACAACTTCATATTCCCATTTGCCGATCTGTGCTTGCAGACCAACCTTATTTACCATCCTTGGTGTGTTTACATACGTGCATTGTTAACTTGATTTTGACTGGATTGTATTCCTTCTTACTTTGGCTGCATCTAATACCTATTACTTAGTTTGGTGCTAACTGTGTCTCCTTTGCGCACCTTGTGTTTCATCTCTAATGTTGTCACCTGGGTCCTATCTTCCACCAAGTTAGTTTAAACTTCCCCAATAGCAGGAGCAAACAGTCTGCAAAAACGTGATTTTAAAAAAAATTAATTTAGGGGATGTGAGCTAGGCCAATATTTATTGTCCAATTCTAATTGCCCTTGGGAAGGTGGTAATGAACTGCCTTCTTGAACTGCTGCAGTTCAGGATTTTGACCCAGTGACAGTAATAGATTTTACTACTTCTAGTGTCACAAATAGGCTCACATTAACACTGCAATGAAGATACTGTGAAAATCCCCAAGTCTCCTTGATCATTGTATCATGAGGTTTAGGATGGTCATAGAAAAGGACAATGGGCCATCCAGAGTAACATTATTAACTAGGGAGAGCCAATTTCAATGGGCAAGAGTGGTGCTGGGCTCCAGCGTCTTTTTGGTAACAGGGAGAATTACTGCAATGTATGTCCAAGTCAGGATGGCTTGTGACTTGAAGGAGAACCTCCTGGTGGTGGTGTTCCCAGGTATCTGCTGTCCTGTGACATGCAGCTTGTCTGCCCTGACCCCTCTGATTATGGGGGATGAGTAAGGAGATGCTCTAAACAGAGGCAGTATGGAAAATGCAGATTTAATTATTTTAAAGTTTCAATGCTATAAACTATAGCTCTCATCAACCAGAAAACTACTTAAATGGTATTCTGCCGATAATTAAGGGCAGGAGAACTGAAAAAAATGAAATGTTAACTCTGTTTCTCTCCCCACAGATGCTGCCCGATCTATTGAGTATGCGTCAGATTTCTAGCATTGTAGTGTTTTGCTTTTGTGAAAGGGCATGAAAAGGCCTGTCAATTCAAAACTGTTGTTGTGTAGCTTCTTGACTCATCCCTACCCCTATGTGTAAGCTGGAACAAACTGCAACTCAATAACAGAAAACCTGTGTAATTGATAATGAATATATACCCTGTTCAACATCAGAATTTAATTCACTAAATAGGAACAAACTGGGAGCAAACTCTCCAGATTAAATTCTGCTCCTTGTTCTGACAGTCCTGAGTTTCATTTTTCACCCTTCACCTTCGGCCGTCAAAGTAGAGTGTGCATCTTTAACTCAAAGATCAAGACCATCAAAGGGCTGTCTTTCTACCTTCTTCCCCACCTTTAACACTTAGTGAAATATATCTCTTTGACCAACTTTATAAGTGACCATTATAATCCACCAGCAGGAAGCTGGGGAATACACCTTTTCACGCTTGTGAAGCAATGTAAGATATTTTAGACCTATGGAGTTAGAGCCTATTGTTGATATGATTGGTTAGGCCAGCATTTATTGCCCATCACTAACTGCACTTAACAGGGTAGTGTTGAGCTGACTTCTTGAACTGCTGCAGTCCCTGTGGTGTTGGTGTGTCCACTGTGCTGTCAGGGAGGGAGTTCCAGGATTTTGACCAAGCAACAGATAATGTTTCAGTGTTGAGGGCTACTATTGATATGAGATAAACTGATACAGGATGAGGTGCAGGAGGTGAAATTATGCATCAAAGGTGGCTAAGTTGATAGCATTCTTGCCTCTTAGCTAGAAGGTTGTAATTTCAATTTCTGCTTCAGGACTTGAATACAGAAATATCAAGACTGATGTGCTGTGTAACACTGTCAGGGATGCTGTGTTTTGGATGAAGCTTTAAACTGACACTTTGTCTACCTTTCTCAGATGAACTCAACAGGTCCCAAAGCACTAATTTGAAGGAGAGTTATCCCCAGTGGCCTGGCCAATATTTACCCCTTAAGCAGCATCACAAAAAACAATTATCTGCTCATCACGTTGCAGCTGGTGGGAACTTGCTGTGCACAAACTGGCTGCCGTGTTTCCTAAATTGCAATAGTAATTACGTTAAAAAGTATTGCATTAATTAGCTGTGAGCTGTTTTGAATGTCATATGATCATGATGAGTTCTATATAAGTGCAAATCTTTTTTCTTTGATAGAGATGTGCTAGCTACATTTAAACAAAGTAGAATTGGAGCAATGAGAGAATCATGCTAAGATGATGCAACCAAGCAGAACCAGGGTCAAATTCTGCAGATATCGGAAAGGATAAGAGAGATGGAAAAAGTGAGTGCAGCCTTGATGTTCGTCAGGGGACAGGAAAGCTTAGATTTAAAAAAAACTTTCCTACCGCTGCCCCTTGTGGTGGAGAATATTTTAAGCATCTAATCTTTGCTGTCCACCCTTCTTAGTTTGGTTCATATTTTAGGAACTTGGAACAAAGGAGATTAATATTTTTAGTTTTTGAAAGGATCAAATGTATGTTATTATGAACTAAATTGTACTGATCCAGAAATCTGTGTTCAGTGTTGGGTTAGCTGATCTTAGAGGAAATAGTGATGATAGTACTTCATCTTGGCATAGTGCCTTCGAGTATTATCCTCCTCATCATCCACTTAGGACAGATGATGCTGAAGATTGTTCAGAGGGACTAGTTACAATCTGAATCACAAGGAATGACCATTTGGGAGAGTCACTGAAGGTCCACTGGTAGCTGTGGACCAGGGTCCCACCAACTTTCAGTACCTTCAGGAGAGGTGGAAGGAAGGAAATGTCTAGTCAGTTTAATCCCAGTTGGCATATTACTCAAATTAAGTCACACAATTGTCACATAACATTAATATTGAAGTGCAATTTATTACCTTATGTATAGGTGGAATTTAATTCCTGTGTAGACTAACAGCAAAAAGGATCTGAGATGAAGGAATCTGTTATCGGTGCCAATGCATCGCCTGCCACCTAGTGCAGATTGTGCATGTTTACACAAGCAGCTGATTGTATCATTAACCAACAGCAACCATAGTAACATTCCTGCATGATAAAAGAAGTTGCATATATTACTCACACTTCTCACTACTCCTGTTCCTGCCATGGAAAAGTTGAAGGAAGTTCTTAATGCAACAGAAAATGGGAAAAAACGTTTGTGTAATAAGAGCTTCCCTCCCTCCCTTTTATTTATTATTTTAAGTTCTTTTTATAGAAAATAACTACTTACAGATTTCACATCTCACAGCTCTATTAAAGGGTAAATTGATAAATGCACTATCTACTATGCTACTCAACCACACCATATTGGGAAGGCTCAATTCCCATGTGTGTGGAGTTAGCTGATTAATAAAAGTGTCCTGGCAAAAGGATAAAATCAGTTAGTGCTTCATTCTATCTGGTCCACTTGCATGATGGCAGTGATCTGTTGCAACTGACTCTTTCACAATCAAAGTTTGCCAGCTTTCACCATCTAGTGTCACCTCCAAAGAAAGTTCCAATAAGTGAGATATAAGAGGACACTCATTGGCTCTGTAAAAATTGGTACTTTTCAGAATAGGATTGAATTAGCAGGCACAATGAGGCCATCTGGCAGAAAGGGTAGTTTTTTTTTTCTCTGATAAAACACATGAACAGTCACAAATAGTCAGGGATGGAAGTGAAACAAAGAAGAAGGATAATACTTCTGGCACCTTACGTGCCCTGTATACAAGTGTCCGATAGGTGTTAACAAATGACAGCCATTATGAGACAAACTAAAAAGATAATCTCAGTAAGGGGATGCGACACTTTGGGTACCAGACATTGGTCATTGGCTAGAGCTATTCAAACAAGCGATTGATATAGGGCAAACAACCAGCCCTTGTGTGTTAACAGATATTCAGGAGTTAAGAAAGCAGTCCTCACCAGTCAGAAGACAACTGGGAAAGAGCTTCCTAACACCTCAGCCAGTTGGGACAACAAAAAACAAAGAGAACAGAAGATGCTGCCTCCTTTCTGGAATCGGTAAACTGCTCTTACCTGTTATGCCTCGCATACTTTTTCTGCCATAGACAGGTTTATGTATCACATTTAAACCTTTGCTTCTGAATAAATCACTTTAAATCACTTGAGTTTGACCCATTTTTGGGTAATTGATGATTCCTGAACCTAAACCTCACATCTACAATACTGTATTTTAGCAATACAGAACATCTTAAAGAAAATTGAAAGGAATATGCAGAAATTAGATTCATTAGACAGATGCACTGGTCTGTTCAGATGCATGATTGCACTAAATGACTATATGGAGACAAATGGAGAGGGTCATTGTCTTCTGGGAGTCCTCTGACACTTTGTATATCAATAGTCCTCTTAATATGGTTTACAGCCTCCATCTCATTTGCAAAAACTTATAGCTCCATCCATCCTGGTTCTCTGTTCAACAGTTGAATGGCTTTAAGATGTTGACTGAGCTGGTATCTAGTGCAGTTCTCTCTCCGTTTCATTTGGTAGCAACATGAAAGAAGTTTCAATGGGAGGTACCCCAACATCATTCAGCAACTAAAAGGCTCTCGTAAAGGAGAACGATAGTGCCTGGCCTTCACTTAGCAAATGGCTATAGCAAAATTATTAGTTCTAAACGAGACTTCAGAGATGTAGCATTCCTGAGATTAGCCTTCCATGAAGACATAGACTTTATGGTCTCCATATAAAGATGAATTAAATGGTTCTAGGCCATGACCTAGAATGTATTGAACAAAGGAGTGGTTTGCAAGAGATACTGAGGTGGAGAAAGTGCTTCAAAGACAATCGATTTAAGAAAGTTCAGGTTCCACAAGAAGCATCGTTTCACGCATTGGTTATCCATAAGTTCAGTGCATAAACTGGGTTACACCTGTTCCAAAAGAAAAATGATAAACCATGTGGAGATCAAAGACTCATGCAAACTCTTCGCTTGTGCAGGGCATCTGCCCACAAGATCATCATATAAAGCTGGACAAATACTGCTGGGAGAATTGGACAAGGACGATGTTGAAGCAGCGGGCTGATGGGGTGTTGTGTGGGGCAGTTACGTTTGTTTATATGAATCTCTCTGCTTTCTTTGAGAATTGCATTTGTTGCAAGTTCCAGTGATTTCTTGTGTAATTCTGTGCCAATAATACTAGTAGAGCTTATCAACAACTTGCACCAGAGCTTCCTGACAGTTGTTATTCTTAATCTCCACCCATATTGTTTCTACTTCCCTATCTTCTGAGCCAAGATCCTTTTTTCACTACTGTCCTTATTTAATAGAAGGCTGTACCACCTCCATTCTGCTTGGGCTTTCAAAATACTATGTACCATGGAATAGGTACTATCCAATACGTAACCGTGGGCAGAATTTTGTGTCCTCCCTTCTGGAGGGTTTGATAGCACGGGATCATATAATCACAAGGGAGGCTTGCATTGGAGATTTCACTGCCTTCCCAACTCCACCCTGATTAAGTGACAGGAAGACCCATGAATCATAGAATCCATTCAGTGCAAAAGGAGGCCATTCAGCTCATCGAGTCTGTACCAACCACAATCGCATCCGAGCCCTATTCCCCTAACCCCTCATATTTACCCTGCTAATCCTCCTAACACTTAGATTAATTTAGCATAGCCAATCAACCTAACCTGCACATCTTTGGATTTTGAATAGTCTTCTTGCTCAACCTCAAATTGAGGCACTCATCCAATCCCCTCTTGTATCAACCTGGCAGTGGGCCTGAGGATTCATCATCATTCACTTGCACCTGGGTCATTCCTCGATGCATTGTTCCAGAAGCTGCTACTGCTTCCCCTGTGTAGTGCTGCTGGGTGCAGAAGAGCTGCAAGCCTCTAACTGGCCAGCAGCTCATGGTAGGTGAGACCCCTGCCCCTGAGATCCTTGATTGTACGGAAGGTCTGCCACTGTGACCTTCATGACCTAGAAGGTCAAAAGTACATGGGAACACCATCCCTGAAGTTCCCCTTCAAGTCACAACATCCCGATTTGGGACTGTATTACCAACCCTTCAGCACCATTAGGGCAAATTCCTGAAACAGACTTCAAGGACTGCTCACCAACATTTTCTCAGGACTACAAATGGACAATAAATGACACTCTAGGCAGTAACAGTTGCATCCTGACGATCAAAATAATGATAATGTCATTTTGTACCAAATTTATGGTTCACGTTTTGCTGTGAATCCACATCAATGGGAACTGAGTTAAGACTGGCCAAATTTACTTCATAAAACACTTTCAAGTTGAAGACAGAATTTTCTATCCAAACATCTAGGCTGGATTTGGACTTAAGTTGCTACGGTCTTGAAGGACAGTATTCCACTCCCCAACCAATCTCAAGAAAACCTACACATCAAAAATTCTCTCACACGTCTAATTTATTTCATGATATAACTTTATTAACAAGTAGCA
Organism: Carcharhinus amblyrhynchos; assembly: GCF_965287045.1. Classification (NCBI taxonomy): domain Eukaryota; kingdom Metazoa; phylum Chordata; class Chondrichthyes; order Carcharhiniformes; family Carcharhinidae; genus Carcharhinus; species Carcharhinus amblyrhynchos. The sequence continues at coordinate 892,611 of NW_027649817.1, forward strand.
ATTTTCAAAGTTCTATCTCCACGTTCTGGAAGCAGGATATTTTTCACCAATTATACAACAAAGGTAATTGGAGGAAGAGTTTAGACAGTATTCTCTTCACTCTATGTTGAGGTGCTATACATTGGGACTGAGGAAGAGGAAGGGAGCAAGTTGAAATGCTGTACATTGATTGCTCCCCACCCACAATTGCAGCTAATGAAGTAGAGAAAAAGAACCCGATTCCAAAGTTCTCCATTTCAAATTTAATTCCTGGCATAAATTACCACTGAAAACAATTAAAAATAAATATCTAATTTATTTTGTCAAACTTGTTCTCAATGGACTAGTCCAGAGACGATGACACAAGTTAATCATTGTAGTATCTGTGCTCCTTTATGATTTCATAATGTGAAAAATGCATATGGAGCAGCAATTGTGTGACTTCAGGATACTGAAGCTCTCAACCTTAAGTTTTATTCAGCTTTAATTAGATCAGGTTTAAACTTTAAAAAGCAGCTCACCATCATGGATTTGCTTTGAGAACAGATGTGCAGTTTCTGAACATTCTCACTTTGAAAGCTAAAATAGGATTCTGCAAAATATGCTAGCAAGGCAAATCAAATACATTTTATATACAGTGCTTTAACTGGTCTTTGTAGATAGACTCCCAACTGTGAGATGGAAACCAACCAACTTTAATAAAAATAATTGATGCTTTAATGCTTGGTGATTTCCTGAGCGACTATTGTTTCTGTTTAACTCACAAGGGATACTGTTCCCAAGCAAAAATCTGTGCTTTTGCCTGTAGAGGCAAATCTCCCCGTTGTATACATTTCTGATTTTGTTTTCAGCCACCGGTCATTATTCATTTTGAGGTTTTTTTCTGCAGTCATTCATGGTTATGTGTGCAAACATGTTGCGAGCAGAAACAAATATATCACTACAGATCCCAGTCACAGTCTGAGAAAGAAGAAGGGACAACAGAATTGTTCTGTAGTCACTTGATTAATCCCTATTATTAAAAACTGGACACTAGCAGAAAGAGGTTCCCCTTTTCCTCTAGCTGTGCCACAGAGATAAAAGGACCTCCAATATAAACCGGTGGTAGTGCACAATCAGCTGATGTCAATCAAGGACACCATAGTTGCCTTTGGTACCAGACAGGGGGAAGATAAATCAAGCAAATTCCCCATTGTTATTATTCATTATTCTTTGAACCTTACCTGAAAGTGCTCTAGTGTGGGTGTAAGGCAACAACCAGTTCAAGCTCTCATTGTGATAAAGAATGTCATGGACGGATTATATTACTGTTATAAAATAAAAATCCATGAGCAACAGGAAATAATCTGCAGTCACTGTGATGCAGTTCTGATTGGTGTATGGAAAAGATGACAACTAGCGAAGTATAAGGACATTTTTGAAATGTCATCAGTTCTGCAGCAGGATACTAGCATCAATAACAGTTGAATTGCATAGAGAACAGTTCTTATTCCTGGATATCAAAACAATTACGTAGACTGTCCAGCCAAAATGGATGGGAAAAGGAAACAGGGCATAAAGGAAACAGGGCATATCTGGTAAAACTGGTGTAAAAGATTGACGGAAAGCGGAGTATGAATGGATAAAGAAACATTGAACATTTTTTGTGCAACTTGTATCATGCTCGCCAAGGCACAAGCAATTGGTATAGCACACGTTATATGCGGTTTAAAAGCACTTTTAATTCTCCTTTAACACTAGGGAAGACACCTTACTCACTTTGCAAGCTCTGAATGATTTTTAGTTTCAGAACTTTCATTTCCCATATAAGCTTTCTGTGGACTCTGAACCAAACTGCCAATTTGATGTCAATGGGTAAGTTTTATGCAATCTCATGCCCACTAATAACAGGTTGTCCTAAAGCTTTCACATAGAATTCTTGCAACAAACGAATCAGAGCTACGTTTACCATCCAATCAATTGTGGAAAAAAACCATGTTCCAACCCAAAGGGTAACAAAGCCTTGTTCTCCTTTTCCCATCTCCTTATCACATCATTAATCCCCCCTTGGGAAAATCATTTAAAGACACAGGCCATTTACAGCAAGAAAAACTTTAAATCTGTTGCACTATTTGAGTGCAATTCCAGCATTTACTAGTGTAAGGGTACACAGAGGAAACCCATATAGTCACAGTATGTCAGGCACAATGCTGTTTTATTTGTTAGCTGTTTTGGTCTTCATTCTTTCACTCACTGACTGGAGAATGCTAGGCTTTTGTTCCATAACTTGCACTAGCACCACATCAATGTATTCTTCCAGATCCCGCACATGCACTTCCTTCTTCTGCAGCTCCAGTTCCTGCTGCAAGATTATTTTGATGAGCTCATCGTGTGTGAGATGGTAGTAGCGGGCAACTGGATCTGTGGGCTTGAATTCCTGAAATACAAGAAACCCAGTTTAAAAAAAAATACACCAGTAGGAAAATGATCAAATGAGCAGGGTCTCCCTTCCTGCCTCACTGACTGAGCATACAGTCTTGTGCACCACTACACCAAACCTGAGAAAGAACAGGTTAAACAAAGAACATCCCAGCACGGGAAACAAGCCCTTCGGCCCAACGAGCCCGCGCCGCCGCATCTTCCCACACCTACCCCGCCCTGTGTGTTCTAATGCTTGTCAATGGAGATACTGATCTCAGTCAAGGTGGAAGTTCAGGCATTGCAAATAGCCTCTGGGCCAGAATTTCTGACCTTTTTTTGCGGATGTCAACTTGACTCAGTTAATAGCACTTCTAACCAGAAATGTTTGGGGATCACGGTTTCACTCCAGGATTTGAGCACATTTTTCCAAGCTTCCAAGTAAAAGTAGGGAGGTCTTGCGGCAGCTGTATAGGGCATTGATGAGGCCGCAGCTGGAGTACTGTGTGCAGTTTTGGGCGCCGCACCTGCGCAAAGATATTTTGGCCTTGGAGGGAGTGCAGAGGAGGTTTACTAGGCTGATACCGGAGTTGAGGGGGTTGAGCTATGAGGAGAGGCTGAATAAACTAGGCTTGTACTCGTTGGAGTTTAGAAGAATGAGGGGAGATCTCATTGAGACGTATAAGATGATGAATGGGATGGATAGGATAGAGGTGGAGAGACTCTTCCCGCTCAAAAAAGACGGTAGGACTAGGGGGCACAGCCTCAAGATAAAGGGGGGGCGGTTTAGAACGGAGTTGAGGAGGAACTTCTTCACTCAAAGGGTGGTGAATCTCTGGAATTCTCTGCCCGTTGAAGTGGTGGAGGCTGCCTCGCTAAATATTTTTAAGACGCGGGTTGATGGGTTTTTGATAAGAGAGGGGATTAAGGGTTATGGGGAGAGGGCGGGAAGGTGGAACTGAGCCACGACAGATCAGCCATGATCTTATTGAATGGCGGGGCAGGCTCGAAGGGCTAGATGGCCTACTCCTGCTCCTATTTCTTATGTTCTTATGTTCTTCAGTGCAGTACCTAGAAAATACAGTATTATCAGAGGTGCTGTCCTATTATCGGGATATTAAACAGAGGATAAGGTTTGTTGGGGGTTGAATGGGGTATCTGACGTTTTTATTCATTCAGCAGACTGGTAGCCCCCTCAGCTGTCTAATATCATAGGAGGAGAACAAAGATATAGTTTAGAATCGCGAGGGATACATAAGGTTCAGAGGGAAGGTGAGAAAGCATAATAGAGAAGTGAAGAGGGATTTTGAGAAAAGTCTGGCAGACATCAATCATAAAGGAGGATCCCAAAGTCTATAAGTATATAAATAGTAAAAAAGGATGGTGAAGGAGTAGGGCTGATTAGGGACTAAGACAGAATTTATACATGAAGCATTACTGAGGTATTAAATGAGTATGTTGCATCTGTCTTTACCAAGGAGATAGATGCTACCCAGGACATGGTGATAGATGAGGAAACTCTGTCCCTAGTAGGGTTCAAAATTGATAAGGAGGAAGTATTGAATCGATTGTCAGTACTTGACAAGGCACCGAGAACAGAGGAGATGCATCCAAGGATATCGAAGGAAATGAGACTGGAAATTGCAGGGATGCTGACCATAATCTTACAATCTGCTCTAGACTCAGGGCGGGGAGACGGGATTGGGGTGGATTGAGGAAATGTATGTCCTTTTAAACTTCTGCACTTCCTCTTCACAGTTTACGATACTTCTGAGTTTTGTATCATCCACAAACATTGAATTGTTCAAAAATGATTGCAACGATAAGCCCAACAATTACAGACCAGTCTGTTTAACATCAGTGATTGGTAAGCTTCTAGAAACAATTATTCGGGATAAAATTAGTATTCACATGGAAAAGTGTGGGTTGATTAGGAAGAGATTTCTAAAGGGAAATCATGTTTAACTAACTTGATGGAGATTTTTGAAGAGGTAACAGAAAGGGTGGATGAAGATAAAAGTTGTTGACGTGGTGTACATGGAACATTCGATACAGTGCCACACAACAGACTTGTGAGAAAAGTTATGTCTCATAAAAGAGACAGTAGCTACATGGTTACAAAACTGTCTGAATAATAGGAAGCAGAGTGTAATGGTCCATTGATATTTTTCAGGTATGGGAAGGTTTGTAGTGGAGTTTCCCGGGGTCAATTTTGAGACCCTTGTTTTTGCTGATTTATTAATGATCTCGATCTTGGTATGCAAGGGTCAATTTCAAAGTTTGTGGATGATACAAAACTCAGACGTATTGAAGAGGACATTGTAGAACTTCAAAAGGATATGGACAATTTGGTAGAGTGGGCAGATAGGTAGCAGATGAAGTTCAATGTGGAGAAGTGTGAGGTCATGTAGGAAGAACATGGGTAGACAATATTAAATAAAGAGTAAAATTCTTAAGGGGGTGTAGAGATCTGGGTGCACATATGATCTTTGAAGGTTGCAGCAAGGTGGAGAGAGCACTTAATAAAGCAGAAAACATTAATAGGGACATAGAGTACAAGAGCAAGGAGGTTATGCTGAACTTATGCTGAACTTAGACCTCAGCTGGAACATTGTGTACAGTGCCACATTACAGGAAGGATGTGAACGCATTGGAGAGAATGAAGAGGATTACAAGAATGGTTCCAGCGATTAGAAACTTCAATTATAAAGAGGGATTGGAGAGTTTGGGACTGTTCTTGGAGAGAAGGCAGCTGAGAGGAGCTTTGATAAGAGATTTTCAAAATCATGAAGGGGCTGGACAGAGTGGATAGGGAGAAACTGTTCCCTACTGGTAAAGAATTAAGAACAAGGGGGCACAGATTTAAAGTGATTTGCAAAAGAAGCAATGTGATATGAGAAAAAACACTTTCATGCAGCAAGTGCTTTGCGTTTGGAATGTACTGGCTGGAAGTGTGGTGGAGACAGGTTTAATCAAGAAATTCAAGAGGGCATCAGCTGATTACTGAATAGAGACAATGTGCAGGGGTACAAGGAAAAGCAGGGGACTGGCACTAAGGTCATAATGCTCCTTTGAGGAGCCAGGGCAGACATGATGGACTGAATGGCCTCCTTCAGCACTGTAACAATTCTTGATTCTGTGAAATCAAAGATGGGAAAAAATGAAATAGGAGAAAGAAGATAAATATAACTAAAACCAATGGAGACTAATACTCTCACGTGTAACCCAATGTTGACTGTTGTTTTGGAAGGAAGGGGGAATTAAAGGAATGGTGTAACTAATTAAGCTGATTAACTGACAAACAAGCATTCACAAGAGAAAACAGCTTTTAATTGCCAGTCACCACCTCATTATCTTTGGAGCTAAGGGTGTTCCTTCCTGGTTATTATTGCGATGAGGTCCTATTATGTCCCACCATATTCAGTCCTCTCCAATATATAATAATTGAACATGGCCAGCAGGTCTCCAAGTCCCTTCTTATTTTAAATAACCAGACTAAACCCATCATTTACTGGCAGCCGATACTTTCTATGAAACTTTCAAATAGACTACAATCACCGTCTTGCATGAAAAGGGCAAAGACCTCAACAGCTGTGTCCCCTGCAGGCTCATATCTTTCCTCTACTACAATTAAACAATGCTCGCCTTCAGGCTAGACTCTGTCAACTGGAGTAGTCCATCCAGACCAAAGCTGGCTCACTGAAGAAAGAGCAGTCTGTCTGCATGAGACAATGTTTCACACCTGTGCAACATTACAACATACTCATCTAGAATACAGAAAGGATTTGCAAGCTGCAGAATGCAGTTACCTCCCTCTCTGAGCTCAAGTGGCTGCTTTTTGGAGACAAACTCAGTTTTGCAAGGATAGTGGGGTCAAGAGATCTAATTGCTCCTGAGAAGGTAGTGTTGAGTTGCTATCTTGAACCACTGTTGTCCATGTGGTGAAGATACACTCACAGTGCTATTACGGATCCAGCAACAGTGAATTCCATTTATTTCCTTTTTTGCTCCCACCGAGTTAGGCCGAGATTAATGGTGTTTTCTATATTTCCAATCCTAATGCCTCCTTCACTACATCTTCCCAGAAGTTTTAAGAAGGTGAAAGATACAGAAAAGTAAAGAGGTTTACAGAACAAACTCCAAGGATGGGATGAAAAAGCTATGAGCAGAGAACAGGTCTAACACTGTACAGTAAAGCAGAGAAGCTTAGTAGCCCAGGTACGGAACAGCAGAGGACACAAGCTGGAATGTATGCCTAAAAGAGGAGAGAGATTCCAGAGAGAATTGTAGCCCCTTTCACATTCTCAAGACATCCCAAAATATTTCACAGCCAATGAAATACAAAACACAGCAGCCAATTCACTCACAGCAAGTCTCTCAAAGAGCAAATCTGTTTTATTGATGTCAGCTGAGGGATAAATATCAGCCCAGATCCTGGAGAGAATTTCCTGACTCTGAATAGTACCATGGGATCTTTTCTGACTGAGTAGGTGGGTCAGTCCACTGTTGAACATCTCATCCAAAGCATGGCACCTCTGACAATACACTCTTGAGCAAAATTATCAGCCTAAATTTTCATGTCCCAGGAGTGGAGCTTGAACCTATGATCTTTGAACTCAGGGTGCGTGTTACCACTGAGCCAAAACTCGTACCTAATTGCAGTGCGACATGTTTTTGTATTTACCATTTTTAAAAATTCTTTCATAGGATGTAGCATTACTGGAAAGGCCAGAATTCACTGCCGATCCCTAATTGCCCTTCAACTTGCTGAGCCATTTCAGAGAGTAATTAAGAATCAACCACATTGCTGTGGGTCTGGAGTCACACATAGGCCAAACCGGGTAAGGATGACAAATTTCCTTGCATAAAGGTTAATTACATACAAGGGTCTTAATGACAATTGATGACAGTTTCATGGTCACTACTACTTTGTAATTTGAGTTTCAGATTTTATTAATTAAATTTAAATTCCACCAACTGTCCTGGTGAGATCTGAAACCATGTACCCAGAGGATTAGGCTGGACCTGTGGATTACTAATTGAATGACATTACCACTACACCACCAAAATAAAAATTAGAACTTATAATGAAAATACAAAAAGTATGTCTATGCATCCGCTGAATTTCACACCTGTAAACTATGCATGTCAACTCACCATATACAATGCTATGTGAGATCAAGCAATCATATTCCTAAAGTTTCTCCTGTTTGTGTGTGATCTAATATTTCCCATGCTGCTGTACCTTCTGCTACTTTAGATCCCAAGTGCAGCAAAGAGATTTTTATGTTGTGGGTAACTTTTCAGTTATGCCCACATTCTCACCTTGGCTGGGCAGCAAGTGCAGCTTCAGGATGAGCAGGGAAAGGAAGAAACAGAAAAACTGCACGAAGAGCGCTTTTATAGGGCAGCAGGAGGGGAAACGGTGCAAGTAGCATTAATGGGAACAGGAGCTAAATTTATCCATAGATCTCCAAGATTAGGAGTCATGATCTATGGAATCTCTTCTGTTGCACGTATCTGCATTCTCACAAGGACTCTCACTCTCATACTCTCCTCGACATTGGACTTGACCAATCTTGGGACAGGCAGAGTCACTGAATAGTGCTTTATTGATCCTTGCTGGTTATGGCAGTGAATTCTATAGTCTGACTGCTACCACCTAACAACCTGAATGGAAACTACCTCAGCAGGTTGTTAGTCTTTAGTGTGTATTTTTTAAGCTTGGAAGGCAATAAACAGAAGAGAACAAAAAAAGTAGAGATGTTGTCTCTAAACGAAAAGGTGAGGCATTGAATGAATACTTTTCTTCAATGTCCACTAAGGAGAGTGGCCATGTTTTTGAGAATGCGTGGGTGATACAGGCTGATAGGATGGAGGAGGTAGATGTTCTGAGGGAAGATGTATTAGCAATTTTGAAAATTTTGAAAAACCTGAGAATCGATAAGTCCCCTGGGCTAGATGGGATACATCCTGGGATACTTTGGGAGGCAAGGGATGAGATTGCGGAGTCTTTAGCTTTGATCTTTGGGTCTTCACTGTCCATGGGGATTTTGCCTGAGGACCGGAGAGTGGCGAATATTGTTCCTGTCTTCAAGAAAGGAAGTAGGAATGACCCTGGTAGTTATAGGCCAGTTAATCTCAGTGGTAAGTTAATACAAAGGGACCCAAGAGATAGGATTTATGACCATTTGGAAAGATGCAGTTTAATCTGAGATGGTCAGCACGGTTTCGTGAGAGGTAAGTCCTGCCTCACAAATTTGATTGATTTCTTTGGGGAGGTAATTAAGTGTGTAGACGAAGGTAGAGCAGTTGATGTCGTATACGTGGATTTTAGTAAGGCGTTTGATAAGGTTCCCCATGATAGGCTTATAAAGAAAGTAAGGAGGTGTAGGATAGAAGGAAATTTGGCCGATTGGATAAGTAACTGGCTGTCTCATAGAAGACAGAGTGTGGTGGTGGAAGGAAAATTTTCAGACTGGAGTTACCAGCGCTGTATCACAGGGATCAGTGCTGGGTCCTCTGCTACTTGTGACTTTTAACAATGACTTGGAAGAGGGGCCTGAAGGATGGTTTAGTAAATTTGCTGATGACACCAAGATTGGTGGAGTAGTGGATGAGGTGGAGGGCTCTTGCAGACTGCAAAGAGACATTGATAGGATGCAGAGCTGGGCCGAAAAGTGACAGATGGAGTTTAACCCTGATAAAAGTAGAGTGATTCATTTTGGTAGGACAAACTTGAATGTGGATTACAGGGACAGTGGCAGGGTTCTGAGGAATGTGGAGGAACAGAGAGATCTTGGGGGTTCATATCCACAGATCTCTGATGGTTGCCACTCAAGTGGATAGAAGCGTGAAGAAGGCTTATAGTGTGTTAGCATTTATTGACAGGGGGTTTGAGTTTAAGAGCTGTGGGGTTATGCTGCAACTATACCAGATGGTGAGACCACATTTGGAATATTGTGTTCAGTTCTGGTAACCTCCCTACAAGAAGGATGTGGAAGCATTGGAGAGAGTGCAGGGGAGATTTACCAGGATGCTGCCTGGTTTGGGGCATAGGTCTTATGAGGAAAGGTTGAAGGAGCTGGGGCTTTTCTCTTTAGGGCAGAGGAGGATGAGAGGCGACTTAATAGAGGTTTATAAGATGATGAGGGGGATAGAAAGAGTAGACGTGCAGAGACTATTTCCTCGGGTGGATGTAGCTGTTACTAGGGGGCATAACTATAAGGTTCATGGTGGGAGATATAGGAGGAATGTCTGAGGTAGATTCTTCACTCAGAGAGTGGTTGGGGTATGGAATGGACTGCCTGCTGTGATAATGGAGTCAGACACTTTAGGAACTTTCAAGCGGTTTTTGGATTGGCAGGTGGAACACACCAGAATGATGGTGAGTGGGATAGCTTGATCTTGGGTTTGGACATAGCTCGGCACAACACTGAGGGCCAAAGGGCCTGTACTGTGTTGTACGGTTCTATGTTCTATAAAAAAAAATGCTGGCTGGATTTCCTCACTAGTCCCAACTGAAAGTTCAAGCCAAAAATGATCAGATCTTGCAGCCATTTCATCAATGCTCAGGTGTTTCTTAATCTCATTAAATTGAAGAATATAAGCTAAGAAAAGCACCAAATCCATACCATACAGCTCTTCTCCAAAGATGAAAATTTAAACTCAATTTATTTAACACTTCCAGCACAAATGCTTAGCAACCTACAATCGGATTAGATTTCCAATTTTTAAACATGATTTATACTTACGTCCTTTCAAAAGGAAACAGAAAAGACAAGAGCAGCTTTGTGTGTGTGGATTATTTTCCTTTCAATAATGCTTAAACACTTGAAGGTAAACACATGAAGAGTAGTTGTTTCTTGATGTGCCTAAAAATTTGGCCGGAATAATTATGGAGCACAGTCCATCTCCCCCTACCCCGCCACCATCACAATCCAAGCAGTTGGGGGATACTTGTGTCTGAAAATCAAAGGTGAGGTCAGTTTTGAGAGTGGAGATACATCCATGCAGATTTTTAAAAGACAGATGTAAAGAGTTGAAGAGATTTGGTTGCATTGTATGTGAATCTTCATAAAATCCATAGAAACCCTACAGTGCAGGAGTCCATTTGGCCCATCCATCTGCACCAGCTCTCCAAAAGAGCATCTTACCTAGCATCACCCATCCCCCGCCATCCTATCCATTTAACATGGCTAATCCACTTAACCTACACATTTTTTCGGCAATTTACTGTGGTCGATTCACCCAACCTGCACATCTTTAGAGTGGGGGAGGAAACCCACGCAGACACAGGAAGAACGTGCAAACTCCACACAGTCACCTAAGGCCGGAATTGAACCCGGGTTCCTTGCACTGTGAGGCAGCAGTGCTAACCATTGTGCCGCCTCACCCACTCACACCCAGAATCCCACAATCTCAATTACTTTGGGCCTGTTCACGTTTTTCTGAATGAAAATCAAAAAAAACTTTTGAGTTTTGTTAGCCAACACAGATGCAGCAGAGTGTGAATTTCTCTGTACACTGGCTCACAGGACATTATGCAGCTGTTTACTCGACCCACATGGTAAGGCAACAAATGTGCAAATGTTAATATCAGGGTTCTCCAATTACCTTCACTGTTTCCTGCTCCTCCTGACCAGGTGCTGGTGACCTGACGGGACTAATGCTCCCTGTTGTCACATTCTTCAGCTTCTCGAGCCCGCTGCTTAGTGTGCTGCCAATACCCGACAGACCAGATTTCTTCTCCGGAATCTGCACAGTGCTGCTGATAGGCTTCACGGGATGAGGGCTGATGAGACAACAGAAAATGTCACTTATATGATCTGCAACAACCATTTGGCGTGAAAACCCTTTACTAAAAGGAGAAAAAAATTGGCATTTGCTGGGATGCAGATCCTCAGAGACCAACAGATTTCCGTTACTTTATTTTGACATAGTTTGCATACCTCTCACTGCCCAATTGCCCTCATTTTATATGAGGAGTCAGAGATATTTTGAAAATTCATGTTTCTTTTTATTGACTTGTTCATGGGATATGGACGTTGGTGGCTGTGCCAGTATTTATTGCCATCCTGGAAGCATTTAAGAGTCAGCCACATTGTGCTGGCTCTGGAGTCACATGTAGGCCAGACCAGGTAAGGACAACAGATTTCTTTCATAAAGGACATTAATGAACCGAATGGGTTTTTACAACAATCGACAATGGTTTCATGGTCATCAGTAGATTCTTAATTCCAGATTTTTATTGAATTTAGATTTCACCATCTGCCATTGTGGGATTTGAACCCTTAACTCTTAATCTCATTGAATTGAAGAATATAAGCATAAGCAACTAGAAGCTAAGAAAAGCACCAAATCCATACCATATAGCTCTTCTCCAAAGATGAAAATTTAAACTCAATTTATTTAACACTTCCAACACAAATGCTTAGCAACCTAACAAATCCTTTCAATAGGAAACAGAAAAGATTTGTTTTTGAGTCAGGTTTCTGTTATAGCCACAACATCATTACAGGAAGGATGTGGAAGCCATTGAAAGGGTGCAGAAGAGATTTACAAGGATGTTGCCTGGATTGGGTGGTGTGCCTTATAAGGATAGGTTGAGAGAGCTCGGTCTTTTCTCCTTGGAGAGACGAAGGATGAAAGGTGACCTGATGGAGGTGTATAAGATGTTGAGAGGTATTGATCAGGTGGCTTTGTGTGCATTACACTGGCTCTCTGGTTTACTAGTCCAGTGACAATACCACTACTTCACTGTCTACTTTTCTACCACTTTAACTTTTCTATCTTTCCTAAATGCCATAATTTAAAATGATTAAAGGATTTTCTAGTGCTACTGGGGAGGGTATACACTAAACTGGTAGGGGTGTGGGAACCGGAAGGTAATACTAGAGAAGAGGTGAAAAGGATACTGGGAGAAAGAGATAGCACTAGAGTAGGGAATAGTAACTTAATTAATGTAGTCAGAGGAAGGGAATAAGGAAAAACATCTAAATCAGGGTTACAGTGTACGTGAATGCACAAGAGTGGTTACTAAGATTGGTGACTTATAGGCATAGATCGCTATAGAAATATGATAGAAAAGAAAAACATAGAAAAAAAACTACAGCACAAACAGGCCCTTCGGCCCACAAGTTGCGCCGATCATATCTCTATCTACTAGGCTTACCTATAACCCTCAATCCTATTAAGTCCCATGTACTCATCCAGAAGTCTCTTAAAAGACCCTATCGAATGTGCCTCCACCACCACCGATGGCAGCCGATTCCACACACTGACCACCCTCTGAGTGAAAAACTTACCCCTGACATCTCCTCTGTACCTACTCCCCAGCACCCTAAACCTGTGTCCTCTTGTGGCAGCCATTTCAGCCCTGGGAAAAAGCCTCTGAGAAGCCACCTGATCAATACCTCTCAACATCTTATACACCTCCATCAGGTCACCTTTCATCCTTCGTCTCTCCAAGGAGAAAAGACCGAGCTCTCTCAACCTATCCTTATAAGGCACACCACCCAATCCAGGCAACATCCTTGTAAATCTCTTCTGCACCCTTTCAATGGCTTCCACATCCTTCCTGTAATGATGTTGTGGCTATAACAGAAACCTGACTCAAAGAAGGGCCAGACAGGGTATTAAATATTCCAGGATAGAAGGTGTTTATGAAAGGTAAGGAAGAAAAGGAGAGCATTGCAGTGCTGGAAAAAGAGGATATCCCAGAGTGGTCAAGGGCAGAATCTGTTTGGCTAAAGCTGAGGAAAACATTGCTCAGTATAGTCTTCAGTCCATCAACAAGTGGAAAGAATGTAGAGGAACAAATTTGCAGCAAGAAAATTACAGAGGGGTGTAAGAATTATCGGGTAGTTACAAGCAGGACTTTAATTATCTAAATATAGACTGAGATAGTGAAAATGTAAAAAGTGAAGAGGGACGAGGGTTCCCTGGATGACGAAAGAGAGAGACCAATGATGAAAATATGTATTTATGATAATCATCAGGGAGAAAATACAATCGAGAACCATGGTTAACTTTAGAATGTTCAGAGGGGAATTTTAAAAAAATAAGAAAAACAAAGAGATTATGAAAAGAGACTGTCATGGGGTAATGGTTAGATAATTTCTTGTTGGAGATGGTCATTCCCTGGCACTTGTCTGTTGCACTTGTTTGTCAGTCCAAGCCTGAATATCGTCCAGGTCTTGCTGCATTTGGACGTGAACTGCTTCAGTATCTGAGGAGTCGCAAATGGTGCTGAACATTGTGCAATCATCGGCGAACATCCCCACTTCTGACCTTATGATGGATGGAAGGTCATTGATGAACTAGGTGAAGATGTTGAGCCTAGAACACTATGTTGATAAAGCACCAGGTTTGGATGAGACTGAAGGAAGTGAGAGTAAAAATTGCAGAGGCACTGACCACAATTTTCCAATTTTCCTTCAACTCCAGAGGACTGAAGAATTAAAATTGTTGCATCCTTGTTCAAAAAAGGGTGTAAAGATAAGCCCAGCAACTACCGGTCATTCAGTTTAACTTCAGTAGTGTAAAAATGTCAATAAATCATAATTTGTGATATAATTATTAATCACTCAGACAAATGCAGGTTCATTAAGGAAAGCCATCATTGATTTAAGGGAAAATAGACTCTCGTTTGGTCTTAGCTGGAGTATGGCATCCAATTCTAGTGTTGTGTTTTAAGAAGAATGCATTGGAGAAAGAGCAGAAAAGATTCATGGGAATGGTTCCACAGAGGAGGAACTTTAGTAATAAAGTTATATTAGAGAAGATGAGACTACTTCCTTAGAGAAAAGCCTGACAGATTTGATAGAGGAGTCTGAAGAGAGCAAATAGGCAGAAACTGTTCCCACTCATGAATAAGATCCACAGATTTAAAGTAATTGGCAAACGAAGCATTAGCCACATGAGGAAAAACTTTTTCACATCAGCTGGTTAAGATCTGGAAGGCACGAGCATGGTGGAGGCAGGTTCAATTGAAGCATTCAAAAGGGAATCAGACTGTTATCGATAAAGGAAGAATTGCAGGATTACGGAAGAGGACAGAGGAATTGCTCATTTGGAGAGCCAGTGCAGATACAGAGCACTGAATGACCTTCTGTGCCGTAAAAATTCTAAGATTCTGTAGATAGACCACAGACAGTTCTGGCCATCACATGATATGATTGCATTAGGACTGGTAGACAAATGATTGACAAGGTTTCTGCCAGTAGCAATAGGAAGATTGATTAGGCTGGGGTTGGTTTCTTTGGAATAAATGAGGGCGAGGAGAAATTTAACAGGTCTATAAAGTTATGAGGAGTCTGGATAGAGCAAATAAGAAAGACCTATTTCCCTTACCAGGGAGGTCATTAACTAGAAGACATAGATTTAAAGTAACTATTTGAAGGACGAGAGGGTGTTGGGGGTGTCTGGAATTCATTGCCTGAAAGGGTGGTAGAGGCAGAAACCTTCAATGCATTAGAACCTGGATTTGTACTTGCTTTATGATAACTTACTGGGCTAAGAACCAAGAGCTGGAAAGTGGGTTTAGACTGGATAGCCTGTTTACAGTCAGCATGGAAACATTGGGCCAAATGGCTGCCTTCTGTGCCCTATATCTATGTTTGATAGGAAACCTCACATTGATGGAAACAACATAAGGGGATATAACCCAAAATTGGAGCTCAGCTGTTCAGGAGTGATGTCAGAAAGCACAGAAAGGGTAATGGGAACCTGCAACCCTCCCTAAAGGCTGTACCGGAGATCAGATGGAACTTTCAAGAATGCAATCGATAAATCTTTATTGGGTTAAGAGTCAAGGTATGTACAAAGAGGTACAGATTAGCTGGAATCTAACAATGGCAGAACAAACTCTAGTGACTAAACAGCCTACTTCTAATGTCCTAATTCTGTTCCACCCATGCAACATATAAATGTGTCACACCACACAGTGAGCATGAGTAAGCACTATGACAAAAGAGTATTACCATCAAGCCCAAGCCTTAGCTCCCAAATACACTTTCCAGCAGAGGTCACTGGATAGTGATAAAGGGCAGACATCTCTTCCCTCCTTCAGAGACACTGAGGCTAAATGCAACTTTGCCAGAGTTTTCTGGTCCATATCATTCAGTATCACAGTACACATACTCATTGAGGACTGAAAAGGAGAGGGATGGGGGGGATAGAAAGACACTGAGTGATTCACATTCAGTGTTACTAAAATAAAGCCTTCAGTCACTTCATATAGCCAAATAGAGCTCTTAAAACAGGCAGTATTTCTCTGGGAACACGGGAGTTACATATCCACTGCAATTTCTCAACCTTTTTGTCTCAGATCCCAGGCTACATCATAAAATAATGTGTCGAATTCACCATTAAATAAGTAATGTTACTTAGATGGGCCAGAGTACGACTGGCGTGTGAAATGGAAACAGTCACTGGCTCAGGATGGTGGTATGTTGAAGTAGATTAGAGTGACTGTTTCCATTTCATACATCAGTATTGAATTCAGCGCGCGTTATTTTAAGATGTGACTGCCAACTACCCTCTTGACTGTTTCTTTCCAGAGATCAGGACTGACTCATTGGGAGTGAAAAGAGATATTCTTTATAGTAGGAGGCTTAACTTCAAGAACCAAAACTGTCCCTGTTGCCCCAGCGCAGAGATATCAAAAATCAAGACTCAATTCCTGCTTTTAGTTTTCTCTACTTATGCACTGCAATACCAGCTGCTGGATCAATTTGTTTGGTTTCAAGAAATAATTTTACTCTGAAGCACAATACCAATCTCAAACACACTACAAAGCTGTAGACACCTTCAAGCCACAGCACAGACACTTTGGCCCACCAATCAGGCTTCAAAAAGAACCAAGACTTGTTTTGACTTCAGCCAACACACCAAAAGCAGATTCAGCAGTCATTCCATTCCCACCTGCTTTGAGTTGTCATTTTTTGCAAAATAACAACAGTTGCTGTCCCTCAAAATAATTAATTTGCCTAGGGAGCTGTCTGCAAGACAGGAGAGACAGGGGTAAAAGTCCCAAAAATGAAGTACGAAGTGAATTGGAATCTATTTCCAATAAATGATAGGTGAGTTGCAAAATCTAGTCTTGGTCCAATTTCTGTAATCAAAACAAAAACGACTGGTTCTGGGAAGGTGGCGAAGCCACAATATACTGCCAAGCTTGGACAGAGACATGAATGGAACAGAGACATGTAACAAAGACCTTGCTTTTACATTTGTATAACTACATTCCATGCTCAAACTCGCCTTTGAAATGGAGCAATCTAATTAACTCTCTTTCCTCAGTGTGCTGGTTGAGAAATCCATAATTGGTTTCTAGTACTGTTTACCACAAGCCTACCTTCAGGTGACACAGTGATTAGCACTGCTGCCTCACAGTTTCAGGGACCTGGGTTCGATCCTTGGCTTGTGTCACTGTCTGTGTGGACTTTGCATGTCCTCCCTCTATCTGTGTGGGTTTCCTCCGGGTGCTCGGTTTCCTTCCATAGTCCAAAGATATGCTGGTTAGGTGCAGTGGCCATGCTCAATTTTCTCTCAGCTTGTACTCGTTAGAGTTTAGAAGAATGAGGGGAGATCTCATTGAGACGTATAAGATGATGAATGGGATGGATAGGATAGAGGTGGAGAGACTCTTCCCGCTCAGAAAGGATAGTAGGACTAGGGGGCACAGCCTCAAGATAAAGGGGGGGTGGTTTAGAACAGAGTTGAGGAGGATTCACCACTCAAAGGGTGGTGAATCTCTGGAATTCTCTGCCCGTTGAAGTGGTGGAGGCTACCTCGCTAAATATTTTTAAGACGCGGGTTGATGGGTTTTTGATAAGCGAGGGGATTAAGGGTTATGGGGAGAGGGCGGGAATGTGGAGCTGAGCCAAGACAGATCAGACATGATCTTATTGAATGGCGGGGCAGGCTCGAAGGGCTAGTTGGCCTACTCCTGCTCCTATTTCTTATGTTATGTTCTTATGTACCCAAACAGGTGCCAGAGTGTGGCAACTAGGGGATATTCACAGTAACTTCATTGTACTGTTAATGTAAGCCTACTTGTGACTAATAAACAAAGTTTAAATCCTACCTTCACTGGTCAATAAATGCATGGGAATTTCTATAGATCCATGTGCAATAAGAATTGCCTTATCTATAATGTCCTGTATAGGACCCTAGCCATTAGCCCATTGTGGAATCCTGATGCCAAGATAGGGCACATCAAAGCTATCCTGTGGCAGAATGGCTACCTCAATCAAACAATTCCTCGATGTGTATTGTACTCGCTCATGAATTAGCTGAAGGCTACCACTTTCGGAATTAAAGTGTCTATTTCAAATTACCCTGGAAGTATAAGGTGTCTCAAACCACTGGGTGAAGCTAGCTGTTGCACATTGCTACTATGCAGTAGTAACACAAGTGGTATTCCACAAGTAATTGCTACCATCGAGCCAAAAATGACAGAGAAATGAAGCATGTGGTGTCAAATTTCAGTGCCAGAGTGAAGCCAGTTGTGTTGACCATAAGCCCCAACTGCTGACACATCATATCGAACAGCAAGTCCCTTTTTCTGTTTGCAATAAGCAGAGTACTGACTGTACTCAACCAAATTGTAGAGATGCCAGCATTGGACTGGGGTAAACACACTAAGAAGTCTCACAACACCAGGTTAGAGTCCAACCAGTTTATTTGATAGTAATCTTACAAGCTTTCAGAAACGGTGTTCCTTCGTCAGGTATGTGCACCTGACGAAGGAACACCGTTTCTGAAAGCTTGTAAGATTACTATCAAATAAACTGGTTGGACTCTAACCTGGTGTTGTGAGACTTCTTACTGTGTACTCAACCAACCCATGCTTACAAAGCTCAGAACATAAATGTGATTCTGCGATTGACAACACCTACTGAATTATTCTGAATGCGCTAAAATTTATGGTAACAACCAAACTAAGATTATCAGTTGGGCTGATTATGCTTTCTACAGGCTCTATGTATTTAAATGCAGGGAAGAATGCTCAAAATGCCAGAAGAATTCCCTGCTGTGGCTTCTATGGCTATATAAATATGAAGTGAGCGGGTAAATTAAATGTGGAACCGCTACTGAACGAGGTGAGTGAATTGATAACATGAAATAAAGAAATGGTAGATGTGCTAAATAAATGTTTTGCAATAGTCTTCACCATGGAAGACATTGCAGATATCCCTACGTTATCAGATGGGCTGATTTCAAATACCACGGTTGAACATCGAGCAGATAGTGAAACAGATCCTGAAAAGATGTAATAATAAGAGTTGTCGTGATGGGAGACTTTAATTTCCCAAATATCAATTGGAATCTCCCGAGGGTAAGGGGTTTGGATGGGGAGGAGTTTGTTAGGTGTGTTCAGGAGGGTTTCCTGACACAGTATGTAGATAAGCCTGCAAGAGGTGAGGCTGTGCTTGATTTGGTATTGGGTACTGAACCTGGACAGGTGTTGGATCTCTCAGTGGGAGAGTATTTTGGGGATAGTGATCATAACTCTATCTCCTTTACACTAGCATTGGAGAGGGATAGGATCAGGCAAGCTAGGAAAGTGTTTATCTGGAGTAAGGGGAATTATGAAGCCATCAGGAGGAAATTAGAGGCATAAATTGGAAGGAGGTATTCTCGGGGAAATTTTCAAGGAATATTTGGAGTTCTGCATGACAACATTCCAATGAGACGGCGAAGTTTTAGTAGGTTACAGGAACCGTGGTGCACAAAAGTTGTAATCTAGTCAAAAAGAAAAGCATACAAAAGGTTCAGGGAGCTAGGTAATGTTAGGGATCTAGAGGACTTGTAAGAAGGAACTTAAGAAAGAAATTAGGGGAGCCAGAAGGGGTCATGAGAAGGCCTTGGCAGGTAAGATTAAGGAAAACCCTAAGGTGTTCTACAAGTATGTGAAGAGCAAAAGGATGAGATGTGAAGGAATAGGACCTATAAAATGTGACAGTGGGAAAGTTTGTATAGAACCGGTAGAAATAGCAGAGGTGCTCAATGAATACTTTACTTCAGTATTCACAGTGGAAAAGGATCTTGGTGGTTGTAGTGCAGGCTTGGGGTGGACTGAAAAGCTTGAATATTGGACACTAAGAAAGAGGATGTGTTGAAACTTTTGAAAAGCATCAAGTTAGATAAGTCGCTGGGACCGGATGGGATGTACCCGAGGTTACTATGGGAAGCGATTGCAGAGCCTCTGGCGATGATCTTTATGTCATCAACGGAGACTTGAAAGGTTCGAAGGACTGCGGATGTGGTTCCTATATTCAAGAAAAAGTGTAGAGATAGCCCAGGAAGTTACCAACCAGTGAGTCTAACCTCAGTGGTTGGTAAGTTGATGAAGATCCTGAGAGACAGGATTTACGAACATTTAGAGATGAATAGTATGATCAAAAATAGCACGGCTTTGTCAAAGGCAGATCGTGCCTTATGAGCTTGGCTGAATTTTTTGAAGATGGGACTAAACACATTGACGAAGGAAGAGCGGTAGATGTGGTTTATATGGACTTCAGCAAGGCATTTGATAAGGTCCCCCATGCAAGGTTTATTGAGAAAGTGAGGGGGCATGGGATCCAAGGGGACATTGCTTTGTGGATCCAGAATTGGCTTGCCCACAGAAGGCAAAGAGTGGTTGTAGATGGGTCTTTTTCTGCATGGAGGTCGGTCACCAGTGGAGTGCCCCAGGGATCTGTTCTGGGACCCTTGCTCTTTGTGATTTTTATAAATGACCTGGATGAGGAAGTGGAGGGATGGGTTGGTAAGTTTGCCGATGACACAAAGGTCGGAGGTGTTGTGGAAAGTTTGGAGGGATGTCAGAAGTTGCAGCGAGACATAGATAGGATGCAAGACTGGGCGGAGAAGTGGCAGATGGACTTCAACACAGATAAGTGTGTGGTGGTCCATTTTGGCAGGTCAAATGGAATGAAGAAGTATAATATTAAGGATAATACTCTTAGCAGTGTGGAAGATCAGAAGGATCTTGGGGTCCGGGTTCATAGGACTCTCAAATCGGCTTCGCAGGTAGAGGATGTGGTTAAGAAGGCGTATAGTGTACTGGCATTCATCAATTGAGGAACTGAGTTTGAGAGTCAGGAGATAATGCTGCAGCTGTATAAGACCCTGGTCAGACCCCACTTGGAGTACTGTGCTCAGTTCCGGTCGCCTCATTACAGGAAGGATGTGGAAGCCATTGAAAAGGTGCAGAGGAAATTTACAAGGATGTTGCCTGGATTGGGTGGCATGCCTTATGAGGATAGGTTGCGAGAGCTCGGTCTTCTCTCCTTGGAGAGACAATGAATGAGAGGTGACCTGAATGAGGTGTATAAGATGTTGAGAGATATTGATCGGGAGGATTCTCAGAGGCTTTTTCCCAGGGCTGAAATGGCTGCCACAAGAGGAAACAGGTTTAGGGTGCTGGGGAGTAGGTACAGAGGAGATGTCAGGGATAAGTTTTTCACTCAGAGGGTGGTGGGTGCGTGGAATTGGCTGCTATCGGTGGTGGTGGAGGCAAATTTGATAGGGTCTTTTAAGAGACTTCTGGATGAGTACATAGGACTTAATAGGATTGAGGGTTATAGGTAAGCCTAGTCGGTGGAGATATGATCGGCGCAACTTGTGGGCCAAAGGGCCTGCTTGTGCTGTAGTTTTTCTATGTCCTAACTTACAAAATTCCCAATCACAAGGAATGCAGTATTGGAGAAACTCAAGGGGCTAAAGGCGGACAAGTTACCAGGACTTGATCAACTGCACACTAGGGTTTTAATGGAAGAGGCTGCAGAGATAGTGGACCCATTGGGTGAAATTTTTTTCTAAGTCACTAAATTCTGAGGTGGTACCAGAAGATTGGAAAACAGCCAATGTGACAGTCTTGTTCAAAAAGGAAGAAAAGCAGAAGGAAGGGAACTATAGGCCAGTTAGTTTAACATCTATTATTGGCAAGATGCTGTAGGGCATGTTGTGATGAGGATATTGTGATCCTGCAACAGGATATCACAATATCACTCAGATAGATTGGGTGACTAGGCAAAAACCTGGCAAATGGAGTTTAATGTGGGGAAGTGTGAGGTCATGTACTTTGGTAGTAGGAATCAAAAGGCAGATTATCTAAAATGGAGAGACTAAAGTTGAGTGAAGTACAGAGGGATTTAGGTGTTCTAGTGTATGAATTGCAAAAAGCTAGCAGATAGGTCCAACAAATAGTTAAAAAAGCATTTTGGCTTTTATTGCGAAGCGGTTAGGGTTTAAAAATAGGGAGGTTTTGTTGCAATTGTACAGGAAGTTAGCGAGGCCTCATCTAGAATACTGTGTACACTTTTGGTTCCCTTACCTTAAACAGGATATAGTAACATTGGAGCAGTCTAAAGGAGAGTCACCAGGCTAATGTCTGGGATGAGAGAGACAAAATAGTCTCGATTTGTATTCCTTGGAGTTTAGAAGAGTGAGGGATGATCTTATTCAAACATATATAATCTGAAGGGGCTTGACAGAATAGATGGTGAGATGTTTTCATGGAGGGAGAGTCTGAACAAGGGCACATTGATAAGGGACAAGATGAAGGACTGGTCATTAAAAACTGAGGCCTACAGAAATTTCACAGAGGGTGGTGAATCTCTGGAATTCTCTGCCCAGTGGAGTGGTAGAGGCTGGATCATTAGAAGTATTTAAAATTGAGCTGGATAAATATTTAATAGATTAAGGAATAGTGGAATATGAGGAAACGGCATAGGAGTTGAGGCTGGCATGGATCAACCATAATTATACTGAATGGAGGGGCAGGCTTGAAGGGCCTGATGGCCTATTGCTGATTTGATTTGATTTATTGTCGCACATATTAGGATACTATGAAAAGCATTGCATGCTATATAGACAAAACATACAGTTCATAGAGTACATAGAGGAGAAGCAAAGGTTAGGGTGCACGATATAATATTGCCGTTACAGATAGTGTGAAGAGAAAGATCACCTTAATACATGATAGCACTATTCAAATGTCTGAAGACAGCATGGAAGAAGCTGTCTTGAGTCTGCTGGCATGTGTCCTCAGACTCGATGGAAGAGAGTAGAACAGAGAATGTTGGGGATGCAAAGGGTCTTTGATAATGCTGGCTGCTTTCCTGAGGCAGTGGGAAGTTAGACAGTGTCAAAGGATGAGAGGCTGATTTGAACGATGGACTGGGCTACGTTTACAACACATTGTAATTTCTTGAGGTCTTGGTCAGAGTAGGAGCCACACCAAGCTGATACATTTGAAAGGATGCTTTTTATGGTGCATCTGTAAAAATCAGAGAGAGTCATAGTGGACTTTACTTCGCCTTCTGGGAAAGTAGAAGTGTCAATGGATTTTCTTAACTGTAGCATCAGTGTGGAGGGACCAAGACAGATTGTTGGTGATCTGAACACCTAGAAACTTGAAGCTCTTGACCATTTTCACTTCATCACTCCTGCTTCTATTTCTTGTGTTCTATATAGTAGTTAATGGACCATCTGCATATACCTGAGATGGAAGATGTGCTCTAGGTTGTACGTCTTATCAGAAAGACACATCCCTGACAAGGCAGTACTTCCTTTGCACAACACTGGAGAGTCAGCTCAGATTATGCACTCAATTTTGGAGTGGGGTTTGAACCTGCAATCTTCTGATGAAACAAGAAAGTTACCAATTGAATCATGGCTGGCTATAGTTCAGGATAAATCTATGTCTTACTGTCAGTTTAGTCTAGATGACCTTCACTTGCCTTTAATTGGTTTCAGTCAAGAGTTCTTCAAGCTCTAAACGTTTTGAAGCTGTTGACCAGATTTTGTTAGTTTTCTTTATAAAGGACTGTGGTTACTAGGAAGAACAAAGGTACTATTTGAATACAAGAGTTGTCTTTTGCTTTTTCATTCTTAGATGGTATTGGCTGTCCACCCCTCATTGCCCTAGCTGATGGAATTGGGCTGCCTTCTTTCAAAGTTTTCTACATCTAAGGGGTTTGCCAAGCAACTTCAGAGGGCAGTGAAGAATCAACCACATTAGGCTGGGACTTTTACAGGATCTGGGCATCGCTGGCTAATCCAGCATTTACTGCACATCCTTAATTGCCCTGGAGAAGGTGTCCTCTTGAATCACTGCAGTACATGTAGTTGGTGTAACTACAAGCACAGTGCTGTCAGGAAGGGAGTTCCAAAACTCTGACCTAATAACAGTGAAGGGATAGTGATATTTCCAAGTCAGGATGGTGTGTGGACCAGTGAGCTTGTGCACACTGATAGGAGAGAGACTGCAGCCAGCGTGAAATTCAGTCAGAGTGGGTGTATCGAAAATTTGGAACTGAGTGGGAAAAGTAGCAAACCTAAGGACTGGGAGAAATTTAAAATCCAGCAGAGGACGACAAACGGTTTAACTTGGAAGGAGAAAATAGAATACAAGAGTAGGCTTGCAGAAAACATACAAACTGACTGCAAAAGCTTCTATAGATACGTGAAGAGAAAAGGACTGGTGAAGACAAACGTAGGTCCCTTACACTTAGAATCAGGTGGATTCACAACGGGCAACAGAAAGTTGGCAGACCAACTGAACAAATAACCTTCCAGAAATATTAGGGCACAGAGGGTTTAGCATGAAGGAGAAACTAAAGGAAATCCTTATTAGTCAGGAAATTGTATTGGGAAAATTGCTGGGATTAAAACCTGATAAATCCCCAGGGCCTGGTGCTCTGCATCCCAGAGAACTCAAGGAAGTGGCCCTAGAAATAGTGGATGTATTGGTGATCCTTTTCCAGCATTCTATAGACTCTGGAGGAATTCCAGTAGATTGGCAGGTAGCTAATGTAACCCCACTTTTTAGAAAAGGAGGGAGAGAAAACAAGGAATTATAGACCGGTTAGCTACACATCAGTGATGGGGAAAATGCTGGAGTCATAGAAACTAGGTGTAGACCATTCGGTCCTTCAAGTCTGCTCCACCATGCATTTTGAGCATGGCTAATCATCAAATTCAATATCCTGGTCCCCTTTCCCCCCATATCCCTTGATGCCCTTAGCCCCGAGAGCTCTATCTAATTTCTTGAAATCAGACAATATTTTGGCCTCAACTATATTGTGGTAGTGAATTCCACATATTCACCAGTCTCTAGGCAAAGAAATTTCTCCCCACCTCAGTCCTAAAAGGTCCTCAAATTATCTTCAAACTATGATCCCTCAAGCTGAACTCCCCCACCGTTGGGAACATTCTTTCTGAATCTACCCTGTCTAACGTTAGAATTTTGTAAGTTTCTATGAGATCCCCTCTCACTCTTTTTAACTCCACTGAATATAATCCTAACCAATTTAGTCTCCTCTCAAATGACAGACCTGCCATCCCAGGAATCAGCCTGGTAAACCTTCGCTGTACTCTCTCTATGGCAAGGACATCCTTCCTCAGGTAAGGACACCAAAACTGTACACAATACTCCAGGTGTGACCTCACCAATGCCCTATACAATTGTAGTAAAACATCCCTATCCCTATACTCAAATCCTTTCGCTATGAAGGCCAACATACCATTTGCCTTATTTATTGCCTGCTTACCTGCTCGCTTACTTTCAGCGACTGCTACACAAGGACTCCAAGGTCTCATTGAGTATCCATCTCTCTCAATTTACACCCATTCAAGTAATAATCTGCCTTCCTATTATTGCTACCAAAGTAGATAACCTCACATTTATCCACATTATATTGCATCTGCCATGCAGAAGCCCACACACTCAGCCTGTCCAAATCATGCAGAAGCACCTCTGCATCCTCCTCGTAGCTCTCCCTCCCACCCAACTTTGTATCATCTGCAAATCTGGAGATAATACATTCACAGTTTCCTCTTCCGAATCAATAATATATAATGTGAACAGTTGGGATCCTAGCGCAGATCCCTGTGGAACACCACTAATCACTAACTGCCAATCAGAAAAAGACCCATTTATAGAAAAAAAGACCCAGTTATAGAACTCAATTAATAAGGATGTAATAACTGAGCATTTGGAAGGCAGGGACATGATTGGTCCAAGTCAGCATGCATTCACTAAAGGGAAATCATGCTTTACAAATCTTCTGGAATTTTTTGAGGATGTGACCATTAGAGTGGACAAGGGTGAACCAGTGGATGTTGTGTATCTGGACTTTCAAAAGACTTTTGACAAGGGCTCACCCAAGAGATCAGTGAGCAAAATTAAAGTTGATGATATTGGGGGTAATGTATTTACATGGATAGAGAACTGGTTGGCAGACAGTAAGCAGAGAGGGGGAACAAACAGGTCATTTTCAGAGTGGTAAGCAATGACTCATGGGGACCGCAGGGTTATTCACAATATACATTAATGATTTTGATGAAGGAATTGAAAGCAATATCTCCAAATTTGCAGACAACGCTAAGCTGGGTGGCAATGTGTGCTGTGAGGAGAATGCTAAGAGGCCACAGGGTGACTTGGACAGGCTGGCTGATTGGGCAAATACTTAGTAAATGCAATATAATGTGGATTATATTGGTTATCCACTTTGGTAGCAAAAACAGGAAGTAAGCTTATTATCTGAATGGTGGCAGTTTCGAAAAAGAGGAAGTGTAGCATGATCTGAGTGTCATGGGAGTGAAGTGGGACAAGCAGGTACAGCAGGTAGTGAGGAAAGATAATGGCATGCTGGCCTTCGTAGCAAGAGGATTTGAATATAGAAGTTAAGAATGTCTTGCTGCAATTATACAGGACCTTGGTGAGGCCATACCTTGAGTATTGTGTGCAATTTTGGTCTCCTATTCTCAGGAAGGACATTCTTGCTATTGAAGGAGTCCAGCAAAGACTCGCCAGACTGATTCTTGTAATGGCAGGACTGACATACGAAGAGAGACTGGATTGATTGGGCTTGTACTCACTGGAAGGTAGAAGAATGAGATGGGATTTCCTAGAAACATGCAAAATCCTGATGGGATTGGACAGGCTAGACATGGGAAGAATGTTCCTGATGTTGAGGAAGTCCAAAACAGTCAGGTCACAATCTAAGAATGAGGGATAAGCCATTCAGGGCTGAGATGAGGAAGAACTTCTTTACTCAGAGTTGGGAACCTGTGGAATTTTCTACCACAGAAAGCTGTTGGGGCCAGTTGGTTAGATATGTTCAAGAGGGAGCTAGATATGATCGTTGTGGCTAAAGGAATCAAGGGGTATGGAGAGAAAGCAGGAATGGGACACTGGAAGTGCATAATCAGCCATGGTCATAGTGAATTGTGGTGCAGGCTTGAAGTGCCGAATAGCCTACGCCTGCACCTGTTTCCTATGTTTCTATGTCTGACTTGGAGGGGAACTTGCAGGTGGTGGTGTTCTCTGGCATCTGCTGCTCTTTTCCTTGTGGGTGACAGAGATTACAGGTTTGGAGATGAACTTTGGAAGGCCAGACTAAATTTCTTTCCATGAAGAACATCAATGAACTGTTGTTTTTCTTTGACAATCCAACAGTAAAGGAATATAAATAGTAAAAGGGTGGTAAACAGGAAGAGTTGGGCCTGTTTTGAGAGCTCAAAGAAAAATGATTGGGAAATCAAAGGGAATGGGGCATGATTGAGGTATTAAATGAATACTTTGCATCTGTCTTTACCAAGATGCTATCCAGGACATGGAGAAAATTCTTTCCTTGGAAATATTCAAGACTGATAAGGAGGGAATGTTGAATTGACGGTACTGAAGTTGAAAAGGTACTGGGATCGGATGAGATGCATCAAGCATATTGAAGGAAGAGAGAATGGAAATTGCTGGGTTGCTGGACTTAACCTTCCAGTCTGTTCTAGAGGTGCCAAGGGCGTGGAGAATTGCAAACTTTACACCTTTGTGCAAAAAGGTTGCAAGAATAACCCCAGCAATTACAATTTAACCTCAGTGGTGGGCAAGTTTCTAGAAACAATTATTCGGCAGAAGGCACTTAGAAAAATGTGGATTGATTAGGAAAAGCCAAGGTGGAATTCTAGAGGAGAAATTCTGTTTGAACTTCCTGGAGTTTTTTTGAAGAGGTAACAGAAAGGGTAGATGAGGATTATGCTATTGATATGGCGTACACGGAACATTCAAAAGGCATCTGATATTGTGCCACACTAATCTTGTGAGAAAAATGATAGCTTATGGACCAATAGGGACAGTATCAACATGGATACAAAATTGGCTGAATAATAAAGCAGAGAATAATGGTCAAAGATTATGGCTGGAGGAAGGGTTATAGTGGTGTTTTCCATGGGTTGGTATTGGGACCCTTGCTTTTCCTGATATCTATTAATAATCTATATGGGGGACATGAATGTAGCTGAGGAGAACACTGGGTTGCAGGGGTGTAAACTAGACAGTATTGCAGTTGATAAGGGGAATGTGCTGGATATTCTTGAGGGTTTGAAAATAGATAAGTCCCCTGGTCCGGACGGGATTTACCCTAGGATTCTCTGGGAGGCAAGAGAGGTGATTGCAGAGCCTCTGGCTCTGATCTTCAGGTCGTCGTTGGTCTCAGGTATAGTACCGGAAGATTGGAGGATAGCGAACGTTGTCCCATTGTTTAAGAAGGGGAACAGAGACTTCCCCGGGAATTATAGACCGGTGAGTCTTACTTCTGTTGTGGGCAAGGTTTTAGAAAAAATTATTAGGGATAGGATTTATAGTTATTTGGAGAGTAATGAATTGATTGGAGATAGTCAGCATGGTTTTGTAGCGGGTAGGTCGTGCCTTACTAACCTTATTGAGTTTTTTTGAGAAAGTGACCAAAGAGGTGGATGGGGGTAAGGCAGTTGACGTGGTATATATGGATTTTAGTAAGGCGTTTGATAAGGTTCACCATGGTAGGCTTCTGCAGAAAATGCAGATGTATGGGATTGAGGGTAATCTAGGAAATTGGATCAGGAATTGGCTAGCAGATAGGAGACAGAGGGTGGTAGTTGATGGTAAATATTCGTCATGGAGTTCAGTTACGAGTGGTGTGCCTCAGGGATCTGTTTTGGGGCCACTGCTGTTTGTAATTTTTATTAATGATCTGGATGAGGGTATAGTTGGTGGATTAGTAAATTTGCTGATGACACCAAAGTCGGAGGTGTGGTAGATTGTGAGGAAGGGTGTCATAGTTTGCAGGGAGACTTAGACAGGTTGCAGAGCTGGGCCGAGAGGTGGCGGATGGAGTTTAATGCGGAGAAGTGTGAGGTAATTCACTCTGGTAGGAATAACAGATGTGTCGAGTATAGGGCTAACGGGAGGACTCTGAATAGTGTGGATGAACAGAGGGATCTAGGTGTATGTGTACATAGATCCCTGAAAGTTGGGAATCAAGTAGATAAGGTTGTTAAGAAGGCATACGGTGTCTTGGCGTTTATTGGTAGGGGGATTGAATTTAGGAGTCGCAGCGTCATGTTGCAACTGTACACAACTCTGGTGCGGCCGCGCTTGGAGTATTGTGTGCAGTTCTGGTCCCCACATTATAGGAAGGATGTGGAGGCTTTGGAGAGGGTGCAGAGGAGGTTTACCAGGATGTTGCCTGGTATGGAGGGGAGGTCCTATGAGGAGAGACTGAGGGATTTGGGGTTGTTTTCGCTAGAAAGAAGGTGGCTAAGAGGGGATCTTATTGAAACATATAAGATGATTAGAGGTTTAGATAGGGTGGATAGTGATAGCCTTTTTCCTCGGATGGAGAAAGCTAGCATGAGGGGGCATGGCTTTAAATTAAGGGGGGGTAGTTATAGGACGGATGTCAGGGGTAGATTCTTTACCCAGAGGGTGGTGAGGGATTGGAATGCCCTGCCTGCTGCAGTTGTAAGTGCACCTAGTTTGGGGGCGTTTAAGAGATCCGTGGATAGGTTTATGGATGAAAAGGGATTGGTTTAGGTTAGAGGGTCATTGTTTTTTTAACTGGTCAGCGCAACATCGTGGGCCGAAGGGCCTGTTCTGCGCTGTAATGTTCTATGTTCTATATCTTGGGTATGGAGGAGTCAATTTCAAAATTTGCAGATGACACAAAACAGTTTTGTAAACTGAGAGAAGAACAGTGCAGAGTTTTAAAATCCATAGACAAGTTGGTGGATGGGCAGATAGGTGGCAGATGAAGTTCAATGTGGAGAAATGTGACATGGTGCAATTTGATAAAAAGAACATGGAAAGACAATATAAAATAAAATATAAAATCTGCCATCTGTCCGCCCAAGTCTCCAACCAATTTATATTCTGCTGTATCCTCCGATGGCCCTCATCGCCATCGCATATCAAGCTCCCTTTGTGTCATCCGCAAACTTACTAACCAAACCAGTTACATTTTCTTCCAAATCATTTATGTATGTTACAAACAGCAAAGGTGCCAGCACCGATCCCGGAGGAACACCACTTGTCACAGTCCTCCATTCAGAAACACACGTCCATTTTCTATGATCACGAAGATGCGTGTATGACACAAAGATGAGTGGAAAAGCAAACTGTGCGGAGGATGTGGAAAGTCTGCAAGGGGATCTGGATAGGCTGAGCGAGTGGGCGAGGACCTGGCAGATGGAGTACAATCTTAGCAAGTGTGAGGTTATCCACTTTGGCAGAAATAATAGTAGGAGGGATTACTATTTAAAGGGCGAAAAGCTGCAGCATGCTACGGTGCAGAGGGACCTGGGGGTCCTTGTGCATGAGTTGCAAAAACCCAGTCTGCAGGTGCAGCAGGTGATCAAGAAAGCGAATGGGATGCTGGCTTTTATAGCGAGGGGGATTGAATATAAAAGTAGGGAGGTCTTGCTGCAACTGTACAGGGCACTGGTGAGGCCGCAGCCGGAGTACTGTGTGCAGTTTTGGTCGCCGCACTTGTGCAAGGATATTTTGGCCTTGGAGAGAATGCAGAGGAGGTTCACTAGGCTGATACCGGAGATGAGGGGGTTGGACTATGAAGAGAGACTAAATAGACTGGGTCTGTACTTGTTGGAGTTTAGAAGGATGAGGGGGGATCTTATAGAGACATATAAGATAATGAAAGGGATAGATAGGGTAGAGGGAGAGAGATTCTTCCCGCTTAGAAAGGACAGCAGGACGAGAGGGAACAGCCTCAAGATAAGGGGGCGGGGGGGGGGGCGGTTTAGAACGGAGTTGAGGAGGAACTTCTTCACTCAAAGGGTGGTGAATCTCTGGAATTCTCTGCCTGTTGAAGTGGTGGAAGCTACCTTGCTAAATATATTTAAGACACGGGTAGATAGGTTTTTGACAGACAAGGGACTTAAGGGTTATGGGGAGAAAGCAGGAAAGTGGAACTGATCCACTTCAGATCAGCCATGATCTTATTGAATGGCGGGGCAGGCTCGAAGAGCTAGATAGCCTACTCCTGCTCCTATTTCTTATGTTCTTATGATCGAGCCAGTATCCACATTGCCAGCTCACCACTGATCCCGTGCAACTTTACTTTCTGCACCAGTCTGCCATGAGGGACCTTGTTAAAGGTCTTACTGAAGTCCATGTAGACAACATTCACTGCCCTACCCTCATCAATTATCTTCGTCACTTGCCTCTCTCAGTATTCTGAGGTATATCCCATCAGGCCCGGATGACTTGTCTACCTTAATGTTTCTCAAGAACCACAATACCTCCTTTTTGATCTCAACATGACTCAAACTATCTGCACATCCTTTCCCAGACTCATCATCCACCAAATCCTTTTTGATGAATAGTGACACAAAGTACTCATTTAATACTTCACCCATTTCTTCTGGCTCTCTCTCTGGCTACCCTCTTGCCCTTTATATATGTATAAAAAGACTTGGGATTTTCCTTAATCCTGTTGGTCAATGACTTTTCATGACCCCTTTTAGCACTCCTTACTTCTTGCTTAAGTTTCTATTCTCCTTATATTCCACACTTGCCTCGTTTTCCCAGCCTCCTACCTTTGACAAATGCTTCCTTTTTATCTTTGACTAGGCTCACAATATCTCTTGCTACCCAAGGTTCCCAAAACTTGCCATATTTATCCTTCATCCTTACAGGAATGTGCCGGTCCTGAATCTCTATCAGCTTAACTTGAAAGCCTGCCACATGCCAGATGTTGATTGGCCCTCAAACATCTGCCCCCAATCTACTTTCTTCAGTTCCTGCTTAATATTGTTGTAATTGGCCTTCCCTCAATTTAGTACCTTAACTTGAGGACTACATTTATCTTTATCCATCAGCACCTTAAAGCTTATTAAATTATGATCACCGTTCCCTAACTGTTCCCCTACTGAAACGTCAACCACCTGGCTGGGCTCATTCCCCAATTCAGGTCAGTATAGCCAGTTGGACTATCTACATCATGTTTCAAGAAGCCCTCCTGGATGCTCCTTTCAAACTCTGCCCCATCCACGCCCTTAGCACTAAGTGAGTCCCAGTCAACATAGGGGAAGTTAAAATCTCCCACTAAAACAGCCCCGTTACTTTTACACCTTGCCAAAATCTGCCTACATATCTGTTCCTCCATCTCCCACTGGTAGTTAGTTGGAGGCCCCAGCATTGTGACTGCACCTTTCCTGTTCCTGAGCCCTACCCATATTGCGTCACTGTATGAGCCCTCTGAGGTGTCCTCCCGCAGTACAGCTGTGATATTCTCCTTAACCAGCAGTCCAACTCTCCCACCCCTTTTACATCTCCCTCTATCCTGCCTGAAACGTCTTTATCCTGGAATGTTAAGCTTCCAATCCTGTCCTTCCCTTAATCAAGTCTCTGTACTAACAACGTCACAGTTCCAAGTACTAGTCCAAGCTCTAAGTTCATCTGCCTAACCTGTTACACTTTTGCATTTAAACAAATGCACTTCAGTCCATCAGACCCTGTTTAATTAGCAACCACAGCCTTCCTACTCTGAGTCTTGTTCGCCCTACTCTCTGGTTCCCTTCAGTTAGTTCACCTTTGCTTTGGTTCCCACCCCCCACCCCTTCCAAACTAGTTTAAATCCTCCCATGATTAACACAATATAACAAACCCACTGCACTTCCCTTTTCATAAATCCGGAAATGAAAGGTAGTCTCAACAATGGTGACATGAAACGAGCATCAGTTGTGTAAAAACCCATCTGGTTCACTAGTGTCCTTTAGGGAAGGAAATCTGCCATCGTTAACTGGTCTGACCTACGTGTGATTCCAGATCAACATCAATGTGATTGACTTATAACTGAAAAAGTTGAGCAAGACTCCCCAACACTGCTTCTCAAGGGCCCTGGGGTGGACTATATATTCTGGCCTTGCCAGCAATGTCCATATCTCAGGAAAGAATTTTAAAAACGAGTGCCTTCTTTAGGGAAGAAGAGCAGTATATCAAAATCATCACTGTGCTATCATACGCAAATGACGCAATGAGATTGTATTATAATTTGCAACTTCCCTTCGTTTGCTTCTTAACCTCCCCAGGGCACTGAATCACGTTGTGCAATGGCTTGTAATCAAATGAGAAATTGCCAAACACGTTCTCGTCCTTTAATCCTCTCCTGCAAAAGAATTCTGATTTTTGACATGCAAAACATCATGATGGTCCAATTCTAAATCACCCATTTCTGGATCACTGCGTGATACAATTACATAGAAGTTTACAACACTGAAGCAAACTATTTGGTCACCTGGTCAATGTCAGTGTTCCTGCTCCACAAAAACATCCCCCCACCCCCTCATATCATCAACATTTCCTTCTATTCCTGCCTCCCTTATGTGTTTATCAAGCTTCCCATGAAACACAAAGTGATCCCAAAAACAGAAAATGCTGGAAAATCTCAACAGTTCTGACAGCATCTGTGGAAAGAGAATAGAGCCAATGTTTCGAGTCTGTATGACCCTTTGCCTGTATAAAGTGATGTCTGAAGAAACAATTCAATTTGGCAGCGTAGGATGGGGTGAAATCCAAGGTTAGATTCAAATCCCAATTGGATAGATGAGTGAGGGTCACTTCTGAAGGGGATCTTTAGAATTTCTCCTCAGAGTAAAGCCTCACTTTCCAGACTGTTGCACCAACTTGCACTGTGGATAAAAATGAATCCTCCTTCTAGTATGGTTCAGTTAGCTGTCACATTTACAGACTGCTACTGGAGAAAAATCAGGCCTCAAGAGAAATGAAGCTAGGGTTAAAGTTCTCTGACTCACAACAGGTACCACTACCACACAAAGTATACATACAGTAATCCTGACTATCAGCCAGCCTCCTCCACACCATGTACTTAAACCAGGACCATCCAACCAGTCAGAGAATATGACTCCATTATCAGAATACAACAAGCATCATATAAACACTCTTAGAGCCTAATATCCATCAATGACGGTTAAAGTTTCCGTCTATTCAATTAAAGAAGGGAAAGCCAGCAACTACTGAGCAGTCAGTTTGATTTCAGCAATAGGGAAACTTCCGGAAACTATAGTTTGGCCAAGCGCAGGATAATTAAGGGAAGCCAGCATGGATTCATTAAGGGAAAATCATGTTTAGCTAACTTGGGGTTTTCTGAGGAGGGAACATATAAGGTTGATAAGGGCACCACTGTTGATGTGACTCGTATGGATTTTCAAAACATGTCTGATACACTGAAACAATGGTTGGGGCCTTTCAAAGAACAGTACAGCACAGGAACAGGCCCTCAGCCCACCAAGTCTGTGCCGACACAGCTTCCTCTCTAATCCAATGTTCTCTTACCTCTATGTGGTCCATATCCCTCTATTCCCTGCCAATTCATGTATCTATCCAGATGTCTCTTGAACATTGTTATAGAATCTGCTTCACCACCTCCTCTGGCAGCGAATTTCAGGCATTCACCACCCTCTGTGCGAAAAATTTGCATCTTATATCTCTTTTGAACTTTCCCCCTCACATTTAATCTAGGTCCCTGAGTAATTGACCCTCTGACCCTGGGGGAAAAAACTGTTACTATCCATTCTTTCCAAGCCTGTTACAATCTTGTAAACCTTCATTCTCCGATGCTCCAATGAAAACAATCCAAGTTTGTTCAACCTTTCTTCGTTGTCCATGTCCTCCAAACCAGGCAACATCCTGATAAATCTTTCCTGCACCTTTTCCAATGCATCAGCATCCTTCTCTGAAAGAATGCTACAAGATTTGAGAGGCATGGACAGAGTGGATAGTCAGAAACTTTTTCCCAGGTTGGAAGAGTCAATTATTTGGAGGCACCGGTTTAAGGTGCGAGGGGCAAGGTTTAAAGGAGATGTATGAGGCAGACGGTGGTGGGTGCCTGGAACTCATTGACGGAGGAGGTAATGGAAGCAGATACGATAGTGACTTTTAAGGTGCGTCTTGACAAATACATGAATAGGGTGGGAATAGATGGATATGGTCCTGGAAGGGTAGGGAGTTTTAGTTAAGTCGGGTAGCATGGTCAGTGCAGGCTTAGAGAGCTGAAGGGCCTGTTCCTGAGCTGTAATTTTCTTTGTTCTTTGTTCCAGTAGTGTGGCAACCAGAATTGTACACAATACTACAAATGCAGCCTAACCAAAGTCTTATACAGCAGCAACATGATTTTCCAATTCCTCAACACACTGAAACGGGAGGGCCGCCGTCCTTCCCCTGCGGCGGGTGGGCCGCCGTCCTTCCACATAACGGATGGGGCACCCATTGAAATTGGAATTAAGGATCTACTGATGACCATGAAACCATTGTCAGAAAAACCCATCTGGTTGACTAATGTCCTTTGGGGAAGGAAATCTGCCATCCTTACCCGGTCTGGCCTACATGTGACTCCAGAGCCACAGCAATGTGGATGACTCACAGCTGCCCTTGGGCAACTAGGGATAGAACATAGAACATTACAGCGCAGTACAGGCCCTTCGGCCCTCGATGTTGCGCCGACCAGTGGAACCAATCTAATGACCCTCTAACCTAAACTATTCCAATGTTATCCATATGCCTATCCAATGACCATTTGAACGCCCTTAAAGTTGGCAAGTCCACAACTGCTGCAGGCAGGGCATTCCACGACCTTACTACCCTCTGAGTAAAGAACCTACCTCTGACATCCGTCTATAATTACCACCCCTTAATTTAAAGCTATGTCCCCTTGTGTTAGCCATCACCATCCGAGGTAAAAGGCTCTCAGTGTCCACCCTATCCAATCCTTTGACCATCTTGTATGTCTCAATCAAGTCATAAGAACATAAGAAATAGGAGCAGGAGTAGGCCATCTGGCCCTTCGAGCCTGCCCCGCCATTCAATAAGATCATGGCTGATCTGTCGTGGCTCAGTTCCACTTTCCCGCCCTCTCCCCATAACCCTTAATCCCCTCTCTTATCAAAAACCCATCAACCCGCTTCTCGTAACCTTCTTCTCTCCAATGAAAATAACCTCAAGTCCCTCAGCCTTTCCTCATAAGACCTTCCCACCATACCAGGCAACATCCTGGTAAACCTCCTCTGCATTCTTTCCAATGCCTCCACATCTTTCTTATAATGTGGTGACCAGAACTGTACGCAATACTCCAAGTGCGGCCACACCAGAGTTTTGTACAGTTGTAACATGACCTCACGGCTCTGAAATTCAATCCCTCTACCAATAAAAGCTAACACACCGTACACCTTCTTATCAACCTGGGTGCCAACTTTCAGGGAGCTATGCACATGTACCCCGAGATCTCTCTGCTCGTCAACACTACTAAGAGTCCTTCCATTAGCCCTATATTCTGTACTCCTGTTATTCTTACCAAAGTGAATCACCTCACACTTTTCCGTATTAAACTCCATCTGCCACCTCTCGGCCCAGCTCTGCAGCTTATCTATGTCCCTCTGCAAACTGTAACATCCATCCTCACTGTCTACAACTCCTCCGACTTTGGTGTCGTCAGCAAATTTACTAATCCATCCTTCTACACCCTCATCTAGGTCATTTATAAAAATGACAAACAGCAGTGGCCCCAAAACAGATCCTTGAGGTACACCACTTGTAACTGAACTCCAGGTTGAATATTTCCCATCAACTACCACCCTCTGTCTTCTATCAGCTAGCCAATTCCTGATCCAAACTGCTAAATCACACTCAATTCCATGCATCTGCATTTTCTGCAACAGCCTACCATGGGGAACCTTATCAAACACTTTGCTAAAATCCATATACACCACGTCAACTGCCTTACCCTTATCC
The DNA here is from genome assembly GCF_965287045.1 of Carcharhinus amblyrhynchos. NCBI lineage: Eukaryota > Metazoa > Chordata > Chondrichthyes > Carcharhiniformes > Carcharhinidae > Carcharhinus > Carcharhinus amblyrhynchos. The sequence goes on from NW_027649817.1 coordinate 929,080, forward strand.
ACCTCTTTGGTCACCTTTTCAAAAAACTTGATAAGGTTTGTGAGGCACGACCTACCCTTCACAAAACCGTGTTGACTATCCCTAATCAATTTATTTCCCTCTAGATGATTATAAGTCCTATCCCTTATAATTCTTTCCAAAACTTTGCCCACAACAGAAGTAAGGCTCACTGGTCTATAATTCCCAGGATGGTCTCTACTCCCCTTCTTGAACAAGGGGACAACATTTGCTACCCTCCAGTCTTCCGGCACTATACCTGAAGCCAATGACGACATGGAGATCAAAGCCAAAGGCTCTGCAATCTCCTCCCTAGCCTCCCAGAGAATCCTAGGGTAAATCCCATCTGGCCCAGGGGACTTATCTATTTTCATACTCTCAAGAATTGCCAACACCTCCTCCTTATGTACCTCAATCCCGTGTAGTCTACTACCTGGTATCGCAGTATTCTCCTCGACTATACTGATGGGCAATAAATGCTGGCCAGGCAGTGACAGCCATGTCCCACGAAGGAATAAAAAAGCTGTCCTTTCACATACTGGGACACCATCCTTTTGCAATCTGGGACACTGGGGGATATTGCAGGAATAGAGTATATGCACATTGTTAAGGAGTGTGTGACACAAGTACATGCACGTGAATCAGTATGTTGGAAATTATAGCGTTCAGAACTGAAGCAACAGTCCACCACAGAGTATCCAATGTGACCTGAAGTAAACGCACTCTCCATTCATGTGTTTCAAGGTTTACTTCGGACTGTCTGGGAGCTCTGCTCAGTCTGACAAGCAGTCCCTAAATGTTAACCTGGAACCCCCTCAGTACCTCTCCAGGACTGAGTTTGAGTCATATCATTCCTAGCACAGACTGGGGAATAGCTACTTATTGTGGTGGAGATGTAATCATCTTTCCCCTCAGTTTTTATACAGCACAATAGTCCTACTTTCTCTTTGAGAAGACCATGTCCAACATCATGCTAACTTTCTTTGTCTGGTTGCTGAAATGTTTCTTCACTTTGCTGCCAAATATCCCTCCCCTCCATCTCCCTGCCATTCCTCTGGGAGGAACGACCAACCTTTCGACTCCTAAATAACAAGTGTGTTCAACTTGGAACTTCCCGAGTGTTTAACATAGCACCAAATCTCACAGGTTCAATCACTGATCTGTACTGAGTGAGCTATCTCAAACCAAGACTTCAGTGCTCAGATTAAGGAAGGGGGAGAGAGAGAGAGATAACTTGATGGGCCAAATGGCCTCCTTCTGCACTGTAGGGATTTTATGGCTCTATGGGAAAAAATGGACTCTTGTGTTTCTGCTCCTGGTCACTGTCAATTGCACATGGACTGCAATTGGCTGATGGCCCTCAGTGGTGGAAGTCACTGTCAAGGCTCAAACACAAGGAATGATTAAGCACCACAGGCCTGCTGGCTGCCAGCGAAATGTACACAGCATCTAGAGTCATCCAGCACGGAAGGAGGCCACTCAGCCCATGATGCCAATGCCAGTTCTTTGAAAGAGCTATCCAATTAATCTGGAGTTCAAGGGAGAAACTTGGAAGAAGTGATTGACAACATCAGGCATTTCCCCAATCAGGAATACTCATGTGAAGGGAGGCTATTGAAAATTAACATTTCGAACATAAAACATTCTCAGAAACGTAATTACTTTTTACGCCGTGCTCACCTGATTCTCTGCTGAGGGAAGGGCATCTCAGCCGACTGTGTCTCTCGGGGCAAAACAGTAAGCGCTGGTACCGAACCACTGGACTGCAGCGAGTGATGGGGGGTGGCCGCTGGCTGAGTGGTCTCTGAGGGGGGCACCACATTCGAAGGGAAGAGGATGGGGGAGGGCAGATCAGTTACTCTAGAGTTAGTTACAGCCACAGGGTAAGGGGTAGAGAAGGCCAGAGGCTTGTTACTTGGTGCAGGCTGAGCCAACTGTTCCCTAGTGAAGTTAGTGACTTGAAGAGCATGCGGTGCAGCCTTTAGATGAAGCTCTTTAAAGCTCAGCCCTTCCTCAAAGAAGGAATCATAAGCTGCAGAATGCCCATGGGACGCGGCCAAAGAACAATTGTCAGACACTGGCTTCTCTTTAGCGACAGATTGAAGGTTAATGTTCTGGGCAGGAGGCTGGCAGAAGGCCACACCATCGACCTTTTCTGAAAACTGTCCTTGGGCAGGTTTTACAGTTGAGGGTTGGCAAAAATCAGATGGAGGTTGGTCAGCCAAAGTGGCTTCCTCTCCTCTGGTTTGCTGATCCGTTTCTGTCCTGGATGTCACAGGTTCAGCACATGGGAAAGGCCTCACCACAGCGCTTTGACCCGCAGCTTCGCCAGGTTGGCTTTCCCAGGTTTCTACCTCAGTATCCTTGGTTAGCAATTCCTCAGAATCCCTTAATGTGGAAGCCCCACTTCTCTGCCCAACTTCTTCACTTATCTCAGCATTTAGTTCTCTGTAGAACTCTGGACCACTCCCCAAAGACTCAGGAAGGATAGAGCTGGATTTGTGCGGCAGATCCTCAATGGCTGATATGAACTGCAGCTCTGATTGGTCAGCCTGATCAGGCCAGAGTAGACTGGTTTCCCCTTTATGAAATGCACTTGGCCGCTCCAGTGCTGTCAGTGGCCTTGCCTCGACCAGTGAGACGGTCTCCAGTGAGCTCACACCAGCAGTTGTTTTCAACAAAGCGGGCTGTAACTTGACAGGTTGCTTTGCCTGGCGGACTTCAATTAGCTCTGGAGTAAGAGTTTGTTGGAAAACATCCAATTTGTGTGAATTTCCATCACCATCAATTGACATGTTTATTCCCTCCACTGAGAGTGCAGAAAGGCAGGTCTTGTAGTGCTCAACCTCTGTTCTCTCATTTACACTCAACTCAATGGTCCCACAAGAGGCCTCCCCCTTAGTTACCACATCATTTGATGGTCTAATATTATCCACAGACTCCTTAGCGGCAGACTGTGCGGAGATGGAATCAGTCCGATCAGGATTTACCTCATCAACAGCTGGGCCCGAGACCACAAGAGAGGCTTTTTGTTCAAACTTCCAGTCTAACTGTTGCTCCGCTAGGTTTACTAACTGCACAGCAGTCGCTGGAGGGTCAAATGGCGTCTCCTTTTCTCTTTGTTGCTCCTTCACTAAATTGCCTTCTGCTTCCAAACTCTGATCAGCACATGTGGGCAGCCGAGGCGGTTTAGGAGGCGGAAGACCAATCTGTGTAAACTGAGTTTCCAGCTTGACAAGTGATTCAGAAATAATATTTGTACTATCTGCAACAGCCTCTGGACTCTTCCCTGCAGCTTCACTGGGCACATCTACATCCTGGAATTTGCTTCCCGCTGTGACAACACTTTGACCACCTTCACATAACTGTTTGTCATCTTTGCCAAAGGTAATTTGGGAACTGGATGAAGGAACAAAGCACACATTACCTTGGACATGATCCTGACCATCTTGGAATAAAGGCACAATGCTGGCTTTACTATTTTTGGCGTGTGCTGTCCCGTCACTGTCATCTGCAATGACCTCTGGTGCAGAGAAAGGAGAACTTCCAATCTGCTGCCAGCCTTTAGAATTGTTGGCAATACCCTTTTGACCTCTGCCACTTTCCTTCAATGCTGAGGATTTCTCCATATTACTGAGGTCCTTTTGTTCCTTTGAAATCTTTTCTTGGTGTAAGGCAAGAGACCCACAGTTACTCTGGAGTTCAAGATCATGTCCTGCTTTACTACAGACAGCGTTCTGAATCACAGGTAGTGACCCTTCACATTCCACCTGGGACAGGCTGTCAATGATTGGCAAAAGGGTAGAGTCTTGGGCAGGGCAGGTGTTTAAATCCAAAGATTTTGCGTTCTCTGTAGGGGTTCTTTCCTGAATTCTATCTGAGGATTTATTATTCTTGGCTTTTGAGTTGGCGCTCAGTCCTGAGATATTGAAGGAAGTGCTGCCACCTTGGTCATTGGGCTGAATCGAGGCAGTATTTGGAATCAAAGGGCCCATTTCCACAGTCTTGTGGTCAACCTCTTGGGTGAATATGGAAGGACACTGAACTTCCACCCGAGACTCCATTTCCATTTGGCTTGGCCCAGTAAAAGGTGCGGCGATATGCAAATCACCCAGTGCATCAGCTGCTAATGGTGAATTGATTACTTGACCTTTAACCTCAGCATCTGATCCAGGTGAAGGGAAGACAGCTGACCACATGGCTGAATCCGAGGAGTCCAGAGGACCAGATGGAGCTGATGGGTCAGGGCTTTGGAAGGAGCTTATATTTGTTTCGGTCATTGTAGAAGTTGGAGCAGGAGGAGGAGGCCTGGCAGGAACCTCTTCTTTGGCTAAGGATTTTGGCAAGGCATACAAATCTCTGCCACCGGAGCCAGCTGCACTTGGGGAGGGAAGCGACACATCGGGTACACCTCGAAACCCAAAGGTTAAACTAGAGGAAGAGGATGTGAAGGGAGGAGATTTTAATATCTGGTCAGCTAAGAGGTCTTCAAAGAAAGGGTTACTCTGTAGAGCGTTGAAGAAAGGATTGGTAGTTGGTTTTGAGGATGGCACAAGGGCTTCCTCAGCAGTTGTGAACAGGTTAGTGTTAGTTGTGCTACCCAGTGAGCCAGAGTGGATGGAAGAATGAAGAGAACGTGGAAGAGGCACAGGAGGAACTGGAGGAGGAGGATGCAATGGTAAACAGGGAGAGAACAAGGGCGCATCTGAACTGGTTTCTACCATAGGAGACACTTCCAGGCTGTGGAGGGAAGACAGAATGTTCCTCCTGGTTAGTGTTGTGTCAGGGCTAAACATAATAATCTTCAAATATGACCATATTCAAATAGCTTTTGTTAAGCGTTGTGTTGCCTAATCTTCCAGAAAATCAGCCTCATCACACTGCTCACTTTATTTCAGTCTGTATTTTATATTTTAGAATCGTAGTTCGGTGGAAGCTGTGCATAATGGAACAGCAAGTGGCATAATTAGAGACATGAACTTCTGTTAAGGTTGATCACTGAATTATCCTGTAAAGACAGGTTTGTGGGATATATTTAAGTGTTACAATGACGGGCATGGAGTATATAAGATGGTATGGTGTGTACCTGTTTGCTTCAATTGTATTGAATCTTGGTTAGACCACACCTAGAGTACTATCCAGTGTGCAGTTTTGGTCTCCTTACCTCAGGAAGGATATTACTGCCTCAGAGGGAGTGCAATGAAGGCTCACCAGACTTGTTCCTGAGATGGTGAAGAGATTGGACAAACTGGGCCTGTATTCTCTTGAGGTTTGAAGAATAAGAGGTGATCTCATTGAAACCTACAAAATACTTAAAACAATAGACTGGAAAGGTGCAGGTAAGATATTTCCCCTGGTTGGGGAGCATTTCAGAATTGGGGGAAGCCACTTATGACCAAGATGAGGAGAAATCTTTTTAATTTAGTGAGTTGTGGATCTTTGGATTTCTGTGCCCTAGAGAGCTGTGGAAGCTCAGTCAATGAATGTGTTTAAAGTAGAGACTGATAAATTTCTGAATACCAATTTCATAAAGAGATATGCAAATAAGTGGGGACAAAGGCATTGAAGTGGACGATAAGCCGTGATCCATTGAATAACAGAACAATCTCAATGGACTGAAAAGCCTGCTCCTGCTCCTATATTCCTATACATTATTCCAGTGAACAGTATGGGGTATTAATAATAATAAACTCAGTTTATGTCCATCTGGAATCTTTCGATTGGCCAGATTAAGGGGTGGGTTGGTGGATTTATTTCGTGACAGTGGCATCCCTGGGGTTCAGTGTGTTGGTGGAGAACAAAAAAACAAAGTTAAGACAAACCCAACAAAGTAACCTGGAGATATTTCAGGATGGAATGGCATGACAACAGTGGGGCTGGGAATGACATGGGGCGCTGGAAGGAATAGAAGGAGGACAGAATGACACGGGATGGGAATTGCATGGGAAGGGTGAATAAGATGATGGGATTGGTTAAGTGTGGGAAAATGCTGGGGACTGGGGTTAGGTTGATTGACCATGCTAAATTAACCCTAATATCAGTGGGATTAGTAGGGTAAATATGAGGGGTTATAGGAATAGGATCTGGGTGATCTCCTTCTGTACCATCAGGATTCTAAGATTCTATGAATTACCTGACAACTTATTATCCAAAAGCTATTCTTTGTGCTAAGTATGAAGATTTAAAGGGGAAAGGTTTTAAAAAGTTGTCAGGTGAAGTGTCAGAGAATACATCAGCTTTGACACAAATATACATTCACAGTCTATAACTTCCACAGTTTCTGCACAGACGAGCTCTGGGCATGACACTGCATAAAATTAGACCCAAATAAGGAGTAATTGTGATGTCTTTGACTAAACTTGAATCCTAAAGAAGGACCTGGAGATGGAACTGGATTGATAGTTAGGAGGCTGTTTCCCACAATTAAAACACTGAAATTATAACAAGCAAATTTCAAGGAAATAGTGGTTATTCACCAAATGACATTGACCTTTCAAGTCAGGAGGAAATAGATCATGAAATTCTAAACAAGTCACAAGGCCAGACTCTATCAAAATTTATCTTTATATTGCCAGGCCTGTTTTTTTAAAGCACAGACAGCTTTATGCAGCTTCCTCCAGAGTCAGATGTTTTCATTGAGATAAAGGTTTTGGTGAAAGAATAACTAGCAATGCTGTGTTTAGTAAACGGAAGCAATGTTGCAGTGGAGATACTAATTTGACCACAAATAATATTATAGAGAAGGGCATGTTAGTGAGGGGATATTATTGTGAGCTACATCAGAGTATGATAGAGTGGAGGGTGGGGTAAATCAATATATTATGGTGAGAATATGAAAATGTTACAGTGAGCGGTATGGGGTATGAATGTTGCCCCAATGTTGGAATCCTTCCAATCAGATTCTGACCCCGCAATAGGAGCAAATAGCCCTGATCAAAATCAGATCAAATATCATCTTACTGTGATTGTGACAAAGATCAATCTCTCCTCTTCGCCCATTACCTCTGGAATATCCCAAAGGATCGATCCTCAACTCCGTCCTATTTCTCAGCTGTGAACTGTCCCTTAGTGACATCTATGCTGACAACACCCTGCTCTACCTCCCCAGCACCTCTCTCAACTCCTTCATTGGTGTTAACTTGTCTGACATCCAACATCCAGCACAACTGAGCTGAAATTTCCTGCAGTTAAAATATTAAGACTGAAGCCACTGTTTTCCTGCAAAGAGTCCATTCCCTCACTGCTGACTCTATCTCTCTCCCTAGCATCAGTCTGAGACTATCCCAGTCTGTTAACAACTATGGTATCACAAAGACCACCAGTATCCACCACTATAACATTTCCCAACCTCACCCCTGTCTCAGTTTCATCTTGAAACCCTCATTCATACCTTCATTACCTTTGGACTTGGCGATTTCAATGCACTTATTTGATCCTCATCCAAAACTCTTCTGATTTTGCCTTATCTTGGACCAAGCCCCATTTCCCTATCACTGCTTGTCAAGCAAGGTCTTTATTTTAAAATTCTCATCCTTGTTGTGAAAATCACCTCATCCCTCATGATCATTCCGAGATATCTGACCTCAGAGATATCTGGGACTCTCGAGCATCCCAAATTTTTAATCTCTTCTCCATTAGCAACCACACCTTCAGGAACCTGGGCCTCAAGCTCTGGAATTTTCTCCCTAACGCTTTCCACCTTACTTTCCTTCTTTAAGATACTCTTAACACCTACCTATTTGTACAAACTTTTGCTCATCTAACCTAATATCTCCTTATGCAGCTCAGTGTTATATTTTGTTTCATAATGCTCCTTTGAAGCACCTAGGGACATTTTATTATGTTAAAAGTGTTACATAGTTTATTTATTAGTGTCACAGATAAGCTTACATTAATACTGCAGTGAACTTACCATGGAAATCCCCTAGTCGCCACACTCCAGTGCCCGTTCGGCTACACTGAAGGAGAATTTAGCAGCATCAACGCACCTAACCAGCACGTCTTTCAGACTGTGGGAAGAAACCAAAACACCCGGAGGAACCCCGTGCAGACTCGGGGGAAAGTGCAAACTCCACATAAGACAGTCACCCAAGACTGAAACTGAATCCGGGTCCCTGGCGTTGTGAGGCAGCAGTGCTAACTACTGTGCCACCGTGCTGCCCCATGTGCTTTAGATAGAGAGGATACAGAGAAAATTCAAGAGAACGGTGTCAGGAATGGAAAAAATGTAGCTCTTAGGAAAGACTGAATAGACTGGATTTCTGTTCTTTGGGGGCTGGGGGTAGTGGGGGTGGGGGGTGCAGAATTGAACTGAGTTTACAAAGTTAGTAGGTGCTTGGGGGTGGATAGGAGGGACCAGTTTCACGAAGCAGAGAGGTCAATAACCTTGATGGAAAATAATTGGTGGGAGATTACGGTGAAGTTAAGAGGTACAATTTTCACCCAGAGGATGGTGAAGATTTGGAACTCATTGCCTGGAAGAGTTGTACAGGCAGAAACCCTCATTTCATTTAAATAATATTGATATACACTTGAGGTACCATAGTCTTCAGGACTAAGGACCAAGAGCTGGAAAGTGGGATTTGACTAGATAGCTGTTGTTTTCAGTAGGGACAGATACAATGGGTTGAATGGTCTGCTGCTTTGCCTTTTATTTCCTTCATCTCTATGTAACATTTTCTGTTGTATCCCACCAGCCCACACCTCTCATTGTAAAATTCTGCTCCTCATTGTAACATTTATATACCTTTCACTATAACAATAGCTTATTAAGGGCAGCACAGTGGTTAGCGCTGCTGCCTCACAGCGCCAGGGACCCAAGTTCAATTCCACCTCCGGTAACTCTTGTGTGGAATTTACACTTTCTCCCCATGTCTGCATGAGAAGCGATCTGCACTTCTCAGTACATAGCAACACGGAACACAAGCCATTCAGCTCATTGAACCTGTTCTGCCATTTAATGAGATCATGGCTGATCTGCGGCCTGGCTTTTGCCCATATCCCTTCGTACATTTGCTTAACAAAATTTTATCTGATTTAAAATTAGCAACAGATCTAGCATCAATTGTTTGTGGAAGAGAATTCCAAATCCCTTTCTATCACCCTTTTGTGCAGAAGTGCTTCCTAACAACTTTCCGGAACAGTATGGCCCTAATTTTTAGACGATGCCCTTAGTTCTAGAATCGTCAACCAGTGGAAATAGTTTACCTTTATCTATCCTGTCTTTTCCTGATGGTATCTTGAAGAATTCAATCTCTTCATCCCTTAACTTTCTAAGTTCTAAAGAAAGCAGGTCTAATTTGTATAGTCTGTCCTCATAATTAAACTCCTGAAGCCCAGGTATCATTCTTCTAAACCTATGCTGCACTCCTTCCAAGGCTAATATATCATTCCTAAGATACGGTACCCAGATCTGCTCAAAGATTCCAAGTGGGTCTAACCAGGGTTTTGTACAGTAATATACCTTTTATTCTCTGTTCCTTTGGCATGTTTGACATCCCCCAGTGGCAGGACCTTTGAGCGATTTGATCTGTCAGGGAGAGCGATTTGGGTATACAGGTACACAGGTCACTGAAACTGGCAACACAGGTGGAGAAGGTAGTCAAGAAGGCATACGACTTGCTGGCCTTCATCAGTCAAGGCACTGAGTTTAAAAATTGGCAAGTCATGTTTCAGCTTTATAGTTAGGCCGCATTGGAATATAATGTTCAATTCTGGTCGCCACACTACCAGAAGGATGTGGAACTTTGGGGAGGGTACAGAAAAGATTTACCAGGATGTTGCCCGGTATGGAGGGCATTGGCTATGAAGAGAGGTTGGAGAAACTTGGCTTGCTCTCACTGGAACGAGAGAGGTTAAGGGGTGACCTGATAAGAAGTCTACAAGATTATGAGGAGCATGGACAGAATGGATAGACAGAAACTTTTTCCCAGGGCGGAAGAATCAATTACTAGGGGCATAGGTTTAAGGTGCGAGGAGCAAGTTTAAAGGAGATGTACGAGGCAAGTTTTTTTTTTAAACAGAGTGTGGTGGGTGCCTGGAACCTCACTGCCAGGGTAGGTAGTGGAAGCAGATTTTTAAAGGGGCGTTTTGACAAATGCATGAATAGGATGGGAATAGAGGGATATAGCCTCCAAAAGAGTAGGGGGTTTTTGTTCAGTCAGACAGCATGATCAGATGACTGAAGGGCCTATTCCTGTGCTGTAATTTTCTTTGTTCTTTGTAATCCATTGCCTCACATTTTCTTGGACTGAATTCTCTTTGCCACTTTTCTCCCTGCACTGAGTGCTGTGGAGTACAATAGAATGTGTTACAGTGAGGGGTATGAGGTGAAATTAGATTTATTTTTGTTTCTATTCCAATTCAATCAAATCGACTCCAATTCAGAGTCTCGACACGTTGACTCATTCCCAATCCAAGCTGACAAGACAGGGCTCTCACCTCCTGTCTTGGGCTTGGTCTACATGATCCAAGCTGATTGGAGTAGGCATAGCTCAGCTCCTCCTCCAAGGTTCGGTCTCATTTGCATTTTAGCCAGAAGGCCGAGATGCCGCTTTTAAAAATTGCTTCAAATGAAGCTAAAATGTAACCAACTTCAACCAAGCACAGCATATCGGTACGATACTTGATCTTAACCAAAAAGGCTGAGATGGGGTGAAATCAGAATGTTTCACTGAGGATTGTTTGGATATTTCAGAATGTCACAATACGGGGTGATCTGTCAGAACGATACAACGAAATGTTAACCCTCATTGTCACTCTTTCATGAGCCAAATTAATCAGGGGACTTCCCAAGAACAGTCAGCGATGGGCACTAAGTGCTGGCCTTGTCAGTGACACTTATCCCACAAAACTATTTTCTTTAAATTAGTTGTGAACTTCTGGCTCAGTGTAGACACTGCTTACCATGAATCTTCATAAATAAAGACAATCATCTTATAACGGATCAGCAAATCCCCTCCCCAACAATTCATTTCACCTTCAGCAGTACCGATTGTGTTAGTAACAGTGAATACTCTGTCCTTCAGTTAAACAACAGTAACGAAGGATCACGTAATCTTGAAACTCAGCAAAAAACTACATGGTAGCTGTACAGAGCCCTCAGGGGAGCTGCACTTATCCAGACATAATGCCGTCACCATGTCTACGCTATCGGATAAAAAGCTTATAATTCAAAACCATTAATGTTGCAACATGCTCACCGTGAGGAGTGAGACAGTGGTATTGTCACTTGACTAGTAATCCAGAGACCCTGGTTAAAGCTCGAGGGACCATTGGCAGGTGTTGGAATTTGAAATCAATTTTAAAAAATGTAACTAAAAAGTCAAATAATGACCAGGAAACTATTGTCAATTGTTGGAATAGCCCATCTGGTTCACTAATGTCCTTTAGGGAATTATATCTGCCACCATTATCTGGTCCGGCCTATATGTGACTCCAGACTCACAGCAATGTAGTTTATTCTAAATGACACACAATTAGGAATGGGCAATAAATGCTGTTGAGCCGCAATTCCCACATCCCATGAATGAATAAAAAATGCACATTTATTAACTGAAGCAGGACAGCCCCATCAAAATAGCACCAGTACTGTACTCCGGGCGCGACGCCGCGGCGGGCCTGTACTCCGGGCGCGACGCCGCGGCGGGCCTGTACTCCGGGCGCGACGCCGCGGCGGGCCTGTACTCCGGGCGCGACGCCGCGGCGGGCCTGTACTCCGGGCGCGACGCCGCGGCGGGCCTGTACTCCGGGCGCGACGCCGCGGCGGGCCTGTACTCCGGGCGCGACGCCGCGGCGGGCCTGTACTCCGGGCGCGACGCCGCGGCGGGCCTGTACTCCGGGCGCGACGCCGCGGCGGGCCTGTACTCCGGGCGCGACGCCGCGGCGGGCCTGTACTCCGGGCGCGACGCCGCGGCGGGCCTGTACTCCGGGCGCGACGCCGCGGCGGGCCTGTACTCCGGGCGCGACGCCGCGGCGGGCCTGTACTCCGGGCGCGACGGGCCTGTACTCCGGGCGCGACGCCGCGGCGGGCCTGTACTCCAGCGCGACGCCGCGGCGGGCCTGTACTCCAGCGCGACGCCGCGGCGGGCCTGTACTCCAGCGCGACGCCGCGGCGGGCCTGTACTCCAGCGCGACGCCGCGGCGGGCCTGTACTCCAGCGCGACGCCGCGGCGGGCCTGTACTCCAGCGCGACGCCGCGGCGGGCCTGTACTCTAATGTTACAGCTGGGACTGCATACCTCAGTCTTAACTAGTTGTAGAGCCATATCACCAGCTCTGGGCTTCTCTCAGAGGTCACATGCATCATCTGGACTCAAAGTCAGCTCTTTTCTCTCCTTACAGATGCTGCCAGACCTGCTGAGATTTTTCAGCATTTTCCCATTTGATTTCAGATTCCAGCATCCACAGTAATTTGCTTTTATCAAACAAATCTTTGGAAGGACTGAACAGAACTTATAAATATATTGCTACCTGGTCTTCAATCAAGTGGACACATGGAGGATTTACAACCTATGATATTTTACTGTGATCCCAGTTTACAATTCTACCTCTCCCCTCGTCTTATTCAATACCACTCTTGCTACAATCCCAAAAACCTGCTGTTGTGGGCAGTGACTTACCAAAGCCTGGAACCAAAGAAAGAGTTAGTTTTGAGCTCTCATTGTTTGCTGAGTTTTTTAAAGAGCTAAGGGAGGAGAGTGAGGCATAGATTCAAAAGTGCACTCAAAACTAATGTGAAACATCTCAGTTTGAAACTGAGGCCAACTCAACCACAAACAGCAAGGAACCAGCTCCACAGCCCAGCTTCTCATGGGCAACAGCTGATCATTGTTCTTTTTTGACTGGAATATTTACTGTACAACATGGTCCAGGAACACAATAGTTTAGAGAATAGAATAGACCCAACAATTGCTGCTTTATTTCAAATGCCACATCTTGCCCAGCTGAAAATGACAAGCTCACAGGATGCCTGGTGTAGGGAATAAAAGCGTGCAGTAACATGCAGTATATTGTGGTTTACACACTCAGCCTCATTGCTGTAACTTCACCTTCGCACATTAATTAGAACAGTGAGAAGGGGACCTCAGAAATTTATAAAATTCTAACAGGGTTACAGTAATGCTGAGCGGGCCAGTGCTGGTGGTGGTGGAGGGAGGGAGGGAGGGAGGGAGGGAGGGAGGGAGGGGGAAGTGGCCGGGGTGGGGGGCGGGGGGGGGGGGGGGGGAGGTGGCTCCAATGCACACGGTCGATATTCCCACTAACATATAGGTGCATGCGCAGTGACCCACTCAGCACTACTCTAATCCTGTTGGAATTTTATAAACTCTAGTGAATATAGTTGGTTAGCATTACACTGGAGTTTAGAAGAGTGAGAGGGGATCTTGTAGAAACTTATAATTTCTAACAGTTAGACAGGATACATTCAGAAAGCGTGTTCCCAATAGGGGGGGGAGTCCAGAACTAGGGGTCATAGTTTGATGATAAGGAGTAAACCTTTTAGAACTGAGGTGAGGAGAAATTTCTTCACTCAGGGGGTGATGAATGTGTGGAATTCACTCCCACAGAAAGTAGTTGAGGCCAAAACATGTGATTTCAAGAAGATATATATATAGCTCTTGGAGCTAAAAGGATAAAGGGATATGGTGGAAAGGGCAGGGGGTCGGGGAGCGGTGGGGGGGCGGGGGGGGTGGAAATCAGGATATTGAAGTTCATGATCAACCATGATTAAAATGAATGGCAGACCACACTTGAAGGGCCGAATGGCCTACTCCTGCTTCCAGTTTCTGTGCCGTCGGCTTCTCCAGCGGGAATTGGCCCCACCCCCAGATTTACCAGCATGAATCCCTCTGAGGCACTCTGCGATGCACAGGTAAGTACACCCAAAAAACAGGTGGGAAAATCTCCTGTTTGCCTGCCCATTAGGCACTTTGTTTTTTTGGGGGAGAATTCGGGTCATAGCTTCTCAACCTGATACGTCTTTTTTCTGCAACTATTTAAAAATTCTTTCATGGAGGCGTCATTGGCAAGGCCAGCATTTGTTTCCCATCTCTCATTTCCCTTTGAACTGGGTGGCTTGCTAGACCATTTCAGAAGGGAGTTAAGAATCAACCACATTGTGATCATGGGCCTGGAGTCACATTTAGACCAAACCAGGTAAGGATGGTAGGTTCTTACAACAATCAATTATTGTTATCATGGCTATTACTGAGACTAGCTTTATATTCCAGATTTATTTACCCTTGTACCAGGAACATTAGCCTGGGCCTCTGGATGGTTAATCCAATGATAGTACCACTACATCACCATCTTGCCTCCTGTCCTTCAGTATTCCTCTTTGTAAGGTGGAGATCAGAACTGTTCATATTGTTAAGACAGCCTCACCAAGGTTCAATGCAGGATGACATGCTCTCTCCTCATCATTTGACACCCCAAACACTCCTTTCAGATGAAGCAACGTTTCACTCGTACCTCCTTCAATATGGTCTACTATATCGCTGCTTCCAATGCGGTTTCCTCCACATTGGAGAGAAGAAACGCAGTCTGGGTGACCGTGGAACATCTTCACTCGGTCCATAAACATGGCCCGAACCATTCAATCACTTGCCATTTCATCTCAGCAACTTACTTTCTGCCCACGTCTGTCCTTGGCCTGCCGCGAGCACCTTCTGCCATTAACACTTCTTCTGACTTACAACCTACACATCTTTGTTGCAATCTCTCTCAGCTCCCACCACTGACCTTCTATTCTGTTCCAGTTGATCCACCTCCTCTTGTACAGTACAACATCCATCACATTTCTCCCACTCTTTAACTCTGAAGAGTCTGTATAGACTCGAAACATTAGCTCGTTTTTCTCTCTCTAAGGACGCCGTCAGGCTTGTTGAGTTTTTCCAGCGTCCGTAGTATTTTGCTTTTCTTATTTTGTAAACATAACTTCCCTGCTCTTCAATTCTGTCCTCTAGAAGTGAACCCCCATGCTTGGTGGTGTTCTTATTAACATGTGAGATAACTTAGTGATTTATGTAATATGGACCCCAATACAAAAGCAAAATACTGCGGGTACTATAAATTTGATATAAAAATTGAAAAATACTCAGTGGGTCTGCCACCATCAGTAGAGTGAGAAACAAGAGTAGTATTCAGATCTGTGACCTTTCATCAGAACTAAGAAAAGTTAGAAATCTCATTGGTTTTAAAGCAAGTAAAAGGGTGTTGGTGGGAAAAATGGAGAGCCTTATAAGGTGTAGGGCATTATAGGTTAAATGGCAGAAGGTTTCATGGCACAAGGCCAAAGGGCATGCTAAAGGGGTAAGTAAAGAAAGAAAAGGTGTCTCTTGTGGAGGTGTGAATGGGATAGCTGCCATCCAAGCATAAACCTGCAAAAATATCACAGCAAACCCTAGGAGAAATTATGATCTAAAGATTTTGAATGCAAAGGTTCAGCCAGGAGGCTGTAATGTGACAAATCAAAGGATGAGATACTGTTCCTCGAACTATTGGAAAATTGTAACTGGACAAGGATAGAAAGGTCAGAGTGGGATAAGGGTGGAGGATTGTAAAGACAGGTGATTAGAAATCAGGGATATGCATTTGGACTACATGAGATATACACCTATTCAGGCCACCAGAGCACACTGGTATTTCTGCTCCACTCGAGCCTCGTCCCATCTTTTACCATCATTACCGTATCCAGTCATTTCTCCCTCAAACCCTTGCCTAACTTCACCTGAAATGGATCTATACTGTTAGCTTCAATTTCCCCTCATCAATCCTTAGTCAGAAGTCTCACAACACCGCGTCAAAGTCCAACAGATTTATTTGTAATCATGAGCTTTCGGAGCACTGCACCTTCATCAGGTAAGCGGATGAAGGGACAGTGCTCCAAAAGCTCATGATTCCAAATAAAGCTGTTGGACTTTAACCTTGGCACAGTGGTTAGCACCTCACAGCGCCAGGGGCCCAAGTTTGATTTCTGGTGTGGGTCACATCTATGTGGAGTTTGCACATTTTCCCCATGTCTCCAGTTTCATCCCACAATCCAAAGATGTGTGGGTTAGGCGGACTGGCCATACTAAATTGGCCCTTAGTGTCAGGGGAATAGGTGGGGTAAATGCATGTGGTTATGGGGATAGGGCCAAAGTGGGATTGTGGTTGGTGCAAACTTGATGGGCCGAATGGCCTCTCTGCATTGTAGGATTCTATGAAATAACCTGGTGTTGTAAGACTTCTTACTGTGTCCACCCAGTCAAATGTTGACATCTTCACATCGGTCTTTAGTGACTGACCCGAGACTGTGCCCTTGTGTTTTAGATTCCCCAACCAATGGAAACAATCTCTGTGTTTACTCTGTTCTCTGCTACCTTAGAACACTAGCCTAGCCAGCGATGCCCAGATTCCAAGAATTAATTTGAATATAATTCTATCCATAACTTCCCTGTCCTCTTTTAGTTTAATTCTCATTTCATCTGCTTCCTTTGTGCAGATGTAAAATACTAATTTAATACTTCAACTCGTCCTCTGCCTCTGCAAGAAAATTCCTATTTGGGTCATTAATAAACTAAAAATTGTTCCCCTAGTTAACCTCTTACATTTCATATGTTTTTAAAGATTTTAGGTTTCAGCTTCTTTTTGCTTGTTAATATCTTCAGGAAACCCCTCTACTTCCTATTTTAATGTTTCTAAGTTCCATAATATTCCTGATTATTAACTGACTCCTGTTCCTGCCTTTTCTTGTTTTACGTTAACTGCTATTTCCTTTGTCACCCAAATGCACTAACATTGGGTGGTGTATGTTATCTTTCAAAGGAATACGACTGGTTCACACGTGACTCTTTCCCAAAGGCATGCCATCGCTCTGTTACTGCTTTATCTTGGAATTACCTATGTGCTCAGTCCCTTCTTAAATCACTGAAATTAGCTTCTGCCACTTAATCATTTTTACTTTTGATGTTTTCTGGTCTCTTTCCACGATTATGTTTTTGTCACTGTTTGCTACATGATCTCATACAGTACCACATTCCAAAAGCTGCCCAGAACCAAAGCCAACACTGCTCATTTCCCTTCAACCAGCAAACATACTGGTTGAGAAAGTTTTTCTGTGCACGAATCGGAAATTCCACACCTTACCTGACCTCAGCTTTCTTTCTCCAGTCTATATTCGGGCAAGTGGATCAGCCACAATCTCACTGAATGGCTGAATGGCCTGCTCCTGCTCCTATTTCTTATGTAATTAAAGTCTCTAATATTACTTGTTTTTTTAATACCTTTGAAATTTACCAAGTGTGTTAATTTAGCTCCTTCTCAGTGTTTGAAGCGCGATAATAACTCCCAACAATGGTGCAGCTGCCCTCTGTTCCTCAACTCAAATTGAATTGAATCACACCCACAATCATCAAGTGTGTTCTTTCAATGTAAAACATCACTATTAATCAATCCTGACACATTCTTTCCTCATTTCCTTTTCTTTCATTTGTGAATACTTCATAACCAAGAATATTAAGATCATATTCCAGGCCTTGTTTGAGTCATATCTCTATTAATATAACCACATCACAATGCTATGTGGCATAGCCCTGCAGCTCATGAATTTTATGAATAACACTGTGGACATTTTGATAGACACTTATCTTTTGCTGCATTGTGGAAATTGATAGACATTTTTCCGTTGTTACCCGTTGGCGCTATTGAACCATCAATAAGCTGCTGAATCTCAACATTCATCAAAAATTCGCTGATCAGGAACATCACAGGTAAGTACAAATTATAGCTTTTTGCATACCATCTTTCAATTGTCCCCAGGACAGGTACAGCATGAGGTTAGATATATAGTTATGTAAGAGCAGAAGCAGACCACTGGATTGAATGGCAGAGCAAGCTTAATCATGGCTGATCAGCCACTTCAATGCTTTTTCTCCCCCACGCTAATCCCACATTCCTTCGTGTCCCTGGTATTTAGAAATCTCTCAGTCTCCGCTTTAAACATGCTCAATGTCTGCACACAGTACTCCATACTCATCTCCATATGCAGATGAAGTGAGAATTAAACTAAAAGAGGACAGAATTATATTCAAATTCACTCTTGGAATGTGGGCATTGCTGGCTAGGCTAGTGTCCTGAGGTAACAGAGAACAGAGTAAACACAGAGATTGTTTCCATTGGTTGGGGAATACAATTGGAGCAAGGTTTTGATACTCCTGTACTCAAATCCTCTTGTGATAAAAGCAAATATAGCTGAGCCTTCCCAATGGCTTGCTGCACTTTCACATTAACCTTCAGTGACTTATTGACAAGGGCACTCAGGCCCCCTTTGTACATGTACAGTTTCTAATTTGTCACCATTTAAGAAATACTCCAGACATCTGCTCCGCCACATAATGTTTTTCCACATTATATTCCATCTGCCATGTTCTTGCCCACTCAATCCTCCTGCAGCTGCTTTACATCTTCCTCACAACACACATTTCAGCAGCTGTGTGACATCCATTAACTTGGAAATATTACATTTGGTCCAAATCATTGATAAATATTGCGGACATCTGAGGCCCATGTACCGATCCAATGGTACTCCACCAGTTATAGCTTGCCAATGTGAAAATGACCCATTGATTCTGACTCTGTGCATGCCAATATATTACCTCCTAGCTCATGTGCCTTAATTTTGCTAACCAACCTCCTGTGGCGGAGTTATTCAAAGGCCTTTAGAATAGATTATAGCACTTTTCCTACTACTGATGTCAGCCTAACAAGTCTGTAGTTCCCCTTTTTCTATTTCCCTCACCGCATAAACAGTGGGTGACATTTGCTGCCTTCTCATCTTCAGGAACTATTCCAGAATCTATAGAACTTTGGAAAACAATCATCCTATTTAAGAACAACAGCTCAGCCTTCAACACCATCATTCTACAAAACCCATTTCCAAACTCTGTGGCCTGGGCCTCGGCACCTCCCTCTGCGACTGGATCCTGAACTTCTTAACCCACAGACCACAATCAGTAAGGATTGGCAACAACACCTGTTCCACGATCATCCTCAACACTGGTGCCCACAATACTCAGTCCCCTATTATATTCCTTATACATCTATGACTGTGTGGCCAAATTCCCCTCCAATTCGATTTTCAGGTTTTCTGATAACACCACCGTAATGGGTCGGATCTCAAACAATGACAAGTCAGAGTAGAGGAAAGAGATAGAGAATCTGCTGAACTGGTGTGATGACAATAATGTTTCCCTCAACGTCAACAAAATGAAGGAGATAGTCATTGACTTCAGGAAGCACAGTGGAGAACATAGATCAATGGGGATGAAGTAGAAATGGTCAAGTTTCTCGGTGTCCAGATTTTCAACAACCTATCCTGGTCCCACCATGCTGACGCTATAGTCAAGCAAGCCTACCAACACCTCTACTTCCTCAAAAGACGAAGGAAATTTGGCTTGTCTGCAACAACCCTCACCAACTTTTATAGATGCACCAGAGAAAGCATTCTTTCTGGTTTTATCACAGTGGTATGGCTCCTGCTCTGTCCAAGACTGCAAGGAACTACAAAGAGTCGTGAACAAAGTCCAGTCCATCACTCAAACCAGCCTCCCTCACACTGACACTGTCTACACTTTCCACCGCCTCAGAAAAACAGCCAACATGGTTAGGGACCCCACGCATCCCGGACATTCTCTCTTCCACATTCTTCTGTTGGGAAAAAGATACAAAAATTTGAGAACATATACCAACTGACTCAAGAACAGCCTCCTCCCTGCTGCTATCAGAGTCTTGAATGGACCTACCTCGCATTAAGTTGATGTTTCTCTACACCCTAAATATGACTGTAATACTACATTCTGCACTCTCTCCTTTCCTTCTCTCTACAGTATCTTTTATCAGAATAGTGTGCAAGGAACAATACTTTTCACTGTATACTCATATATGTGACAATAATAAATCAAAATCAATGCATCCACTACCTCCAATGCAACCTCTTGCAGAATTTTAGGATGTAGAATATCAGCTCTTGGGGACTTATCATCCTTCAGTTTCATTAATTTCTCCAGTACAACCTTCTTCAATCTTCATTCTCTAGTCCCTTGGAACTCTAATTCTGAAAGATTTCTTGAATTTTCCTCAGTGAAGACTGACGCAAAGTAATCCTTCAGCTTCTCCACCATTTCCCCATTCTACATTCTCCTGACTCGGCCTGCAATGGACCCACATTTGTCTTAGCCAAACCCTTTGTTTTTACATACCTACAGAAGCTTTTACAGTCTGATTTTTTTTGAGAGTTTACATTTTTATTCTATTCGCCATTTCTTTATCAGGTTCTTGGTCCTCCTTTGCTGCATTCTAAAATCCTCCCAATCCTCAGCTTTATTACCATTTCTGGCAACCCTGTAGGCCTTTTTTTTTAATCCTACACAATCCTGAACTTCCTTGGTCAGCCATGGAAAACTGACTTTTCTTTCTGGGTTTTTGTGTTCCTTGAAGAAACTGTGTAATAATTCTTTAAAGACATTCTTTAGTGTATTTTCCCAATCCACCCAGCCAATTCACGCGCCCCCCCCCTCCCCCCACCCAATACCTTTTCATAAAGTTCTTTGTTCAAATTTAACAATCCAAGTTCAAATTCAACTACCTCATGTTCAAACAAAATGTAAAACGTTATCATCATAACCACTCATCCCTAAATATTCTTTTGCAAAATATTATGAATTAGTCCTTTCTTTTTACACAATGCTAGATATAGCATAGCCTGTTCTCTGGTCAACTCTTCAACGTCGTAGTCTAGAAAAGCATCCTTAACACACACTTCAGAAACGCATCCTCCTCAGCATTAGTCACCATTAGATTTACCCAGCCTATATTTAGATTGAAGTCACCCACGATCATAGTATTACCCATGCTACATGCTTCTCTAATTTGCTAATTAATTCCATGTCCCACATTATCATTATTGTTTGGTGACCGATAAACCATTACCAAATGTTCACTGCCCCTTGCTGTTTTTTAGCTCCACACAAACAGGTTCCACATTTCGCTTTTCAAATCTCTAACCAGCAGACATTTCCTCCTCCAGTTACCCTTGGCTTCACTTTGCAAGGGCTCCTTGATACCACACTTGATTAAATGCTGTCTGGATGTAGGAGCATTCACTTCAACTGCACTTCTTCTGTCCATGTTTGGGCCAAGACTGTAATGAGGGCAGGAGCTGGGGGGCCCTGGTAGAACCCAAACTAAGCACACTGTCAATGGCCTCTTCCATCACTTTTCTGACGATTGAGTGTGGAGTGAATCAAACTGACTAAAGGATTGGCATCTGTGATGCTGGAGACTTCAAGGACCTTGGGCACTTCTAGCTGAAGATGGATGTAAATCTTTGATCACTAATTGCTGTGTGCCTCTAACCAACAGAATCTGAATTCAGACTATAACATAATTGTCTGATTGAACAGTTTATGGAATTATTTATCTAAAGAAACAAGTAGTCCAATTCAAAGAAAGGCCAGAACTTGCATTTATATCGTGCCTCCAACATCGCCAGGATGTCCCAAATTTTGGGCAGCCAATCATAGAGGTTTACAGTATGGAAATCGGCCCTCTGTCCCAACTTGTGCATGCTGCCCATTTTTTTAAACCCAAAGCTAGTCCAAATTGCCTGCATTTGGCCCATATCCCTCTATATCCATTTTACCCATGTAACTGTCTAAATGCTTTTTAAAAGACAAAATTGTACCCACCTCTACTACTACCCCGGCAACTTGTTCCAGACAGTACCACCCTCTGTGTGAAAAAAAATGCCCCCCTGGTTATTTTTATATTTCCCCCCCTCTCACCTTAAACTTATGCCCTCTAGTTTTAGTCTCCCCTACCTTTGGGAAAAGATATAGCTAATCTATGCTACTCATTATTTTATACATCTCTATAAGGTCACCCTTCTACGCTCCAGAAAAAAAAAG